>NC_142394.1:19232864-19832864 GCF_059441095.1 Idiotropiscis lumnitzeri | reverse complement strand
CATTCCTATAAACATGGAAACCCAGGCAGTGCCGCCGTGAAAGTGCAGTAAAAAAGGCTTTTTGGGGGGTTAGATAGCCAATTGTTTCCACAAAGGAAAAGTCCATTAAATGTTTAAATAAAAAGGAGAGCACTGCAAGGGTTTAAGCATTCTAAAAAAACACATTTCATCAACACACATTTCAAACATCATCATCATCATTAGAAGAAATAACTATTGGTTCAAAAGTTAGTGAGAAAACAAGAGCACAAGCAGAAGGCATAGTAGGAACATAGAAAAGGACAAAAGCTTTGACAGACACACATAAAATATTCGAGCCTATTTGAATTAGGATTAGCGAGATTATTGCATGGGAACGACTTTCATCCAGGTGAATTACAACCTGGAGAAAAAGGGTTCAAATCGCTACACGAGCGGAAAATTGCTCACATATTTTGGAAAAGGTGTCAGATTAATGACGATAATATTCAATCTGCAGAAAATTAGAAATTTTAAAACTTTTTAGTTATGCCTATAGAATATCTATCTAAAAATACTGTTAATAATAATATAATTTGAATTATAATACACATAGGCAACATTAGAAATATTTATTATGATAAAATATTTTCATAATATTACATTATTATATATAAATGAAGAAGCTTTTTTAAAATTGCAGTTTTTGATTTATATTTATATATCGCTAAGAAGAAATACACAAATATTACTTTCAATGTATCCCATTACTATAAATATTTAATAAACGGCAAATGCCTAAATGAGTTAAATATTGCCATTTTTCAATCAAATATAGAGGTTTACCAATATTAAATAAAACTATATTAATTATCAGAAGTGTCACATTTTATTGTCAATATGTCTGCTTTGCAAATTTTAGGATTTTTATTTGGAAAATTTAAGATTGCGAAAACTAAAATTAATCATAATTCATTAATTTTCAATCTGTGCATGACAATGAAAATCATGCAGAAATAAACTAAACTGAAATGTGACTAAATTATGAAATAATACATTCCAAAATGAATACTATTTTTTTAATAGGGGCAATTTATCAACTTTTTAGCGGATTTTATTGATATTGCTTTTTGAAGAACTATATCCAAAGTACCCCATTATTCATGAAAACATTATGTATATATTTTTTTGCAATTTATCGACTTACAATAAATTGCAACGGGGATTTGAGGGTGGGTAAGCGGCATTACCTTATGTCCTAATACAAACCAGAGACACATAAGCAAAGCTACATCAGGGTAGGTGGGATACTATAACAACATTGGACACATTGTTATACTATTCCACCCACCTTAATGAGGATCCTTTGGGCGTGGCGATCCCGTAGCCTTTGGAGTCCAGGTTGCCTCCCACCTTCATGGTGTCGCACGGCTTGCGCTGTTCAATGTACTCATTCATGGTGGACTCCAGCAAGTAGGCGTACTTGCCCTTGGACTTGCGGACCCTCAGAACTCCTTCGGCTGTTTTTTTCACAAACACTGAGGGCTCCGCACTCCGCATGTACGTCCACATTTTGTCAAAGAGGGCAATTTTAGAACGCTGTGGGGGGGAGGAGAAAACATACATGAGGAAATTCGTGGCAGAAACGATAAGGCAAATGAGTGGAACAATTTTCTAATTATATCTTGGGTTATTATGTAGTAGAATAATTTTGTAAAATGTACAAATACAATAAATGCATGATACATCTAGAAAACTAATTATTTTTATAGATTATATCATGTTTTTTTTATTGTTTATCATTTATTTATTTTTATTTACTTATAAAATGTTTGGTACAAAATACATGAGATACAATGTTATAAAACTATCAACAACATTTAAAATTGTATCTAATAATACAAATACACAGATAAAATAGTTAACTTTTTCCCCATTAAAAAATAAAAATAACGCTAATTTTGAAAACAACAATTTTTGTAAATGATAATAAATACGAATGACTAAATAAATTACAAATGAATAAAAAAAATTAAGAAAATATAATAAGGTATTATGAAGCACTTGCATAGTACAAAGACACATATTATAGATAAATATTTTACAAAACATAGTTTGTGCAAATTATACAAGCATAAAAAAATAATATTTAAAAAACAGTTATGTGCAATTTATTGCTAATAGCTTGCTAACGCCTTACAAGGGCTTTTTGACCCTCAAAGTCTTCCATATTGGGGCATGCTAGGTACCTCAGGAATCTAATTACAGTGGTGCAATATATAAATGAGGAATATATTCTTTATCCTCTGCAATGAACAGTTATTACAACGGTTTACTGAGGAGTTTTAACTGGCATGTCCGTGTTACACTGACCCAAGGTGGCCAAGGCAGCACAATGTCCATTGAATTGAAGCAAAAATTGCTTGACGTTCTAAATAATTACCTCCAATGTGACATCATTGCTCTTTATAATTAAGAACAACACCAGAGGATTTCTAAAATAGCCCCAAACACCCCTGAGGGTTAAACTTGGTGCCTTACCCTAAAGAACTCTTTAGTGGAGCCTGAGTCAAGCGTGCCGTACGCAATCTCGGTCTGCTTGGCCAGGTCCTCAGCGCTCTCAATGGGCGACACCATCCTCTCCACAGTGAGGAAAGCAGCCAGGTTGGCCGTGTAGGAGGAGATGATGATGAGCGTGAAGAACCACCACACGCCGCCGACGATGCGCCCGGACAGAGACCTGTCGCACAAACGCAATCACTCGTTCTTTATTAGGACAAAAGATGGCATAAAAGGCTACATTTTATGAGGTGAGAGTCATTAATTCAGTGAGACTTAAGTTCATTTTACAACCAACGAATTAATTACACAGTACATGCAATTGCAAGACCCACAAAATGGCTCCATCTGGTTTAGTGGCAAAGGGAAAAAGTACCTAATAATTCCCTAGAAAAATTGTTTAGACTGTAAATATACCACAAATTATGCTCATTTTACATTCCCCTTAAAAATAAATACTGCAGATTATAAGTATTTTGATTTCTTACAAAAAAAAACCCAAGTGCGCTTATACTGAAGACACGGCAAAAGTTCTTCTGTCAACCTCGGTTAAAATTAGCTCCGCCTCTACAAACCAAAGCCAATATTGCAGCAAAAATACTTCATTGACACCAATTACTTTTTTTCTTTAATTATCTTGTTATTGGCTTTGGCCTTGCAGAAAGAGCACATAAATATGAAATTGTTTAGCTCACTTTTGATCTGTCAAAGTATGTTGGAGGTCAATATGAAAATATCTCTAAATTTGGCAATTTATTGTGAAAATGTGAGGAGCATGATTTAGGATTCCCAAGATGTCCTGAAAAGTTTAAAGTTGAAATGGTTTGAGAAATAGGGAAAGATTAGGGACATTTGAAAAATTTCTCCATTGACTTGGAAATTGTTTGGGCATAGAAAATGCCGTTTTGTGTGTGTTTTCTTTGCTGAATTGCTGAGAATCTTTTAAAGTTGTAGTGGATTAAATCGGTAGAGAAGTGTGAAAGTGAGTAGAAAATATCTGAATATCATATATATGATAATATATATGATAATTAATATCATATATCTAATAATATCTGAATATCTTGGGTATTTTCTTGAAAATGCGGGATTTTGGGGGGGGAATGTGATAAATAGTTTGAAATGGCTGTTTTCACACTTTTTGGGGGATGGAAAAAGTGGAATTGTCAAACAAGCGCAGATTTGGATATTTTTGTTGTGAAAAATGTGAGACGTATTTCCCAAGATATTTTGAATCACTTGAGTAATAATTTGAAAATGTTCTCCATTCATTTAAATGTTTCATTTTTTTCCTGGAAAGTTCAGAATTGCGGGAAAACTGCGACTAAAAAATAGTTGCCAAAACATGAATGGAGTGGTTTGAATCAGTAAAGCAATGTGCAAGGACTCGATTCAGACAATGAAATCTGTTGAAATAATAATATGGATTTGTTTTTTGTTTTTTTTACTTTTTTCGTGGTGCAGAATTAAATGTAAATGGTCTTCAGCAATCCCACAAAAAGATAGTAGCTACCTTGGCGAGATATCGCAGCCTTGTCGCATGAAGGCCCCCAAGGAGAACCACAGGCTGTTGAATATGCCAAACTCATTGGTGGACTCGTTAGTCTGAATCTGGCCATCCTCGTACTCCTCGGTGTGCCACTCGTACGGGCTGAAGCGGCTGACCAGGAAGAGCACCACGCTGACGCCAATGTAGGCAAACACGATGCACATCCAGATCTCGTAGGCCAGCGGGTCCAGGAAGGAGAAAACGCCGGGCTTGGACTTTTGGGGCTTTTTGATCATGATGGAGATCCCCAGAGACATGAACGGCTTGGAGAAGTCGATCACCTCCTCTCGGACCAAGGTGATGGTCAGCGGAGCCACGGCGATGTCGGCTTTCTGGATCACAAACACGGGATGACCATCGGTCCTTTCTGCTTTTTTTTAACGTTTCGGCAAAAAAGAGGGAACTCACCCCGTACACTAACTCGCCGACCATCCCGTTCCAAATCTTGGTCTCGGCATCCCTGGCTCCATACCTGCCGTCGCCCACGATTTTCAGCTGGTATTTGAAGCCGCAATGTTTGGCGATCTCGGCGGCTAGATCCACGCAGTAGCCTTCGTAGCGGTCGTTGTCCTCAAAGAGGTCGGCGTTCTTTTTTAGCATGACGTAAGGAGCTTCCTGAAGGACGCCCATAACAACATGACATCATTTCGGGAGCTCAGACAATTGGAGCCTCAAATTTCAAAACGGCCCAAAAGTTGTATAGTTCGTTAGGTTTTTGTCTTCGTCACTTACGCTAGTAGCTAGTTATCGTTAGCCTACTAGAATAAGTGCTGAAGTCCAAAATTGTCTTTCTTTCCGTTGATTCTTAGTCATCCAGGTCAAGATGACCTGCATATTTTTTTTGACGTGGTTTTAGTCTCCCACCCTTTCAATGCATTCAAACTTAACAAAATTAGGGCTGTTAAAATTAAAGCATTAAACTCAAGTGATTAATCCCCAAAAATTTAACTCGGTTAAATGTTTGAACTCAGTTAACTCAGTTTGATTTACTTAGAAAATAATTTGCATAATTTGCCAATATTGTGCCATATTAGCTGTCTTTAGCACGTCTCAGAACAAAACACTGTGCTCAAGTTACCAACAAGTAAAACCAACACTGGTGGAGTGTGGTGCTTGTGGGAATTTTCGAGAAATGTTTGCAAAATTGCCTGTAACGATGTCTCCATTGAGATCGGATTCAAGAATCCAAGAAAGCTATTAGAACAGTCTTTGAATTAAATATATTTCATATTTGGTGATTTTGCATCAATTCCAAGACATTATTCAAGTAAATATCTGTTATAAGCTATGCAAAAAATAGTAGTTGAAAAAAGTGATTAATCATGATTAATCATGGAATCTTTTGTGATTAATTAAACACAGTAGGCATGTTTTAGATTTGTACCTGTACCATCCTGACCAACATTAAAATATAGTAACATAGTGGGCCAAATGATTAAAAAAAAAAAAAAAAAGATTGGCATTTTATCCTAAAAAGTATATTACATATTGTGGTTAGCTACCTACTCCCAAAATTGACACTGCATTTAAATAAAATAGCAAAATAAATGACAGACCTTGAACAAGGACTGTTTATAAAAAGTGAATACAGCTCATTGCAATGACAAATGGCTTGAATTAAAATGTAAAAAAACAAAACAACCCCCCCGCAAGAACTGCACTTAGGCACTGATTGTTTTACGTTCCGTACCACCAAAGGGCACCCACGTACATTTAATTTATGTTTTCCCTGAAAAATTGTGTAAATCTGAATTTTGAGAAAAAAAAACCTGCAAATATGCAAACTTGCGGGTATACCAAACAACAAGCACGCGGGGGTATTAACTGTCATTTAAACTATAAATATACCACATACAACGATCCCTGAATAAAAAATGCGCCGCAAGTGTGCACGTCCAAGCGGTGAAGACCTTCCAAAAATCTACGAACTCGCCACGCTACACTTCTCACACTTCTCAACTATGTACAAAGTATCAGTAGAGCTCTATCACTTTCTTGATAACAATTACGAGTCTCCGATTTGCCAAATAGGTAAATTCTTAAATGGCCAACCGCGACATTTTTTATAATATTAGACCAAGTTAACTTGTGCATGTGACAGTGAGTAATGTAAAACTGTGAATGATAACTTTGTGGACTCAGGGGGGTTATTAATCCAAATCGATGTGAAAGTCCAGCAAATTTAAGACACCACCATAGTATTGCCCAAACCAAGACGAATGATAACGGAGCAGCATTTACACTGCGTGTCTTTCCGTCTTAATGTTACCTGGTGCCTGGGGAACCGAAGGACAAACATCTCGCAAAGCAATTAAAGCAGCCCGAGCGACCATAAATCAAAGCGTTCGCCTCGATAACTTACCAAGATGGTGGTGACAATGACCGTTTTGTTTTCCATCCCCGTCGAGTCGTTGGCAGAGACGTCCGATTTGGTGACGGCCATTTTGTCAACCTCGTTCCAGTAGCCAATCTGTTGTACATGAATAAGTAATGAGCGCCCGTCGGAGGAAGACACACGTCGTTAATCTTGAGAGCGTTTTCCCCGGTGCGAGGGAGACTTTACCTTTACGGGACCGTTGTTCTTCAATTCCATAATGTTGACTGAGTAGTTGACCCGCTTGCCGTGTTGGTCGAACTGGATGTTGCCCGTCAAGCCCTCCACACGCACCTGTGGCAGCAATGCGTCTTTTAAATTCAAAGATAATGACTGAATCGCGCATTTTAATGGAGCGGCCACATTTTTTAAAGATGAACGGGGTGACACTTAAATCAAACTTAATTGATTCTGAGACAGAGTGATATTGGACCTCTGCCACACACATTAAAAAAAAAAAGCTAAAAAAAATAAAATAAAATAAAATAAAAAATACTCCCGACTTGTTGTCAAGGTTGCTGGAATATATATTTGTTCTTAAGAACTCTTCAGATGTTCCCAAAAGAGGAGACAGTCGGAAAAAAACAAACTGCTTTTTTTTTCTTGCTTTGGGTTTTAATGGTGCCCAAGCGATAATGCAAAATGACTCCATAAAGAAGCTTTTGTGAAACTTCTTAACAAGTACCCTCTCAGAAATCGTTGCGGCACAAAGCAGCAAAGCAAAGTCATTTATAGCCCAAAATAAAGGGCCTCATATTTTGTCATTAGGGGTATGATGAAGTACAGCCTCTTAAATCTTTTGGGAACAATTTGAATAGTATGAATTACAAAAATAAACAAATATTTGAAACTATGTTTCATCTCTAAGTGCAACATCAGTTGTTTGTCTTCTTTTTAGGGAACGGACAATGCTGAGTAGTACAATATTAACAGTTTGAATGGTCTGAAATACTATGATGCTACAAAATCAGAAAAAATATTGAGATATATATAACATCTTCAATATTTTTCCTTTTAAATGACGTGCAACAAGAATTGTTTTCTTCTGAGGAGATGAAACAAGCTGAAAAGTGCAACCGTGGAAATGTAACCAATTTTCTGCTGCAGAATTTGTTTAACTGCTTAATTGCAAGATCAATATCTTTCTTGGAAAATAAATAAAATAAAACAAGAGCAGTCTGAAAAATCTAAATAATCTTTATAGTATTATCGTCCCTTTTTTCCTTGGCTAGTTCAACACCAAGAGTATGTTGCGAGTAATATGCGCAATACTATTTGGAAATGCCTGGCATAAAGTGTTTCATGCAAAGATAGAGACTGGACAGCATGTAGGCGTCTAGACAAAAAAAAAAAAAAATCCTCCATCTCGCCTTTGACTGGCAGCCAACTTACATGGCAAAGAGCTAAGAATAAATTGGAGTCTGTATGAAAGAAGCTAATACTGTCCCATCCCCCCCAAAAACGGATTCTTTGGAATTGCCAACTTCGTCGTACAATTGTCCTCTACAATGGCGGCCAATTTAGGCATCAACACACTTATTGGGAATGGCTGCCAAGGCAGAAAATGAATGGTTTCATTTGGAAGAGTGCAGGAGTTGATTGGGTGCCCCGCCCACCCACCAATGACCACCCAGTGAATGACTGGCATCCAATCTGGAGGCGAATTTTTTTTTTCACAAAAGACAGCTGTGATACACTCCACTTCACATTGCCTGAGGAATATGTTGAATCAGTTGGCTCATATACAATATGCCGTGCCGACATATATTCCACAATCGTTTTCCATATACAGCCGCTCCTTATTCGAAGATTTCCACTAAAAAACTAGAAAATCCTTCCTTGGTTTAATCACGTGTAAGAACAACATCAATCATTTCCGTGCGATACCCGCCGCCTTTGCTGTCGTTTGCGCCTTCCCAAAGGCTTCCAAATCTACCGTTACCGTGGCAACCCGTCACGAGACGAGCGCGGCTCTGTCTTACCTGCTTCAGCGCTCGCTCAATCTCCACTCCCTGAGCCCAGGGAACGGCCGGGTTGGCCAGGCAGTCGCCGGTGTTGGCTCGCCGGGTGAAGTCGATGCGCTGCTTGTGCAAGTAGCGGAAGGCCTCCGTCATCACCTGCACCGCGTCGTACGTCAACGCCGACGTGTACTACGTAGCAGAAGACGGAGGAAGGAACACTAGTTAGCTAGTAACAAAAAAAAAGTGACTATAGAAACCCCATTCATATGCACGGCATACTCGCCACAATTTCACCTATTTGTGTTTTATGTGTTGTTTTTGAAATGCCTTAAAAATGCAACAAGATGACACGGAAATAGAAATTGCTCGGTAATTTGGTGTTTTCTTTCATTAAATTCATTCATTACAAAAAGGTAAATAAAGTATGTTGGTATCTCCTGAGGGTGCTCAGCGGAGGCCTGTGACTTGCCGAGTGCCATTCTAGTTACACCCTAAAGTGCTTAAATTTATTAAACCAGCTGTCTCTACTCAACATTATGATGCACTTTAATGAGGACTCGAGCTTGAACAGGAAGGAATTTCAAAGTGGATTCAGTAGAACAACATGGGATTCACGACGATTCACGAGCCCATGTGGCCGGACGTTGCTGGAGTGCATATCCAGTACATGATGGTCTTGGCCAGACTTGCTTAATAATGCACATAGCGTACATGTCTGAAGCACTGTGTTACATGCAAACATGAAGTCCAACGCTCACCCTGATCTTGCTGTCTGCTCCCGGGTACTCCTTCTCCTCCAAGGCCTCCCACCTCTGGTCAAACTTAGACACCAGCGGCTCGTCAAAATCCACAATCTGGAAACCTGACACGTTGGCGCCGCCGTACTGGATTTTAGATAGGTCGCCGTCGACAAAACCCTGAAAACAAGACGATATGAGGTGACTTTTGTAGTCTTGCGACGTAAAAAAACTTTCTGATGGCTTACTCTTACCAAATTGGCGATGATGTAATGGTAGCCTTTCACGTGTCTGCCAATGGTGATAACCTGCAGGATTATAAAATTAGATGGGAAAAATATTCTTAATTGCATACAAAATTGAGTATGTTATGATCTTCTGTTCCTGTTAATCGATTAACTCATTTACTACCAGCCGAGTAAAAAAAAAGAAAAAAAAGATCATTGACGTGTTTAGCCGTCAATGGTAGTAAATGGGTTAAGTAACAGATCGTTCAAATTAGCACCTGTGGATTCATACCTGCATCCAATCTTTTTAACATGGCTAAGGTATACAATTTTGGTAGCAGTTCAGAACATTTTCAGGTCTTTTTGCAATCCCGTAGTTTAAGATTAAATTTTTGGAAAATTATTAAATAGGCTTGAGCTATTTATCGAAAAAAAATGTTTATGGGTCTGTCTGATCTTTTTTCAATGAAAATTTTTTGACGTGCAATGTTTTACATTAACAACAGATAGGAGCTAGTTTACAAAAGCACAGTGTTTCTAAACCTAATAACGTTTCAGACCCGGAAAACTAAGGACTGTAATTCTCGCTAGGAAACGGGGAACACCAGCAGAATGGTTTTTCCATTTGACAAGAAAGGTGACCTGCGGAAGGCAATCAGAGTGAAGCGCGTGCTGAACATTGCCCGCTTTTACATTGCAGAAGCAAGGCTTTATCTATGGAGGACTGAAAGTGCCAAAATTAAAAAAAAAATACACCATGAAATAAGTAATATATGATATATAATTATATTAAGTAATTAATATATGATTAATAATAATTAATAATTGAAAAATGTACGTAATTAATGACAATTTTAATTAAACATTTCATGATGTATTAATTCATTTAATTTTGGCATTTTCAGTCCTCCATAATAATCTACATTTTAATTAAAGAAAAATACCTTTTTGCTTTTTCCTAAACATTGATTCAAATGGGAAATTGTAAAATTGGAGATCTAATTTTGAAACCATATCGCTCGGCCTTACTTCCACCTCCCACAACCAATCCATTGGAATTTTTCGTGTGTGTTACCCAACTGAAGGAGGGCATCCCTTTTGAATTCCTTCCAAAGGCCAACGGTGAGTCACACGAGCTAGCGTCGCTGATGCTTGTGGCCATTATTGCTGCATTAATAACCTGTGGTGTTAACAGTAACAAATGTGGCAGAAAGAGATATCCAGAGCGACCTGTCCTTATCAGCGGCAGCAGCAACGGAGGTGGAAAAAGGGGACAGAAAATTGATCGGCTTTGTAGTGTTTGAAGGCTTGACAGGTGTGACACACCCGAAGCTAATCCCGCCGCTTGACTGGCACCTCTGTCTGTCGAGACGACGGCGCCGGGCAGATCTGAATATTAACGTTTTGTATCTGCGACCCGCGTACGAAACCTGGAGTGTCTACCTGGAGTTCCCTGATACACAACATGTTGGTTTTATTGCGCAAAACCAGAAAATATTCAATTACGGTGAACGCTTGCCGCTTTGCAATTCGCTATTCAGAATTCACTATTCTGTTTTCTGCACTTCGTGATTTAACGGAAAATTCAACAATTGGCTTGTTTGTCTTCTGTCTATAAACGAAAGCCCTGGCAAGGAAGAAAATGGGAATTGGTGTCAAGGAAATATATTGAAGTGATACATCTCAACTGGCAGACGAAATCTTGAGCTTTGTGTGTCACAAAGGAGTTAGTTTTTTATGGATTGTTAGTGGGAGTTAACGGCGAGTGGAATGTGACCGTGACAAAATGTGTTTGACACCCAGTAGAGAGTTACAGTACATTTTGAAGTTTACGATGATTAAATCAGGTCAGTCAGGTTTTACTATATAGTATTAGAAGTGTAAAAAAAGACCTGGTCCATGATGTCTTTGACTTTGTCTTGTTCACAGTCCAGGATCACCCTTCGCTCCTTCTTGTTCTCCAAGTCCTGGAAAAGTGAGCGGTACGCTTCGTCCTTGCGCTCATCTTTCAGGTTGCCCACGTTGATCGCCGTCACTTGCCACTTCCTCTCGGCCGCCGTGTCCAGGACCACCTGAAGCGTCGTCAGGCCTGAGAAAGTGGCCAAGAGGGTGTGGGAGGGCGCAAAATCACAATAAAGCTTTGGGGTTTCATTTCCCTGGCAACAACATTTCAAGTTAGGCGATAGAAAATCGTCGAACAAGACAAAACACCAATGGCAGAACGCTGCCTATGCCTAACAATTTGAATGGTCCCCATTCAAGTAGACTGTAACAGCTCAGAGCTTTACATTTTTCTATTGGATTAGGGCAATAATTGAATCAAATGCCCTTTTGGGCAACCACTCTACAACATTTTATGCACATTGTGTATGAAAAACCCTACTAACTATAAACAACCAACACACTCATAGCTAACAGAGTACCTCATTAACAACCAACCCACCAAATGACCACTGACAACTCAGCACCTAACAAACCAACTAACTAATTAACTGACCAATTGACTAACTTATGAATCAGATTACTGGCCAACCAGCTAACTAACCAACCAAACAAATATTAAACCGACTAAATGAGTCACCGACTGACTAGCCAACTAACTGCCAAGCCACCCGACTACTCACTGTCAAATTAACCAATCAACCGACCAACTAACTCACAAGCCGACAAACTGAGTAATCAACCAACTACTGTGACTGACTAAGAAACTAACCAGCCAAAAGATGAAAAGACCAGCCAACCAAACAAACTGACCACCTAACTAGCCAGCAGACTAATCAACCAATTGACTGACCGACTAATGAACTAATAAGCAACAAACCAACTAACTGGGTAACGAACTAATAAACAACCAACTGACAAACCAAAAGACTGACAAACTAACCACCCAATTCACTAACTAAACAACACAATAACCAAACAACTCAGAACCAGAGTAATCAACCAACCCACTCACTAACCGACTAACCAACAGCAGCCCAAATTGCTTCCCTTGCTCATATGTGAAAGCAGCATCATTATTCTGGAAATAAGCTCAATAATGCGGCAGACACGACATATTCACGGTCAGGCATTGTTGGTTTATTGCCGATTGGCTGCCATCTCAGGCTCGTTAAAAAGCCGTGTGATTCAGTGCTTTTATGCAACGAGCTTGTCAGGGTGACTCACAGGTATTCTGCATTGCAACCAAGTGTGGGAGGGAAGTGTCTCGTACAGCACATACTTCATGGAAGGCCATCATTTCTTATATTTGTTGGTGAGTTCTTTATTGATCTGTTGGTTTTTTTCCCCTTATTGTCTTAAATTTGACTCCGCCCACTGCCTGAAGACAGCTGGGATGGGCTCAAGAGGGCCCGCAAACCTCATGAGGAGAAGCGGCTTAGATGATGGATGAATGGATGGTCTTAAAATTGTCAAGCTCAAAATTGTCAACTGAGAAAGGAACTCTACAATCAAGTTTCATTCTTAAGGGCTCACAAAGAACAGATCAGAGGCTAAATTCAAGACTACAAATGCATGTGCTATATGCAATTTCTTTTTTTTTTAGTGTGCAACAACGTTTGTAGAGGCAACTGTGAACAGTACCGTTACTAGTTGAGCCTCTGCCCTTATTTTATTATCAAGTAAATTGTTAGTAAATTGACAAATGATATCTAAAATGCGTATCCTCAGTTTCCGACTGAGTTCCGTTCGTTTGTCGAATTTCCGACCACCGATGAGAAACAATTGCTTGAAATTAAGAGTTGGACCTCCGAAAGTCTACTTTCAATTTCTATTTTCTACTATATAGCCTACCTAAGACACAGCAAGAACTCAATCTAAAAAAAAACTTGAAATAATGTCTTGGTAGCTCAATCATATCCCCCCTCCTTATTCTAAGCGAACCAGTAATAAAATCTATTAAAATTTTGAATTCCTTATTTTATGACTTATGAATTTAAAAAAAACTTGAAGCAAATGAAATGCTCTCACACAAACACTGCCTGGTAAGAAGAAAAAGCATATTTTGCCTTCACTTGAAACATTTAATCCGACTTGGATTTGAGTTTTTGCACAAATGAAAGCAATCTGGGATACTATTGTCGTTCTAATGGTTTTACTCTGGGTAAAACTACGACAGATTTCTGCTTTAATTCATTTTTGAACTGCCAGCTGCGAGATGACTAATCGACAGATCCAATGAAATTCCTCCGCAAATGTGCAAAACGTCCGCAACGGAGCTGATTAACGAGTCTTTGAGTGCGATGGAGCGGCCAAATGTGCTCCTCCAGTCTTTATATCACCATCTTGTTTGGCCTTTTATTCCCTTTTTTTTTTTTGCTCCCCTCAAAACAGATTCCCGACCCGGACGGGACGTTAAATTATGCCTCTTGATCAATGTGACGTTCCCTGCAAGTTAAAGACATTTCACAGCTGAATCTCGCCCATATCGATCCTCGGGTTGCGCTTTAATAAAAAAAAATAAAAAAAAGCCTGGTGTATGTAATCCTGGCGTGACGGCGGTGGGGTGAAATATCGATCAATTTTTGTTTTTTACGACGCTGGAAAATGGGAGACTCACACTTTTATTTGAACGAGCTGGAACGATACGTGTCATAATTACAATGAGGACACAATGTTCTGTCTGACCCATGAGCTAAAAACAGGTCATTCTGACTTCAGAAGATTGTGGATTGGATCTTGAGACTTGATGAAGAGGCATGTGGCTCGTTGTGCAAGGTTTGTTGTTGTACTCTCAAAGTGACAGTCAATAATCAGATGTTTGCAGCTGTCATTCCAGTCAGAAATGATGCCGACTGTGGTCACCTACAATTTTTGAACCTGATGGAAAAACATACAATTGTGATCATCACAAATATATAATCACAATCCAGTCCCCAAAACATACAACTTTGATCGTGATACGAATCATATTCAATTATGTCATCGCAAACGCACATTTGTGATCTGCATTGCAAACATCCAATTACAATCCGCATTTTAAAACATGCAATTGTGATACGGCTTACAATTGTGCTCTGGATCGCAAACATTAAATTGTGATCTGGTCAAAAAAGACACAATCCAGCTCATGAACCTACAATTGTGATCCGGATTGCAAACTTAAATTTGTGAACCTGACCCAAAAATAAACAAAAGAAATTACATTGTGATCCTGGTTACAAACAACCAATTGTGATCCGAACCACAATCATAGAATTACGATCCTGATCAAACAGATTTCAAACAGAATTGTGGTCTGTCTTGAAAATACACATCAGTGATCCTGATCACAAAAAACACAATTTCAATGCTGATCACACACAAACAATTGTGATCTTGATCGTAAAAACACAACTGTGACAATAAACACAAAACTGCTATCTGGGGGCAGCATGGATCAGCGGGAGACTGGTCATTTCCCAACCTCATCTAAATTGCAGTCGCAATCACAATCACACAATTGTCATCATGATCAAAATCGAGATGCCGATCACAAACATAAAATTGTTCTCAATTACTCGAAACAGGGCGTTCACGGAGATTAAGAACCCTATGCTACTCTACGAAGCCTTAAGACTTTCCCATGTGATCCACAGCAGAGTGCACAATATTTCGTCGATAGACATGGACGAGTAGCGCATGTTGCATGCATGAGGCCTGCTGAGTGCACACACAAGGCATCGCGTGAATAATGCACTCGCAAGAAGAGAGTCTATTGACTTGCGAGTGCTTGCTCGTTGGCTTAGCGAGGATTTAGTGCAGCGCTGCTCTTTCCACCATTTGCCTCCGCGCTAAGCATGACACGCACACGCATCGACGGCATCTCCTCGGACGCCTTTCATGCTGTACCCTTCCCCCCCCCACCTCATCTCTCCTCTTTACGCATTCATCCCATTCAGCAACGCGACTCGGTGCCTGTCCGCAAAAAATAAAAAAAATAAATAAATGAATAAATAAATAAATAAAATGGACAAATCCACCACCCCCCCAAAAAAATCCTGCTTAAAACATGCCGCATGAAACCTGCTGCTTACTGTATTAGTGCGACGGGCACCGATGGGGACCGCAGTGCATATATTTCGCCATCGCACGGCTGTCTAATTAGGTCAGTGTGATCCTCTCGTTCCCATGGTAACCAATGTGTGGTACTGGCGAGAGGAAGGGATGGAAGGAAGGCGGAGGAGTGACTGAGCAGGTCGCTAAGGGATGCGAGGATGTGTGTAGGTGTGTGCGCGTCTGTGCGTGTGTGCGTATTTGACGGATGTGAGGGAGTCGTCATCGGTTAGGATGAATTCACACGTCGAGCCACTTCACTGCGTTTATGTAAGAAGTATATTCGCCAGAAACTACATTAGGCACAGCAGTCAAATCTAAAGGGAATCATGACAAGAAACCAAAAAACTAAAAAAAAAAAAGCATTAAAATGCTCCAAATTCTTAATAAATGTCTATTTTTTTTTTTTAAGCGCAATGATCTTGAAAATAGCCATTTTCAAACAAAATTGGAGGTTGTCTGTGTATTACGCCAACTTCTTGAAACTTCTTTTGGGGGTCTCCGCATTATAGACATGCCTACCAAAGTCTATGTTGCTAAGAGAAACTGGCTTGGGTGGATACATTTTCTTTGAAGGACCCCAGAAAAATGACGACGATGATCCCTAAATTGACCAATTAAAACCAAAATGGTAGACTTCCTGAGTCTTTTTGGGCATGGCTTATTGAGACTTTTTTTTTCATGTTGTGAAGTGACCCGAAAGCCTCCCAATCACAAACAAATGTCCACATTATTACTTGCATTATTATTCTGATTAGAAGTGTGGAGGTCCACAGCTGCAGGGCCCATCACCTCCACTGCATGTCACAACTACCACACACGTCCAATTGATGTGACATAAAACACACACACACACACAAACTCATAAACACGTGTTGCAGTTGATTGTATGTGACAAGCCCCCTTTCATTAAATGCTCCTGGGGGGTCCAATACAGAACCGCATGGGGAGGCAATGCAAACACTGAAGACCTGAGGACGTTTTCGGCACTACGAGGACAAAACCATCAACTCACAAGTTCCAAGTAACACCTTGGAATTTACTGAAATAGAATGAAAAGGAGCCCATGGTATACCTGAATAGAATAGAATATTGCCTTACATTATATTGGATGTATAGTGATGTTTAGTTATATAACATTGTTTAAATATTCATATTGATAATGCATATATTATAGCCCACTATTACAGTGGACTTCCGTTATTCGTTGGAGATAGTGACCGGGTCGAATCCATATCCATATAGTATTCTAATTTTATTTTATTTTTTAAACTCAAAATATTTGACTATGTTGTGGGGTGAACACCCCCCCAAAAATTATTAAAAACAATTGACAAATATAGAATTACATTTTGAAGAAAAAAGAATCCACGAATATGCAAATCTGCTGATTCTGAACCATGAGTGAGCGGGATCCACTGTATTTTAAGGTAGAATATAAAGATAAAAGTCACGAAAATATTCAAATATTTTTATAAGCAGTTATTTTGGGATAAATATTATATTTTGATATTTACATATCCATGTATTTTAATTATAAATATTACCACAGATTTCTTTAGCAGTTTTTTTATTATATTGCATTGTATTCATTATTCAACTGTTTTATATTGTACTAAACTGCACATGTGACATTATTCATAAATATACATTATTGTTATTATACTATACAGTATAAATATTGTATTAATAGATCAATGCATCTTGAATAGGATTCTCAATCCATGCGGTACAATACGATTCAACGACGTATCAAATTTCAAATGTAACTATTTGATTCTGGTCGACTTATTTGCATAATGATTCGATTCAATACGGTACGGCTGGAGATTTCGTCATATTTATAAATATGCATTGACATGTAAAAGCGATCCGAAGCCCAAACTAGTTAAGTTACAATTCAAGAATGCAACAATTTCAAAATGTAATGCTCATCATTAATGAGTTATCATTTGGATTTGTGCATTCGTATGACACAACAGAATATGAATTATTATGTTTGTGGAGGATACCATTTGTAGAAAAGACCCCACATTTCAAATTAATTTCCAAACTGCAGCTAAACCATTGAAATATTTTGAGAATTTAACAAATTTTCCAATTCTAAACGCAAAATTTGCTGCAATGGCCGACGATCACACGCGTGAAAATCAAATGTGATGACCAACCATCTACTTTCAAGAAAGAAATGTTCAGTTAACAGCGTGCTGTCTGACCTCGATCGCTGTCGTACAGGTAGGCGAACTTGTCCCACTTGTAGTACTCGATGAGGCTGAGCAGCGGCCCCTTGATGTCGGGCCTCATCTGGATGATGAACTGTTGGTTGCCGTCCAGCGGGAAGCTGGGCGTGATGAAGGACACGTGCAGCGTGCCGCAGAACGACGTGATGGTGTTGACCGATTTCTTGTCGTAGAATCCGAAGATGGCGTAGACGCCCCTGGAGAACTGCGAGCAGACTGCAACGCAGAGAGACAAAACAAGTTTGTTGTTTTACATCCGTTAACGCGCCTCGGGGACGCGCGTTGTTCGCCGTGCTTGGCGGCTGATTAATTGATTTCCGTCTTTTAGCTACACCGGGGGACTGCTTGTACTTAAGAGGACACATGCAGGAGAAAGTCACTAAAAGCCAACAAGTCTGCTGAATCTCAGGATGTTCGATGGCTCGTTCGCAAACGGCAACATAATTAGTTTGGCTTATCTTAGGCTAACAGCAAATGCGAGATTTTGACTTATTTAAGAAATATAATCATTAGTTTACATGAAATAAAGGGAGGGAAAAAAATCAATAATTTGTTACCTTTTTACAAAGGGACCAATGAATTAAATTTTTATTTCTTTTTTAATACATTAACACTTTAAGGCCTCTTTATATTCCCGCGTCAGCACGGTCGATAATTGTCGCATCGTATCACATGACCGACGCGTCTGCAACACATGCCCCCACGCACGTCAGAGCGAACGTCGACGGGCGCATTCTCTCTCCTGATTGGTCCGTTATGTCACATGCTGCAATGACGACATCGGGTTTCCCGGCAGAAAACATGGACCAAATAGACGAGCGACTGTGCAAGGAGGTGCACAAATACATTCATCGATATGATGGTGTAGCGCCATCCCTGTTCAACAATTTAGTATGAACCAAAAAAAAAAAAAATTAAAAATTTTGACTATCTTTGTGTTTTATCAATATTGTCGGAATTTCAACAAAAGAAATGTCGTAATATTTGTTCAGTCAAGAATCCTAATTCGGTGAATCCTACCCCAAAAAAATGACGTAACATTTGTGTTTTTGAAAGTATTCTTTGTGGAATTGAACAAACGATTGCATGAAATTCAAGCCCAAAAAATGTACAGTCAAGAATTTAGTAGGAAATTTCAGGAACAATCGTCCATTAAAGTTATTTAGCAGCGCGTCAATGCTAATAATCATTGGCCATATTAGCAAGCCCTTCATGCCTTTTGTAACTTTGCCGTCTTGGTTTGAGAGCAAGTATGCCGCATGTAATCTACATTTTCATTCCCAATGATTTGCATCCTCTATTCTGCTGACTTTGCAAAAATCACCGGCGCTGTATAATTTACGAGCCGTGCCCCGTCGCATTCACCAAAGTGGCTTTTTCCGACATCTAACATTCATTATGCAGCAAGCGCCCAGAAGACGTTCGTTGTCGCCGCTGCTGCTTTTGTTGCAGTAAACACACAGAAAAGCTTTTCCGCCGTCCTGAGCTTGCCGGCCGTTCGTATTGATCGCATGTAACTTCATCAGCTTTATTGACCGCGCTCTGGTGTAATTAATGTAATGAGGTATTTCTTCAAGTGCAATATAATGGGAATGACTTGCTGACACGGACAGCTGGAGTCCGTTGAGAGGAGATAGAAAGCAAACCGACGGGGTGTCCCGCCCAAAAAGCTCACCTGAGTTGTCCAATGAAAAGCACGTATTGCCAATTTTTGTGAGCTCTTGCTTTTTCCAACAAATGGATCACAGTCTATGTCTTCATAAGAATTTTGCAGCTAATTCAACAAATGGCCACAATCATCTCACACTCATTAAAGTTCACGCAGGTATTTTGTGAGAAATGGCTTCCTTCGGATTTGATTTCTTAAGAAATTAACACTTACAAAAATGTCAAATTATTTTTCTGACAAGAATCTAGTGAGAAAACGAACAAAAAAATTAGCACAAAGAGAGTTGTATGAAAACATAATGTATTTTTTTTCTTCAAGAGAATTTACCATGGAATTGAAAAAAATGTCTTTTTGTTTTTACACAAAATGTTTCAGAATTTTGCATGAATTTGTACAAAGAATGAGCACCAATGTTGTGTTCTTATAAGAACTAAGTAGAAAGTTTTTTGTGATAAATGAATGTTTTTTGTACAATCTTTTTGCTCCTACAAGAGCAAAAGTATGAAATTGTAAACTAATGTGCTCAATCTTTTTTTTAATTTTTTTGTTTGCATAAAGTTGTACAAATATGTATCGTATTTTTTCCATTATAAGAATTTAGTATGAGATTATGAAAAAAATGACAAACAAAAAACAATCTTTATATTCTCTGTTAGCAATTACTCTTACAAAACTTTTGTAGGAAATGGCACCAAAAATTTAAATCAGAAATTGTAGGAAATATCTTACAATTGGTGTGTGCTCACAAGAATAATATAAAACTGTGTGAACAAAAAATGATTTAAGATGTTTGTCCGAAATTTAATGTATAATGATCATCACACAGCAGTGAAGCGAGGCAATGCCCTCAGCAATGGCAAAAAAAAAAAAACCTTCTCCGACAAAACTCCACTAAATAGTCCAAAGTCTTTTCTTCACTCTTTTGCAACCTAAAAAGTTCACAAGATGTATTTTTTTGGGGGGGGAGACAAGTCAATCCGTCGCAATAAAGAAGTCGGCGACGCGTAATTGCTGGCTGGCAGAAAGAGTGAAGGATTGTGGGAAAAGCCATTAGGCCTTTGTCACATGTGACTGCCTCTCAATGAATCCTTCTCACAAATCCCTCCTCACACTCGCAACAACTAAACGACTATTAGTTCTCAAGTCCACGTACAAAATGTTTGACTGTTCCACTCACTTCACTGAGAATCTTCAACTGCATGCTGGCTTCATAATTTACGCAATAAACAGGACGTGATTTAAAAAAAAAAAACGTCTTAGGTAGGTGTGCAAAGTGCAGCGCAAGATTTGAGAGAAGGAATTTGTACAAAAACAAAGCACAATATTTGATCTTTCAAGAATTTCGTGCAATATTGTACGAGTCAGTACGTTGTGTTATAAATACGAAATAAATAAATAAATTGAGCCTAATGTACGGACTTCTCAAGTTAAGGTCCAAAATATTTAACTGTACCGGTAACCTCACTTAAAGAGTCTACAACGTACTACGCTGCGTCTTTTGGACGGACGGATGTTCGGCTCTCGTGTCTTGTCACCTTGCGAGAAGGTGAACGGCATGAAACAAATTTAGCCGTTCCAATTAGCTGACCCGCTTTTCGCCGGTGTGCCACCCAGAGGGCCGCGTCGTCTTTTTTTTACGCTGCTGTTTATGCTGATCAAAGTTTGCATTTGCATAAATTATCATGAAACAGTCACCTACGCCTCACCCCGACAGCGCCGAAGAATTTAGGAGTGGATTGCGCAAAGAAATTGCAAAAGCTTAGTGTTGATTTCACAGGACAATGTGCTATTTTTTTGTGCAATCTTTGTTTTCTCAACATTTAGTGTGAAGATACAAAAACGTAGCGTAATCTTTGTGTGCTAATATAAAATCTGTAGGAAATTCAATAAAAAAAATAAATACACAAACTTAGTTCTTTGTCAGCAAAGCATCATCATTTATGTGGCCTCATGAGAATTTAGTAGGAAACACAATTTAGTATTTTTATATGAATTTACTTGATCATTCTATACTAAAAATAGAGAAACTTTATGTAATTCTTAGGGAATTCTACAAGATAATGTGAATCGTTTTAGTGTTGTATCATGGGGTTCGTAATAATTTAAAAGATTGTTCTCACGGGAATTTTGTAGAAAATTGCACACAAAAATATCAGATTTCTGTTTGAGAAATTTTGTAGGAAATTGCATTATTTTGCATAATATTGTGTTCTGACAAAAAAAATTTAGAAAATTTTACAACCAAATAGGAACATTTATTCTCAAAATAATTTTCAAAATTGTACAAAAAAATTAAAACAATATTTGAACATCAGTATCAAATTGCACAAAAATGTCAAAATGAATTAAGTAGGAAATTGTAGCAAAAGCAAAACAACACAAATTAATTTTGCACAAGAATCCTGTGCTAAGGTACACAATAAAAATAAAAAAAAGTAACACAATCTTTCTCTTCCCTCCAAAACTGAGTAGGAAAAGAATTTTCGCAGGTCACACAAAATAATTACCTCCCGAGAATTAAGTCAAAATTGAAAACCTTAACATGAGATGTCAGTGCATCCCATTTCCGAATTTTGGACGTTTTTTTTCCAAGCTGAGCAAAGACCAGATTTGCATCAATTACATCAGCCACCTTGGCGTGCCTCGCATCACTCCGGAATTCCATGACAGGACACTAAAATGTGTCCCTGCTGTAAAACCCTTCTCTGAATGGATTAGAGCAGGTTTTGTTGCCATGGTAACCTCCCCTCAGCCCCCGACTCCACACCATCCCACACACACTTTCTACCAAAGGACACTTGCATGAATCAACCTCATTTAGCTTGTGAGGATGGATTGATAATGGAAGACAAACTGACCCTGAGCAGGGCCAAAATGATGAATCAGCACACACACACACACACACACACATGTCAGTGACACAGCAATCATCAGCAGTGTGAACAGATTTGACTGTTGTCCCACTCAAGTGCTGCGTCGCCGTGGCAACAAGGCTCAGGGACTTTTCATTCAAATGTGGACCAGCTAGCACACAGAATGTTGTGTTGCCATCCGGTTTTCGATTTTTTTTTTTTTTTTTTTTTCCAACTTCGACCTTGTCTGCGGCATCCAAACAAGCCCAAAGGAGCGTTCTGCGGATCGCTTAGATTTCATTTGCGGTTAAAGATCCTGAGAGGCTGACCAGCCAGTCCATTGGCGTTAGCGCACAGGAGCCGCAAAGCTCAAAGGCAGGACGGCGTAAAGGAAGTTGTGTTTTAAAAGAAAAAAGATTGTTACGAATGAAGATGTGCAGGTGGAATGTTTTTAGGGAAACAAAATTGAAACGTGTCAACCAAGAAATAAAATTGCACATTACGCTTAAGTTGCACTTTTATATATAAAAAAACAAAACTGTGTAATGTTATGGGACAAATATTCAGAGAATGAAGTTTTATTTTTGTAAGATTCTGGTTGCATCAATCATTGCAATATGATGACAGTATTCATGTAAAATGAAGAGATTTTAATCATAAAAGTAATATTCTCGTAATATTCCGACTATTTGTGTAAAAAGACTTATCTTTGGTATGTCCATAAAAAAATAGTTTTCCCTCATAAAAATAGTGACTATGTGATAAAGTCATAACATTCCTATTTTGGATTTTAATCACGTAAAATGATGACTTATTCTCATAAATCGTGTTTTCACTCATAGAAATAGTGACTTCTAAAATTACAATTAAGTGAAATGCAATATCAAAGATCAAAATAATAATGTGATGTATTTCTCATCAAAATCATGTTCATGTGATATGATCACGTTGTTCGCGTAATATTTTGACATTCAACTACAATTGTGATTTTTTTCTCATGAAAATAGCGGTTTATCTAAATTTACAAAGGTAGTCACATGAAAAAATAAATATTTTTTGCTCAGAACATTACGATTGACGTAAAACTACATTTTTCTAATAGAAATATTTAGATCCGAATTGATTACGCTGTTCATGTTAATATTTTTTTCCTCACATTGAACTGCAACTTTTTTTCATTTAGTGTTACATTATTTGTACAATTGTTCTCTTGAAGTTTTGACTATTTACTCACGTTATTATAACAATATTCACTTAAAAACGTTTCTTTCACAAAATAGTAAGTTAAGTTTTTTTCTTGTGATAATATGATATTCATATAGGATATTTTTTACTTATTATATAACAAGTATTGATGTTAAAAGGCTTTTTGTTTTGCTTTTTTTTTTTTTTGCATGATTGACCGCTTGATGTAAAATGAAATAATGATTTTATTGTGGTTGTCGAATTTTTTACGCTCTTGCTGAGCTTTATTATAATCTAGGTAGCCCTTCCTATTATGAGGCGGTCCATTTCTGGGAGCTTGGGGGATGTTTCCGTGGCGACTGTCGGCTATATTAAAAAGAAGACGGACTTGTGGGGGATGTGACTGGCGGCCACAATGACTTGAGTTTTTTTTTTCTCCTCCTTTGAGCCGTCCTTCCGGCAGCTGCTCTCGACAAGAACACTGCAGCTCAGTTCTTGTCAACTTCTATCGCCAACCACCCCCCCCCCCCCTTCCTCCTCCTCGCCATCGCTCGCCTTTTGTGCACTGACCTGTTTCCTGGAGGCGTTCTAATGGCCTGCGACAAAGCTTCGCAAGCGAATTCATGCGCAGCTTAGCGCCCCCTAGTGTAACGTCTTTTTTTTTTTTTTTATGCTTCCTGTGGCCTCCTTTAGATTTGGAAGTAGGCAGAGGTGGGGGAGGAGGAGGAGATGTGACACCATGGCAACAGTCTGAACCATTTTGTCTCGCTCAAGCGAGGCAAAGAGCGTCCTTCACATGCCCACTCGGATGTTAACTACACGCAGTTCTGGAAAGAAAAATGTTCGCAAAGGGTTTTCTAATAAAAGATATGACTCGTTTTATTGACTCTTTTATTATTATTATTTTCTCTAGTATTATCAAAAGACAATTCACGTAAAAAGTATTTTTGTCTAATAACTATTTTATCATATTAGTTTTTCTCAAAGAAAATTGACTTGTTTTTTTTGTAATTATGACAATGTCATAAAAGAAATCTCATTAAGTGGTTTCTTTTTTATTAGTAACGTTACAACAGCATTCGTCTGAATATGTTCCTTGTTAAATTATGACATTGCATCATAATATACGACAATATTCTTTTTTCTCTCGCAAAACTGCAACTTTCCTCAGGCAATGATACAACAGTAAAATCATTTTTTCATTAGGAATCTTTTTAGCGCAATTCTTTTCTTTTTTTGTTTTTTTTCCCTCATACAAAGTTACTTATGATCTCGTAGTGTGTCCCAGTAAATTAAAATTTTTATTTGTTGCTTGAAATTGCAACATTTTAGTTATTTTCATTAAAAATGTTGACGATCCATATAAATACCATAATACACGTAAAATCCAATTTTAAATCATAAAATTGAGTCTTCTCACACAGCTTGGATTTTTTTCATGTAATATCAAAATCTGTATGAAATTATGAGTTTCTTGTTTGGTGAAATGAAAATGTAATACAAAATCATTCACATAAATTAGGTAAACACACACAAACATACATTATTACAGGCACCCCAAAATAAAAATATCTTGAAAAGAGTATTGTGCCTGTGTACACAACGATGCACCACACTGAGGTGTAAACCACTATCGATCGGGATACGTGAATCGCGGCTACTTCCTGTCATAAAAACACAACGTACGCTTCATGACCTTTAACGCAAATACCAAAGCAGACTTGGTGTGTCCTAATGATCTCCCAACAAACGGACAAGCGCCGCCACGCATGTGAAGGAGGGCGTTGCCGTGGCAACCCGAGTGAACTGACTCCGCTGTTTCTCTCTATTTAACCGTTACTTCCCTTTTTAGATACGGTACTTCCTCTAATAGACTGATAGTGTCTAATTGAAATATCCCGCACTATGAGCTTCATTACTAACACTGTTTTTGCCATTCATTTAAAAGGGTTATCGAATGGTGAGTCATTTTGTACTTTCATCACACTTTCACAAAAAAAAAAAAAAGGGAGGCTAATTAAAATAATAACCATCCCCACACAGAATTTCTCCACCACAAGTTTTAAACGTTGGACATATTGCTACCATGTTGAAGATAAAAGGTAATCACAGCTGCAGTTTTTGCGCAAATTAGCATTAGCTTGTGATAATGTATGACGAGTAAATTGTTTACTTGGAGTGGGTAACGTCATATGCCAAATAGTTACATTGAGTCACAAGTGTAATTCCGTGGCTCGGTGATAAAATTCCGTATCAACCAGTGAGTTGAAAAAAAAAATGATTCCATTGTCCTGCCAAGTGACACATACAGTCATCTATACCTCAGTCTCATCTAGTATCGTATTTGACCCCCTGAGCCCGGGTTTTTATACGCTCCATTTGTTCATGGCCTTCAACTCACTGTGACGCATCATTCCATGCATTGCATGACATAAATACCTAAAATACTGTGAAAATAAATTACACGTTGACAGGAATATGAAACAGAGTCGGGTCAAAAGTATAAGTCATCAGATGCCAATATGATATTAATACAGAAGATTATTTATGGTATTAGACGGATTGTTTGAGATGGTTGACGATGACTTCAATTGCAATACAGCACAAAAAAAGGACGGAAAAGTAATCAAAACTAAAGAACAATGTGGTGATTTCAATTGGGACAGAACAAATACAGACATTTGTGATATTAATTATCACATTGTTTGTCTGTGATTTGCTAGGGCACACTGTCGCCCTACGCTATGGCAACATTGCATAACTTTCCCTGTAGCCATTTGTATTTTTAATGAGAAAAAAATCAAATGCAAACATTTGGCAGGCTAAATGTCATAAATCGGATCAAAAAGGCAACGTGTGTACAAAAAAAGTTTTAGTTTTTTTTTTAATTTTACATTTTAGACTAAAGACTTGACAGTCATTCAGGTATCTATTCAGTATATACAAAACAAAATTTTAGTTTAGAATAGAAATAGTCGTATTTTGAATGCACACGTTTATAAATGAAAGAAATGTATTAACAGTCAGATTTTGAGAATTGCAGTCATGTAGAGCATAATATGCAAAATAAAACAGTAGTGCAATTTAGTGGGAGTCAAACAATGTCACGTCCTTATTTGCAATTTATCAGTCTGATGGCCTGAGGGACAAAGCTATTTCAAAACTCAGTAGGACTGCACTGACTGCTGCGGAATTCTTTTTGGCACATAGTCAGGTACTATTTTCAACAAAACGAAAGAAATGCTAACATGTTAACTGGAGGTAAAGGCGTCGGTAAAGATTAAGAAAGAAATAATAACATGAGTGCAAATACGCTATGGTGGATTGAAAAAGGATTCGTACATTTTGACTTGTAGTCAGATATTGTTTGAAAAATAAAATGCTAATATGCTTACATTTGGCATTCTTAAAATGTACATAATGCAAGAAGGCAATGTGATTAAAAAACAAAAACACGCCAAAGCAATTTGATTAGAATTTACACAGTCAGGTACTATTTTTAAGATGAACGTGTGAAATGCTAGTATGCTAGCAGTTGGTGTTCTCAAAATGTATGTTGATAAAAACTTAGCAGCTGCTATACTAAATGGCAGGATACTATAAAATTTTACATTTGGCACAATTATCTGGAACTATTTTGAACAGACTGAATAAAATGCTAACATGTTAGCAGTTGATTATTATAGTCAGGCACTCTTTGAAAAGAATTGATGTAACGCTAACATGCTAGCAGGTAGAATCCAAAAAATGTACGTTTAGATAAAGGGTCAGAATTTTTAGTTTTCCCCTAAATTGGAATTTTGACTAAAAATGGATGAAAGGCTAACATGTCATCAGTTAATATTTTAAAAATGCACGTCAACAAATCAACACAGCGAACAAGTGAACGATGACCAGATTAAACGACAGCTAAAAATGTTATTGTTTGTGCAACCCTCTTTCTCGCGCATCTCCCGCTGTTTTAATGGCAGCAGGGAAGCTGGCGAAACATCTGTTGGCGCCAAAAGATGAAACAGTCGTTTTTGCATTGCTCCCGAAAGGACTCAACTTGCCTTTTTATGCCCTTCCCTCACTCTGTCCCCGCTGTTGTTTATTATTTCTTATCTAGCTAGATTGTGTGCCATCCACTAGTGGCACAACTGGCCGCTTGACCTCGCCCGAGAGGCCAACTTCATGATTAATGCGCGCATATTTTAGAGTTATGTCGATGGCCTCGGAGCCGGGGCAGCCGGGGTTCACAGGGTGTCTGCTTGATTGACAGCTGAGGCAGAGAGGGAGGGGCAGCCAATGAAAAAGACCTGAAGTAAATATGATAAATTGGACTTAAAGTTCTCATTAAACAGGAGTTCAGAACTTGTATTATCTTCTTATTTATTTTTAAAAAAAAAATGGTTGAGCCCTTGTGGTCAATTCGCCTTTGATGTTTAAGGCAGACAACAAGCGTACGCTCGTCTGATAATTAGGCCGCTTCACTAAACGTCTCCTGAAATGAGTGCCCAAAATCAATGAGCAGATCATCTCGCATAAGTGTTAATCAATTTCAAGTTGTATCTTTTACTCTCACAAGCTCGGAACAGAATGGCCAATGAAAGCGTGTTATATTCTTTAAGATTGACAAAACGATGATTTATTCTGAAATGTTGCCGTTTTGATGACGGTTAATAGCAGCGCCGTCGATTAACGGATTCGACTTCGGTCAAAGGACAAAATGATGGACTTTGAAACAAATGGTCTTCTTTTTTTTTTTTTTTCTGCCAGCAGTTCGGCGTCATCGCTCGACAGATTCAAAATCAACCAAAGGACAAAATGTCTGACTTATTTGGGACAGAGAAGCTATTCAAATATATCAGTCCGGAAACATTCACGTATATTTGATTCGAAAGAACAAGCGCTTTGAAATTTTGCAGTTTGTATCGGCTCTGACAGCGAGTGAGCTAATATTCTTCTTCTCCTTAACACGGTGCTTCCGAAATTTTTGGCTACAAAATGTTTGCCGTTTTTTAATAACACTTTATCGGCAATGCTATCACGTAACAAATTCAACAAATTTCAAAGAACAAAATGTTTGTTTTGTTTGCGACTAGAATGCTATTGTTTTGCCCCGTCCAAATACATAAGGGTTCAGGAATTTTGCCGATTTTATTACACTTAAAATTAGAGCCATAGATTCAATAGCAACTAAAGAACAAAACGTCTATCTCATTTGAGAAAGGGATGCTATTGTTTTTGTCCGTCAAAATGCTAAACTTTGCTGTTTTTACATGACTTGGCAAATTTAATACTTAAGAACAAAATGTACTTTTGTTTCTGGACATACAATCACTAATCTTCCTCCATCTAAACGCGAATTGCTTCTGAAATTTTACAATTATCGGTTCCGAAATGGTTGCCGTTTTTCTTTACGTTTTATAGCAGTGTGATCGTACGGCATATTAAATAGCAATCAAGAACAAAATGTCCGTCTTAAGGGATGCGGGGCATTATTTGTTCTCCGTATGAATGCCTTTAAGATGGCCAAACATCAAGAGCTTACTGAAAATGAAAATGTGTGCATTCAAGCATTTCATGATGCCCAATGGACTCTTTTTTATGAGTCGGTCTAATAAATGTGTAGATACGGCATCAGGTAAGGCGACGACGGCAAGCCCCCGATGGATATGTCCGCTAGCTCGCTAGCTAGCCTGAGTCATGTTGCCCTTTTAAAGGACACGGCCTGAAGACGTGCACTTACATTTACGACACGCACACGCACACGGACACGTACGCATGCACACGATAAGTTGAACAGCAGCACAGCCTAAGTGTAAAAAAGATGCAAGCGCATCAAAGCTAATGACTTGCATGCATGCTTATGAAACCTTTAGCGTTAAGGTCATACTTGCATTGCTAACAAACCCAAGATTAGTTATTAGCGGATTCATGATTTTAAAGGGTGCAGGGGGCCGATTTTTCCACTTTGTGCGAACAGCTACTCTTTAGCAAAGTGATTGTGTTTTAATTCTTATTGTTTGCTTTATTTTGCTTTACATTTTATAATCTCTTATGTCCCCTTAAATACATAAGTTGCTCAGGAGATTCAAGCAAAGAAAAAAAAAAAAGAATTGTGCTTTCGTCCTTATTATGAACGTTGATCTAGTTAATTTTGTCAAAGAATTTTCAACATGTTATGTAAACTAAATAAACACAGACGTTGCTCAGCAGTCGCTATTATGCTCAAGGAAAAAAAAAACAATAGTGCTTTAATTCTTATTGTTCACTCTAATCTGGTTGAAAACAGTTTCAACATTTTGTCATTTCGTAAACTAAACAAACACAAGTTGCGCCACACACCATACTCTGAGAAATTTCATATCCACGTGGGCAAAATGATTGTTTTAATTCTCATCGTCGAAGCCTAATTGCACATTCTAGTCGTGCTGCAGCGTTTGTATGCTGAGCACTTTGATGATGGTCGCCCACTTGCATCAGACTGCCCAGCGTGAGCGTGTTCATGCTGGAGACTGAGTTTTTTTTTTTTTCTTGTTTTTTTTAATGCAGATGAAATGGATTGGATGCCGGCGAGCACCAATCACAAGTCTGTGATTTATATTGAAGGGAGCAGTCGCATAGCAACCAAGCGCCTCAACATGAACTATGTGGAGGAGAGGGTGGGGGGTAACGTTACGTAAAAACAATACAAATGGAAGCAAACTAATTGCAAAATAAAGAATGGTCACAAAATAGTGATCATGAAATCTAAACTAATAGCAGGTTACATATTCAAAATTTAGAATGGAATAAATATAATTTAGACACTAAAAATAATAAAATATTTAAGCACAGTCATAGGAAGAGTGAATAATGCAAAGAGCTTTGATTTAAAAGACTAAACAAAATCATTCATAAAAAATTAAAAATGAATGAATACGAATATGAAAATTAATATATTTTATACAGAACATTAAATAAAAATTATCATGAAAAATAAACTAATATTAATGTAAATGTAAACAAAATAAAAACACATTGAATAAAAATAAAGTAAAATTAAACAAAGAAAAATATAACCAAAAAAACAAAAATGAGAGAAAGCATGAATAGGTAGAAGTCAAGACTACAAAAATAAATTATTGATATATAACAGTGTAGATAAAACAAATGTAAAAATGCAATACAATAGACTAAGAACAAATAAAATAAATAAATTCAGAAAATAAAGAAAAATAAAATTCTGCTAAAAATTAAATCCAAATGAAAAATATACAGCAAAACAACAACAATAAACAAAAATCAACGGAATAATGGGAACTAATAGATACATTTGAAGAAACAGAAATAAAAATAAATTGAATAAAAATAAAACAATGCTTAAAAAAAAGTCAAAATAACCAATAGAAAACAACACTGAAATAATGACCAAATAAAATGTTTTAAAAATGCTGAAAAATGTTGTCTGTGGGCAAATTCCATATACCTCTTTCCTCCAGGAGAAGAAGGATGTTCTCATTTGCCTCACAGACAACGAAGACTATGAGCTATGCACGGTGTTGTGGATGTGAAGGAATGAAATGATGGATGCGGTCGTTGCCGTGGAAACCAACTTTTCCTCCCCTTCCCCCCCTTATCTGCCTTCTCCCCTTGCATCCATCCACACATCATACCATATGGCGCAATGCATTTTTTTTTTCAAGGCACTCACAGCAATTGGTGACAGCAAAGCTGTTGGCCACCTCCAGGTTGTCGATGTGAGGCGTGAGCCGGAACTCGGCCGTACCGAACTGGACCATGCCTATCCGGAAGGCGCTGTACTCTTGGTCCGCACCCCTCGGAAAGAGCCCCCCTGTACGGGTGGAAAGACATGCACCAGTCTTCCTAAAACGCAATGCGCTTCATTTTTGGCGCACATTTTTTTTTTTCGGATTGTTTGGGCGCACTCACCGATTTGGACGCTGGGTGAGCCTCCGTGCGCGCACCCCCACAAGACGAGGAGGAAGGACACGGAGAAATGCACAATCTGCTGCATGGCCGCGGTGGTCCGCATCTACCGTACACACACTCAGGGAGGGGAAGCAGGAATATTCCAGGAGAGAGACGGACGATGAAGGCGTTAAATCCCACGCATCCTTTTTTTTTTTTTTTTTTTTGGGTGGGGGGAGCGGGTGGGGGGGGAGGTGCAGCCGGGCGTGCAATTAATGACAGCTAAGGTTGGAGGTGGAAAATAAAAGGGGGTGACCCCAGTAGTCGAGGAATAAAGGACCCTTAGCGACGGAGCGGCGAGCGCGGCTGATTCCTACTCCGAGTGCGGCGCTCCTCTCTTAGCATCACCCCCCCTCTCTCTACTCTTCCCTCCCCCCTCCTCCTCAAGCCAAGAACCGAATGCTAATGAGGCGGCGGCCGAAGATTGCCGAAAGGAGAGCCAGTCACTAGATTGACGTCAGCGACGCACCGTGCGCATTCATGAGCGATGCGTGGAGACAGGGATGTTTCTAGTAGGGTTCAACAAATTGGAAAAATAATGTTATTGCAATTTATTTTTAACAGTAATAAATCCAGCTGGATTACAATGCACCATATTAGATTTATCAAAGATAAATATGATGGTCTTAAAGTTTAGGCTTACATTAAAATAAAGTTAAATTAGCTATAATATATATATATCCATTATATGTACCGCTTCTCCTCACTAGGGTCGCGGGGGGCGCTGGAGCCTATCCCAGCTATCTTCAGGCAGTAGGCGGGGGACACCCTGAACTGGTTGCCAGCCAATTGCAGGGCACACAGAGACAAACAACCATCCGCGCTCACACTCATACCTAGGGGCAATTTCGAGTGTTCAATCAACCTGCCATGCATGTTTTTGGAAGTGTAAGTTTTTGTCCCTCCATCAAGATACATCCGAACACCAATGACCATGTTCGGGCGTCCTTCAGCACCACGGACAGCAGAAATTCAATTTGCATGAGTCCAGTCGAGGAAATTTACCAAGAAAAAAATTTCGCCTGAAGTCTGATAGAATAAAGACAGACGATTAAGTTGAATTTGGCAGGAAATCTAGAAATGGATGAGTAAGTAGAAGAGGTCTGCGGCAGCTTGGAGCATGGAGGTGTTCTGAATACATAACAGTCGAGTTGCAATATCAAGCATGCCCGACACATGGGGGGGTTGAGTTCTTCAAACCAACAGGGAAGTGTCCCAGGGTCAGCCAGAGTGCTGAGATCAAACACTACATCAACTTTTGTCAACTGAACATTTTATAAATATCTGACCTTTTTATTTAAGTCTACATGGAGCGAGAAAATTATAAACCGATCTTGATCAGAACATGAGAGGCAGAATAAACCAATGTAGGGAAATATTAGTTGAGACTAGCAACAATGCAAAGATAAATGTACATGAAAAATTGCCTTTATACTCGTTAGAAGCGAGGTTAGTCCTGTATTGTTATAATGAAAATTAATTAAATTCAAACTAAAATTCAGGGGGAAAAAAAATTTCAATTAACCAAGTTGAATAAAATCAAGAATGCTTAAAAAGGGAGAAAAAAACATTTCAATAAACCAAGTCGAATAAAATCAAGAATGCTTAAAAAACATTAAATGAAATTACATTTTCTGTTCATAAACCGAACTAGAACTATATCAAATATGTTTCTTTGTCAATCCATTTCATACGTGAGGTTTTGGGGCTTCCTGTTTTGCTGTACTACCATATAGAAGAACGGAATTGTAGTTCACTCTATAACACAATACTTGGTGACCTTTTTTCATGAAATCAATATATCATTAAATGCTCCATGTGAAAAAGCTAAAGCTAAAACTAATAACTAAAGTGAAGTGTTTTTCCAAATCACAAAACAAATAAGAATGATCAAACCTACTTTAAAACAAATTGAAACAAACCGAATTAAAAAAATATATATATTCTAAATGAAATAAAAAAAGTATAGCCTCCAGAACAATTATAAACTTGATCAGACGATTTCACGATCAGAAAAAGTATGAGATAAAAAACGCTTACATATTGAGGGAGCGCTACGAAAAATACCCCAAAAATACAAGAATGATTACAAAAAGTAAGTCCATTGCAAAAAGACAAAGGAAAAAGAAACGAAAAAGACCAAGCAGACATAGAAATAAAACAGCAAATATTTTGATAATATAAAGTAAGAAAACAAAAAAAGTGCACAAGAGAAGTAAAAAAAAGCGGGAAAAAAAGTTGGTAAAAGAAAAATGTTGGAAAACAGCTAAAAGGGTGAAAAAAGGCAGAATGAAAAACGAAAAGAACCAAGTTAAGGGGAAAACATGAAAAAAAATACGAATACCAAAAAAAAAAATTTACCTACCTCTGTCTTTCCACAAATCCACATGCTTGTTTTTTTTTTTTTTGTAATGTCCTGGAATCATCCACATCGCAGCTTGAGACTTCAGTTGATGACGTGCTGCCCACCATGGCCTGCATCCTGGCCTCCTGCGGGGGGGGGGCGGCCTGGTGAGAGGTCGTGTCAGATTAGTGCTCGCCCTGTGTGATATAGGTTAGCGCGATAGGACGCTACACACACGCTCATGCGTCCACTAGAGAAGCATCAAAGCATGTCAGTGTCTATTAAACAGGTCATTGTACAGCAACACGGTGGCATATTTAAAAGTTGAGAAACATTGGCTTATTATCGATGGCAACACAGAAGGTCCGTGGAGTGAACGAGACGGTCTTCTTGCTCAATCAGTACATAATGGCATTACAACCAACTTGATTTAGTATAAAAATGCAAAATGTTCGATTCAGCCGATCAGACTTGTGTAAAGTTACAATTGATTAAAAGATAAATTTAATGGCGACGATTTAGGGGTCGCTTGGAGGTAAGAGAGGGCAGGATTCGGCTGTGACCAGGGGAACGCTATTGGTTTAACCCCAAACCGAAATGAAACGTATTCCAGTCACCTTGACTCCTCATCCATCTTGTTTTCTCTTTCCAGAGCTAGGTCTACTCCCAATATATCTTTGCTGCTGTAACACTTCAAATTTCCCCATTGTGGGACTAATAAAGGACATATTTATCTTTATCTTTAATACTCACACTTGCACCTTTGCGCCTCGCAACTGCGCGTTCCCGTCCAGGCTTGCGAGTATGTAGCGTGTCCCAATTCTCTAAAGTGCTCTGTCGCCCCGCCCCTTTTGTGCCCTTGTTCCACACTTCGGTCGAGCCCGTCGTCTTCACGATGCCGCCGAAGCATATTACCCACAATCCATTGCGAATTTGATCAAAATAGCAGGAATTGAGGTTCGATTTAATTCCTTTGCAATTGGCGAAAAATGTTATTTTCAAAAGCAAAGAAGTATATAACGTCATTTTTGTATTTGTTGTATTCAGTGATGATTTAAAGTTACATAGATAATATATTTTTAAATTTACTTGCGTGTTTTGCCGTATTCTCTATTTGCAACCTTCTGGGCGTGCGCACTGAGCAGTAATGGAGCCATAGCTGCCATTGACGAAGTAGTTTCTAAATTTCTACTTTATGAAGTTTTAAAACAATTTTAATCAGCAAAACAACTGGTGCCACCGTGTTTGACGACGGAGTGGCATGAGCCGAAGATCCAACACGCACCGTCTCAATTCTGCAATTTTCTAAGTTTATGACCAACGTTCTTGAACACGACGGGGACTCCTACTACATGTCCACTTCAATAAGGACCGTTGGATGGAGTGTGGCTATTGGAATTGGCAACCAAAATCTGCATCTTCACCACACTTCCAGTGTCTAGGTTGGCATCCATCTTGTTTCATTAAACACTGACAATCAATCAATACTTGTTAGTGTGAATAATAGATGAGAAAGAGCAGTCCCCAGGAAAGAAAGGTCTGATTTTTAAAGGGTACATTTTAATTATCTTGTAAACTAATAGTGGGGTCTAATTTTTTGTTGTTTATATGCTCATTTCCCAAACTGAAATTTGCCAGATTGTGACATCACACTTAAGTACATTTACATAACCTCGCCCTAAATTAAGTTTCAGCACCCATGATCTGGTAGACAGGCTGGGTGAAGACAGCCATTGTTTTCAAGACAGGTCCACCAGTCTCACTTAAAATCTAAAGGAAAATGCGCCTGGTAGCCATCCCCAATTAGCACTGGCAATTAAATGGGTGAACATTCTCAAACTGGATCAATCTATTAAAGATAAAATTTACAAAAAATAACAATCAACCGATCATTAAATTTTCCAATAATCAAAAGCAAGATTAGGTCAGTGGCCAAGAACACTGGCATTGAAGCAGGAGTGAAGAAAGTTCAGATTCACTCACCAACATCACAATTCCATCAAATTGACATAATACCACCCCCACACCAAATCCAAGATCTGCCATTTTCAAATCACAGCCTCACGACCACACTGTGTCGCAATCGCGTCAAAGCCAAAAGCTAAGCAGAGCTGCAGCGTGCAGATTAGCATTAGCAACATTGAGTGATCTTGAGAATTTAGTGAGAGGGAGTTGTTTTTTTTGATAATGTCTGCTGAATGAAGCAAATGGACAGATCCGCTAAACATCCTATAGTGTACAGTACAGTATGTAGTGCTGCATCCACCAGTAAAAATACGATTTATGTTGCCCCACCCCCCCGCCAAACACACACACACGCACACACACCTACTGCGGTCTAGTGGTAATGGCCGATCCTTGGAACTTTACCCTTCGTTGTCATGGTAACAAAAGTCATACTCAGTATTAACACCACAGCACAGGTCGGAGAAAAAAATCCACCAGGCTGAAATAAAAGAGATTTAAAATGTGCTTTGTCTAGTTCATGAGGGTGTTTTGATGTAAACAAACCGTAAACATGTCACTAAGACAACTCGGAGCTGCTTTCAGCTGTGGTCAAAAACTTACATACGTCGCCGCTTCAGCACCACATCAATGATAGGCATCCCGAAGGCTTTCGGTGTGCATCACGTTACGTGAAAAGTTGTCTTTTTATTGAGCTTTTGCTTGCAACCCGCGTACACAGGTGGAAAACATCACAGTGGAGGGGCGGCAGGGGGGGCCTGTCACTCAAGAGCAAAAATATTAGGGAAATCCCCACCCGAAAAATTTCTTTTAAAATGCCTACGTAGATATTAGAGTTATATGTTCACACATGCATGCGATTCCCGGCTTGAAAAAACATGCAAAGTAACAACGGAACGCTCCGTTTGGCGTGTTGAAAATCAAAGAAATAAGGTCATGATAAATAGAAGCTATGTACATATTCTATATGTATATATAAATATATAGACATATATTTAGAATTAAAGCCAGGGGTGGGCAAGCTTTCTTGCTCAAGAGCCACATTTGATTTTCAATACACTGGTGGGCACAGAAAAGATGAATGAAGTAAGAAAATGATAAATATATTTCATGTGCATGAAAAATATGGAAAATACTTAATTTGTAATGTTAAAATAATTGTTATTGCTTTGTAAATTGTATTAATAATTGAAGCTAATAAATGTAAACGTTTTTCCAATTCCCCTTTTCATAACAATAATACAATACAATACAATTTATATAGCGCATTTAGTAATATTACCGTATCAGTTTTGTATACCAATTTAATAAAGTTATTCTATAAACTAAGATGTCAGATGTGACATGAATTTACAGTAAAATAAAAAAAAGGGCATTTTTATATACAATTAATTGAACATAATTATTCAATAAATAAATAATAAATCAAATCTCATAAAATGTACACCGAAAAGTGTTCATTTTACAGATATTTTTATCCAATGTGAAATTAATTAAACAATTAATATGTTTTAAATAAATAAAAGGCAGCAAAAGGGAACATTTAATTTCCCAATTTTAATAGGAAAAAAAATCTACATTTCTACAATCAGCATTTTTTAAAGTATTTATATAAATTTGCACAAAATATGAATAAATAGTGGGGTGTATGTTTTTAATTTTATGCGAAAAAATTCCCCAGCTATAGAATAAGGCTTTGAAATAACAAAATGTGGAACAAGTGAAATACTGCGAATATTTCCCAGATGCACTGTAAATAATTGGCGGGCCGGATTTTAAAAAGTATCAGGCCCCCTATGTGACCCCTGGCCCATACTTTGCCCACCCCTGTTATAAGCTCTGTATAGAAGTGTGCATTTGGCAAAGCTGTTGACTAAATCATCAGCAGTGAAGATAAATAACATTTAGATACGATAAATAGATTATATAGTTTTAGTTCTTTATGGGTGGGATTATGGGAGGAAGCACCAATTTATTGTATTTTTTTCTTGGTGGGGGGGTAGAATAGGCTGTCCGGGGTGTCGGCAATCACAAGTAACAGGACCAGTAGATGACATTGAAGAAGAGAAAGGAGAAGGGGAAGAGGGCCCTCGCGTACAGGTCCACGCGCTTGGCAGCTGACGGGATGACGGGCTTAGGGGGTGGTGGCTTCTTGTTGTTCTTGGCCTGCGATTTGCCGCCGCCGCCTGCCGTGTCGATGGCCTTGCCGTAGCAGTCAAAGTTCGACAGCTCAAAGTCCCGCGGGAGCGAGCCCACGATGCTGAAATCGTTGGTGCGCAGGTCCGACTTGGAGGTGCACACTTTCTTGCAGCGCGTCTCCGCCACCTGCAACCATACACCGATGTCAACGTCCGTTAACAAATCAGTCACTGAAAACTACAGTGGGATAACTCAATTTTGTCATTTTTTTAGATAAGCGCAGGAATGATTTGAGGTAATGGACCTTTTAGATGAATACTGGTCTAAATTAGGGTTGACCAATTCATCAAATTTAAATTAACAATCACAATGTAGTGGAAGGCATCCAAATCTGTCCAAGAGCCCCATTCTGACATATTAGCATAACGGTAGAGTTACAATTTTTCCACCTGTGACTTTCAGACAGGGTTCGAGTCCAAAATGGGCCATCGCTGTGTGCTCCTTCATGTACATCAGGGAAGATAAATGTGACATTCGCCAAGTCTTGAAGAAAGCATTTTTTTTAATTGGGTTAAAATTTAAAAGGAAAGCTTCACAGATATAGTTATAGTTGTATAGTTAGAGTTGTATTTAACCTTTAACCCGGCCTTTTATTTGATTATAATGCATTTTTTAAATATTCAATTTCTAAATTAAATTAATATACAATAACTTCATTTTAAAATGTATAATTAAGCAATTTTGGTTTCTAGTTTTTTCCATTTATACTTTAATTTGGATTTATTTTTCTTTTCTTTTTAAAATATTAATATAATACATTTGTTATATTATTCACCGTTAATGATATAATTTTAATTATATTTCTTTAGAATTTTACTTGCATTTTGCATTGCAATGCTTTTTTTTTTCCAACTTTTTGAACCACAAACTCAGTCCTACTTTGAAGCTGACTGTCTTAAAAACCTCATTTCATCCCCTGAACCTTTTATGAACACCTAACATGAAAATACTAAGCCTGAACCCTTTGTAACCCGAATACTGGCTCAAAGCCCTAACCCTGGCTGGAAACCTAAACATGTCTTAAAACACTACTTCAAAACCTTATTTGACTTATACGACATTCAATTGGAGAGCATCAAGACCTGTACGAGTCACTCTTCAACCCAGACTGTTTGAATATGCAGACATTTTGTTGTTGGGCTCTCGCCTGTTTTGCATTTGGCTTCCTAATCGGCCCGGGTAACGGCGACGTCAAGGTTAAGGACTCGTAAGTTCAGGTGGTAGTGGGTTGTACTGACATGCAAGGTGCTGACATGGAGCGGCGTTCCCCCCGTGCCGTTGACGGTGTTGTTCCTGGTGGCGGCGTTGGCGGCGCCCTTGCCCGCCGCCTTTTCCTTGGATGCCATCTTGGCCTTCTCGGCCTCAATGCGCTTGGGGCTGTTGAGCATGACCTGCACCACGGCGTACTCCACAAGCGAGGCAAAGCCGAAGAGCAGGCAGGCAATCAGCCAGATGTCGATGGCTTTCACGTACGACACTTTAGGAAGCTCCGAAGCCAGGGACGTGCACTCGGACGACAGCGACAGCACTGACAGGATGCCTACGGGTGGGCAAACAAAGAACGGAAAGTTGCACTTAGGAGGTGACTGGCTTTGAAAACTTCATCCTTACTTAAAACCTTACCACGGACTTGAAAACCTCATTTGAAATCCTAACCAAGATGTGAAACCCTAATCTACATTCAAAACTCTTTTATTTGAAACCCTAACCCTGACTTGAAGCTGTCATTTGAAACGTAACCCTAGAGTTGCAACCCTAACTTGAAACAGCAACCCAGATTTAAAACCCTAACCCAAACTTGAAATGCTAACCCCTTGAAAACTTCATTTAAAATTCCAACTCAAACTAGAAACCCTAAATGGAAACCATAACCCGAACTTGAAACCACAATTTGAAACCCTTGGACATACTTGAACCTGGCTAGGAATCCTTGCTTAAAGGGGAAGTCAACCCTGGAATATGTTCTGTGTGGGCCTACTAGTCGAAAAACGGCATTCTGATTAATTTTGCTTTTGCGGAATAATAGTTTCGCCATTGCAAGGGGGCGGCCACAGTTCGGTCACAGTTGCTGAGGGCTCAGCTAACGACCAATCATGGCTCAGCTTAATAAAAAAAAAGTGCGCCGTGATTGGCCATTACCAGACCACCTGGGATGTCATTTTCAGTTGCCAAAAAGTGACAAAATGGCTGGCCCCTGAGATTTCTAAAAAGAGGTGGATTTTTTCTGATTAACTTATTTCACACATGCAATATTAGTCAGAATGTCATGTTTAGACTTGTGAAGGCGCATAGAACATTTTATTGCAAAGAATTTTGGGGGGGGTGACTTCCCCCTTTCATATAGCACAGCAATGCACAAGGACGGCAGATAGCCTCAAATGACCTGCTAACTTCTTTATCGGGGCTAGCCCAGCAAATTGCAGCACTGGTAGCCATTTTAACCCCCATTAGCCAGAGTCACTCCCCTTCTATTATCAGAATGTTTCTGCAGGGAGGCAATAACATACAATATGCGCCCCCCGCCATCATTACAGGAGCTTGTTTTAATCACGCTGCAGCTTTTTTCCCCCCATGCGCTTACAGCAGGTGGCTACATTTCCTTAGTGCCTAAGTACAACTTTGGGCTATATAACACACACACGCACACACACACACAACACACACAGGAACAAATGAGAAAGGCGACACACACCTGAGTGTTGAGTGACCTGCAGTGATCCCATTTAGAGAAGAGTGACGAGGACGCGTCCATGCGGAGTGGAGGTAATGATGACATGAGGGAGGTGATGATGGACGACTGGAGGCAGGATGGAGGACACGCATGACAATATCAGTCATGCACTACCACATACACGCCTTTGATGAAAACCGTACTTTGAAAGAGTTTGAAACCCAATCCCTGACTTGGAACACTAACCATGGTTTGAAACCCTACTTTAAAACCTTAACCGTGAAATCTTGATTCAAAAGCTAACCCTGTCTTGGAACTCTAATTTTAAATCCCCATCTTGACCCCAAACTTAAAAAAAAACTTAACTCTGGTTTGGAACCTCAACCCTAATTTGAAATCACACCCCTGTAAATCCCTAACCCTCGCTGGAACATTAATTCGAAACCCTACTTTGAAATCGTAAAGCAAAAACAGTACAAAGAAATTTATATTTTAAACCTACTACACACATTTTCTGAAAACCTTACCTTGAAATATTAATAATAGATTTAAACAGTACACCCATTTTGAGACCATTGCTTGAAACCTTACCTCAGGCTTGAATTGGTACATGACACCCTAACACTGGCTTGAAACCTTAACCCAAATTTGACAATCTAATCTTATTTTCCAACTCCAATCTCAAACAAGGGATGAGTGAATACCGATACCAGTTATCATATCAGGCTTATTTTTTAGGTATCGGATGTTTATGGAGGCTGCTGATATCAGCCACAAATACTTAAGGCAAAATCAAATGAGTCCTCCAAGGCAGAAGGTGGCGCTATACCGTGACAGTTCATTAGACGCATCAGTGAATCCTCTTTGTCAAAATTTTATTTCCCCATAGTCATCCCTTTCATTTATTTTCCAAGTCTGATGCTTTTGGAAGCCACCTTATCGTGAACTCGACAATGCTGCGTTCCGGTTGCTGCTACCGTTTCAAGAATTAACCTTCGCCAGAATGTGTGTACGTAGTCCTTGACCCGCTTTGCTTTGTGAAGGACTTCAATCCCTTCTGTCAAGCACATCTGTTATGTATTGATTGATGGCATCCAGAGGTGAGCGCAAGCATGCCTGCTAGATAAAGACCTTCACGCTGTCCAGGTGATTGATGGCGAGATGGCGGCCGTAAAAAAAAAATAAATAAATAATAAAATCAAAAAATCTGTGATCCGCCAAAACATACCCCAACCTCGCCGATTTCTTTCTATTTAGTCCACAGTGGGCTTTCACACCTGATTCTCTGACCACCACAAATGTTGCACTTTTGACAACCTCCGACTGTTCTCGCTGGGATATTTATACATATTTTGTCAAGCAGAGGCAGGACAGCGCACGACCTGGGAAAATAGTCGCCTTACCCAACGGCACTCTGGCGGCACTGGCGTCGGGGTTGATCCAGAAGGACAGCCAGGAGAGCACCACGATGAGCAGCGTGGGCGCGTAGACGCCCATCATGTAGAAGCCCACCTGTCGCCGCAGGGTGAAGATGACCTCCACGCACGTGTAGTAGCCTGTCGGACCACAAGACACACATTTAGGTTTAATTGCTCGGGCTGACTATCTGAACAAGTATCAGCTTGATTAAACACAAAATGTTTTTTTTTTTAAAACACGGCTAGCCTTACTTGATTACTTCCTCTCTAAAAGAATGAATTTCCATTCAACAAGTAACGTGTACACATCCTTCACATGCATCGCGACGCCTCACTCACTTTCTCACTTGCTCAACCCGTGAAATTATTACAGTAGTATAATAGTATATAACATAGTACCAATTTACATTTCATCTCTTTTAGGCGCAATTTTCATTTATCTTTTATCCAAAATACATTATAATTAAACAATTATCAAAGCGCAGTGTTAATATTCTCAAGTCAAAAGCATGAAAGCATATTGAATATGCCTACTTGGACAGCAAAGCATGAACTTGAACTATTATACAGTTATTATTATTATTATTGTTATTATTTTTATCATTATTATTATTATTATTATAGAAAATGGGAATTCAGAAATCTTTAATTTCATTTCATTTTGCTCAATTAAAGAAAAAAAATACACATTTAATTGCATTGTTCTATTCAACATGATGTATCACTTTTTAATATCCAGTTCTGATGCTGCCTCGCCCCGCTCTTGCTCATTCTTTTCAAATGTTATCATTCCTGCCAGGACCTAAACAAGTTCATTTGATTAATTCATTAAAGAAAATTTGAAGCATTTAATCACACTTAACTAGAAGAAAAGTCCCACCGCTAATTATATACTTGAAAAATGAGAAAGTCTCGATTGTAATTCCTGAGCAAAATACCAGTAGGACATTTTTGTGACATGTCGTGACTTATTCTTCTCTGGAATTATAGCGAAATGAAGACCCTTTATCTGAATAATGACACGTAATCACGCATTGCGACGGATGTATGCTCGCCATCCGTTGGCGCCTCCGCGTCTAGCCTCGTTCATGTTCTCTGAGGTGTTAGTCTAAAGGGACGTTTGATGTAATACACGAGCGTGAATCTCAAATGAGCCTTGCGCTCCCGCCTGTCTCAAGCACGCAGGCAATCTTTGTGTCTGGCCTTGTTGCCGTGGTAACCCGCTTCCACTGCATCGACAACGCAAGTGCCGTCCGTACCTGTCCCTGAGTAGAACTTGGTGCAGTTGCCATAGTCTATGTCTTCCTGTCGGATGTCAAACTGGGGCAAGGCGATGGCGTCCATCTGCACGGGGTCGCCCGTCTGCCACATGAACTGCAGGTCATCCGTGGTGTAGCCGACTGGATTGACACACAAAATGGACGCCGAATGTGGTTGCTATGGCTTTAAAGGTAACAGGTTTTTGGGCTTTTTTTTTTTTGGAAGGGGGGTGGTGACTCACAGCTTTCCAGTTGCATTTTACACCTCTGGGTGTCCATGGGGAACAACGTCAGGTCTAGCGGACAAGACAGCGTGACGGACAACCTGCGGGTTGGAGGAAGACATTTTTAATGCCGTCTCATTTGCGCCTAAGCAGGGGACTCATTTGTGAGAGATTAATAGCCAGCATATTCTAGATCAACAAACTATGAAATTACAGCCGCACATGATTACAACCTGTCTACAGACGCCTCGGGGAAATTATCTAACTACCTCACTGCTTTGCTTTTTAGATTTTGCACGGGTAATTGTGCACTACCACAGCGTCAAGTTGACTCACTGGCAAAATAGATCCAATACAAAAATGATCGTTAAATCTGCAAGCAGCCTTTATTATTGCGAATCCTCGAAATGATCGTTTGAGGCTGTGTTCCAGCCACTTTGGGCATGGGCAAAAAATCTTCACAATTTAGCCTGCCACATCTGGGAAGGATGCCTTCTTCTAATTGGGACTCATTTGCACCAATTCCCAAGTAGGACTTCGGCAAAGTATGCGCCCTGGAATACACCAGTAATTGCTACTTCAAACCAAAGAGGCCGATTTCCTCTGCAATTTCAGGCACGGCATGTTGATACTTTCACGTTTCACATGCCGTTATGAAAGAAACATCTCGCCAATTTCATGTTGATCGGCGTAACATGACATTGCGTTCCTATAAGTATTTAACTGAAATAATACCTCATACTGATGAGCACGTCACCGTTGCGGAAGATGAATAGGAGGATGTTCTCCTGCGTGACATCGTGGAAGTTGGCGCTCTTCTCGTTGGCGAAGAACAGGTCGGGCTTCCAGAGGCATTTGAACATCTTTGGGTCTACGGTCAGCGAGTCAGACTTGAAGTCCTGCGGCAGTTTGAGCCGCGGATCGTTCCAACGCTGCCGGAGGAAGATGTTGACTCGGTAGTCCTGTGGATTATTTCAAGTAACCTCTGGTTATTTTGGTTATGTGCAAGATGGCAGTTGACATAACTGCAATTGCAATAATTACAAAACATATACTTTTTTTTGGATTATTATTTTCACATTTTTGCAGATTTTCTGATGGATTTTACGGACCAAACCCATAATTTAACCTTTAATTATTAATTAATTAATTAATTTTTCTGTGTGCACTCTATGCCTTGCAAATCTCAAATAATGTCATTTTTAAGTAAACAGATTAAGAAAAATTAAAATTTTAAAATTGTAAACGGATATTCCATTTATTGACAAAATAACCGGCAGACTAATCAATTGAAATATCAATGATCAACAAAGATATTTATTTTTAAATCAGAGATGAAAGTAAACTTTTCTATATATATATATATTATTTTTTTTTTGCGTTGATTTTGATTCTGTACTCATTTGCTTCTCAAGCACATCACATTTTCATAATGGTTGGGATACATTTAGTAAAACTAACAAGTTAAGGGCGAGGTTTAGCAACAAGTGGATTTTTTTTTCTGAAATGTCAGTAAATCACAAGGCATGGTAAAATCCATATTGCGCAAGATTTTCTAGATCTTAAAAGCAAAAAATTAAAATATCTCTGATAACCTGATCTGCTACAAAGAAAATAAAGATATTTTTTTCAGTCAGCGTCAAAAATGAGTTTAGGGACACATAAAGCCATCACCTGATTATAATATGACCTGTGTAATCTACGTGCACCCTAATTTCTCGTCACTGTGTAAAGTAGCGGTTCCCATGAATAACTGGCAAGAAACAATCACATTGCAATAAATGCCCGGAGCCAAATGCCTCGAGGACAATCGCATTTGAAACTTCTGTCAAGCAACAAGCGACCGTCGCTGCAACAGTTGCCTACATGTGTTCTTCATGGAAGCATACATAGGTTATCTGATGTTAACTTTACCCTGCACAAACGCGCACACGCACGCCGCAGACTTCATAAAAACCCTGCAGCTGCACACCAGACGGCCTCTTCACATCCACACACACAACTCTTAACAAGCTGGACTAACTCGGTTCTGTCCTTCCTGCTTCGGGCCAGTGCTACTACCAGGGAACACACACACACACACACACACACGCGTACACGCGCACCTACACAAATTAGGACGACAATCTGCTCATGTTTGGCCCGTTAGCGTTATCGTGAATTGATTGAAAGTGACATGAGCTTTAAACACACGAGACCTTCTTGGACCTCTCAAGGCTGTTTTGACCTCCCGCGGACCCAAAATGGAGTATTGTGTGTATTGCGCCACCTGTTGCTCTGGCATAAACTTGACAGGCTGGATGCACAATCCCAAGAATTTGGGAGCAGGTAGTCCTGTTTTTCTTTGATGTGTGTTTAGTGTTTTTTTTCCTTGTACTCTGATCAATTTCAACTACCCCGTCCAAGTCATCCAGCAGGGATTTTCAGCTGTCTGATGCCCTTGCCCAGCTGTCTCTCATCGTTGCAATTAGTCTATTTAGTTCCTTGGCTTGTCAGGTCTTTGTTGTGCGCTTGTTGCAAGTGGTGTCATTCCAGCTTTTTTTCGGGAGAAAACAGGGAATAAAGAATACTTTGTTTCCATGTAAGGCCGTTACACAAAACCGCTTCAAAGCGTTGAGTCAGCGTGCCAATACTGTAAGTATGTTTCTTCTTTAGTGAGATTTCAAAGGCATGCTGTCATTTCTTCGAGTCCACTCGGGGGCTGCTCTAACACACCTTTCGCCTTTGTACAAAGGAGCAGGCCGTGGAACTCAATCTTTTCTTTGGCTCGGAGTCAAGCTTCCCTTCTGGAGGGATTTAACACAGCCAGCAAATCGCAAAATTGAGGCTAAGGAAAAGAAAAACAACTGCCACAGCGTCGAATTAGTCATCCTCGGAGCGAAAAATAGATGTGCTAACGGCAGCATGGGGGGTGTGAATGATGGGAAGAGTGTTGTCGTGACATTGCGGACCCAATAGAGGGAAGCGAGGTCCGGATGGAAGTCACACATTTTGAGGGTTTCGGACCTTTTGTCTAACTCCATTTTCCTACTTTAGAAGGTTGCCATGAAAAGAGGTGTGATGCTGAATTCTCTGCAATGTTGCTGTGTGAAAGCGCATGCAGTTGTTGGCAATATCCCCATGGATGAATGTCCTTTCCCCACTGTCGTCATGGTAACGAAAGTCTATAAAGTACAGATGTGCCTCGCGATACAAGTTAAAATTGTTCTGTGAGCATGCCCCGTCACTCAAAACTAAGGCCCAACCAATTAATCAACTGGCCGGATATTAGTTCTTTAAAAATGGCAGATTTGTTGTGTTTTTTTGCACATTAATACATAACAACACAAGGTAATAAATGATGTTCCCAAAAAAATACAAATCTACCAATTCGGCCTATTTGTAACAATTTGCAAAATATGTTTTGTATATCTCATTCATTACAGTATTTTTAATTAATGGTTCTAAAAAAATGTCTCTTCCAAGTAACCGAATTATCATCAACCTCCCCAAAAAAATCTGTATTATAAAAAGTCATACAACGGCTGTAGTTGTTTAATTAGCCTGTCTATGGTTTTCCCCTCAGCATTAAGCTATGTAGTTGTTGTTAAATACAAAGACGTACTTCTCTTTGTTTTATGTTTAGCTTGACAGTCAACTTCAACTGGGAGTGGCAATAAACAGCTTGAAGCCTCTTTTGAAGACTTGTTCTCTAATTACCGTATATCTGCCAAACTGCTGCTTTTTGTGAAAATAGTTGAGTTGGTGCCACCATATTGCGCTTGTATCTCAAGTTCGCGCTTGCAAGTCAGAGCAAAAAAAAAATGTATCTCTGAGTAGCGTATCTCTGCTGTATTTTTTCCTTGGCTGTTCCGGTTGTTGTTTCCTGTGAAACGATGTCCTTGAGTCCCGTCCCTTCATTTGCATTCAGTGCGCTTCCTTTATCAGAAATGAAGCCATCCAATGAGCAAGGGCATGAGAATTTGCCTTCATACTCATGCAATAAAAAAACTGACTGAAATATGACTTGTCAATGTAAACGCTCACCATTGTCGTCTCTTGGATGGAGCCGAAGCTGTTGATGAAAATGTTCACTCGGTCTTCCACGGGTATTCCTGCGTTTGAAATAAAAGATAGCATCAGCGAGGTCATGTGTTTCGCTTTTAGATACGTAGCTTCAAATTCTGATCAAAGCAAGAGTTTTTATAAGCTCGCTCAAAGGAATGCGCAGTTTTTGAGAGATCATGACACGCTGCTAATGGATGACTTTGGGGGTCACTGGAATGGAGAGCAGATGTTTCGCTCGGGGAGGCGGTCGATTAGGCTGGCGGAAGCATGGGCCCACCGACGACTCTTGCCAAGGACCCCGAGGACGGAAAGTAGCCGTGGATCGACCCAAAGACGGCCGTTGAGGACATCAGTCAAATGCTTGCTAGTTGTTTTTTTTGGGGGGTCGTTTGTGGCTAGAGGCTGAACATTTATATCGCAGAGTACGCTGTGAAAAGTGGGATGCTTGTGCTAAGCGTTCACATGTTGTTTTTGACAAATTTGTTTAAAAATTGAAAGGCTTCTTGTGTAGGTGAGAAGGAACATCTGCGTTTCCTCAGTCGTCTTATGTCAGATATTCAAATCTATAAGGACCTTGCATCAGCATTGGACAACTTTCGCCTGTGAATTGGCTTTACAAGTGTTATGGATTGAGAGATGACATGGAAATCTACTCATCAGTTGTCTGAACAACTAAATTGACATGGGATATTAAGATGAGGAACTTTGGAACTACATTTTTTTAATAAGAAAATGTGCCCATGTAATATTGTAAAACATACAGTCTTGACTAAATTAAACAGAAAGTGAAGAAATTAAACTATTTTTTTTAAATTTGCTTTAATTTAATGGCTCATGGGCAGCACTTATAGAGTGGTTACGTGAGCCACCTGAGGGCAATACCTTACAGCCACGTCAAGTCAATTACTCCATTTTTTGCACATATTTGATAAGACTTGGCACGGAAAATCTGATCTAAAAATGTGACGTCGACCATCAAGACCAGGGGTGGGCAAACTTTTTAATTGGCGGGCCACAATGGATTCTAAAATTTGACAAAGGGGCTGGGCCAGGAGCAGATGGATGGAGTGTTTTGGTAACCTCACCTCATCGGAGAAAAAAAAATACATTTAATTTTAAATGAAAGTGAACAAAAACATTACAACAATATATATATGTCTTTGAAAAACCACAGTATTTAGAAAATAAAACAATACAGTTTATTAATTTAATTTTTCTCGGGCCGTATGTGGCCCCCGGGCCGTAGTTTGCCCACGCCTCATCTAGACTGATTTTGAGCCTCCATATTTTCACTCCATAACCACATGACTCAAAGATCTCTCCTGAACACGCTCTTGGAGTGAAGATAAATCCAGAAGAAGATGTTCCGAGTAGCTGTTGTGAAATTAGCATGACACCGGCAATCCGGCGGCCTTCGTAAAAGCCAGACAGACAGATGTGGGAGATGAAGAGGCATTCGGACTTACCTTTGAAGTTGGGCCGTATTCTGGGATCGTAGCTGATCAGTAACCTGTTCAAGATGTTACTGGTGGAATTGGCAGGCACGCGGGCCAGATCCTCGGATGACAGTTGCCTGCAAACAAAAAAAAAAAAAGGAGAGAATAGGGCCGTCACATTCCAGCTCTCCACTCTGATTCAATTAGGACTTCAGGAGGGACTACCGGTGGTGGATTCCATTAGCGTCTGGCTAAAACGCGACCACCCAAACAATGGGAACGGACATAAACTGACGTGATCTGTCCTTCAGTGAGGGAACCTAAGAGGACATCTGGATAACTTCAAAGAGCTCACGTCCAACAATCAACCATGTCTATACTGTATTCATTTCGAATGCCCTGTTTACAAATAGATGTGCCACTGGAGCGCCTGCCCACCAACAGAGTGATAAATTAAACTAAGAAAGTCTTTTATATGCCCTTTTCTGATAATTAGTCTCCAAAGAAGGCTTTCTGAAATGTGTTTTCTGAAAATGAGTGCGAGCAAGGTTTTCTGAAATGTGTCCGCTGCATGTGTCACATACGCAGATCAGCTACACCAATTGAAAAGTCAAATTTGGCGATTGGCGATGAAGTGCTGCCTCCACCAGTGAAAATACAATCCACGTCTTCTCTTTCTTATTGGCCACTGGCCTTGTTGCAACACCCCAGCTGGACCTCCGGTCGTCACAATAGCACAAGCTCGAAAATATGAACATTACTATTTGCTTATTAACATTTTTTTTTAATCAGAAATATTCAACTTATTTCTACAAAATATGACTTTGAATGCAGAATCCCACATTTTTCCTGAAATATTTTTTCAAATACTTTTTTTCAAAAATATTACGAAAATTCTGTAGAGGGTTGGTTCATTTGCATGAAATCGGATGTGCCAGGCTATAACAAACAGGATTAGCTCAGCGTGTCACATATTAAGACACGTGGGAACTGTTATATTTTGAAAAAGAAAATGCTTCATACCTCATCATCTTTCATAGATTTTGTCATGTACATCCAACATGCATGCAGATGACAAATTAGTAACGAGAAACACAATAACCAATTTGTGAGTCACTTGACTCTGATTGATGGTCTGATCTGAGCTTATCAAGAATCTCCACCCCCCAAAAAAGTTCCCCTTTTCCTTTAGAAGCGAGCCTCTGCAGCAACATATAAAGAGAGTGCGGATGTTTGGGATGTTTGGATGGCGGAGGCGGACAGGCAGCAGAAGCAGGTCTGGCAGGAGAGCAGAGAAGAAAAAGCCTCCCCCTCGTGGGTGGCAATGAAATCTCCTGCCAAAGAATCCCCGCACCCCTCTTCTCCAAGCACTTTACATGTCATTATATAAACCTTAGGCCGCACACCAAATTGGTGTGAGCGCTCTGCAGGAATGTTGCGCACTGCGTGTGTGTGTTGTTGCCATGATCAACGTAAATCACATAATTCCTGTTCGATAAACCTTTTTTTCCCCCAGCCTCGCACTTCTAACAAACATTGGGGATAAAGTGGAACCAAGTGGACAAAAGACGTAAAGTATGTTGTACACATCACACTACATTTGTTACCATTTAAGGCAGCTTTTCAATATACCGTCCATGCAGTATACATATTGATATATAACTGTATATAGACGCCACCGGGGACATTGATGAGCCATTTGCTGCTCGAACAAAAGATGTCAGACTCTCCCGTCTATTCTTCCCACACTTCATTACGAGGCTCTTTGGGAGCCAACTTTCACCTCATGGAAAATGCGAGTCATGTCAGGAGTGTGTCTGCATGCTCTTTTATCATTTCAAGCTCATCTTACAACATCGCCCTTAATAATGAATGCATTACAGATGACTGGATTTTTTTTTTTCATTTGGAATGCACTGTAGTAATAAACTAAACTAACAACCAAGGTTAAACCGCGACCGATTGTGCAGTTTGGTAAATTAACTCCTCCAAGTCAATATTTGTTTGAAGTTGTAGAGTAAAATCAAAGAATTGAATCCAACTCACAGCAACAGATGTAACATAAATCCTAAATTTGGTGTTTCTGTTGTGTTTGCTTGTTGTACTTACGACGGGCAGTAAACCTGCTTCCCTTTCTTCTTCCCCTTCTTGGTTCCTTTCTCTTTGGCGGACGCTTCCTGGAGGCAAACGCACAGGACCAGGAGGAAGACCACCAGCTTCTTCTTGACACCCATCCTGCGTGTCGAGTAGAGCCTGGCCGGGTCCGGAAATACAAATTAGGGCACTTTAATTGTATACCGAGGATGCTCCGGTTTTAAGTAGGTTGAACTGCCAAGATGAAAGACAAGTCACACAGCAACAAAATCTCCAAAATGGCTGCTCAAAATGGGTAACGTATGTTTGTTTTGTTTTTTTAAATAAACTCTTACAATAGAAATTCAGGAGAAAATAAAAATTTAATTACAATTAAGATTATAAAACGATTATATAATTGGTAGAATCGTAAAAAACTATTATTATATATAATATTTTTAAATACTACTAATTTTACAATGTCTAATATAGTGTGTATACTTAAGTTCAAAATTTGAGCGTTCTATTGAAATTGTTTAATTAAATGTTGCAACAATTCTATAGAAATTTGTAAAGAAAAAAAAAGCTTTTAGCAAGTAAACTCCTATGCGGACTCCAATTTCTTCAGACAAGGAAACTCAAATTTATACATTTGCACCGTTTTTTTAAATTATTTTTAGATCAAATTAATTACAATGGTCTGAATGATGTTTCCATTTCGAGCTTTTTTCCATAATCGAGTACATACAGCTTGGAGGAAATTAACCCAACAATATCCATATGAAATGAAGTACCACTATGTGGCATCCAAGCAGATTGTGCTAGAATGGTGGTTGGGAAATGATCACAGAATGAGAAGAAGGGAAAATAAAAAAGCTTCTCAATTAGATTGATGAACCAATACAGAATTTTTTTATCAAGAACTTAAAAATGTCGGTCATGGATTCTGTTGACCCTGATGAACTGAAACCGCCACTAATACCGCAACTATTGCTTAAACATCACTACTTTTAACGACAATGTCTGTGATTACTACTAAAGTGAATCAAACCGTCCCTTTCGATGGAAACAGGCGGCTACTAACCTGTACCAATTGGTAAACGCATCTCTTTTTGGGCCTAGCAATCATCCAACAATATAAAACCAAATCAAAGTGACACTCTCCAGGCATACACCCAATTAATTTGAGTAACGTGACTGATTCATGATTCAGTCCTCGTTGGCGCAGTGTGACCTCCAAAGGGGGGCACCTCAAATTAGTGTCCATTTAGAGGCGCAATCAAGTGTTTGACTTTCATGCTGTGTGCCGCCGTCGTCAATACAATTTGATCTTGTGTGTTTACCGTACAGCCAACCCTCGGCCGCCCATGCCAGAGAATACAAACACAGCATATTTATTCAGAAGGAACTCGTATACACAGCAAAAGGAGTCATCAATCAACCGTGTGATGCAGTCGCCATTGTACAGTGTCGGGATGCCGCAGCTATACTTGCATCCCGCGCATTAAGTATCACAGTTTATTGTCTAGACGGACTCTCTTGGCCCGGACCTCCTCACCCGCTCCTTGCTGCTCGTTCATCATCATATTCCTAAGCAGACGTCGCCGCCGCTGCCCAGTACGACACCTTTTAACTCTACCTCGCCTCGGTCAATGTTGATTTATTAATTAGGAGAGGATTTGGATCTTTCTGTCTACTGGCCTCCATCGAGGTAAAACGCTGGTAAATTTGTATCAGATTGTAAAAATATCTTCCTTGTTTTTTAACCTTTCGTTATCCAGGGAATGCAAGTGAGAACAGATTCAGATTTTCAATGCTGACCTAGCATCTTATTCTAAAAATTGCTAGAATTGAGAGAAACTTGTGCTAGTCAAGCTAAATTGGTTTTGAACAATATCTGCTTCAAATTAAATCCATTAATAAAAAACAAAAAGCGATTACGAGCATTCAAATGTAAATAATGGTGTGTCCCTACTCAAGTCGTACAAAGCTCCCACCGGTACAAGCATTATGCAAGACCTCACTTCATAGCATGAAAGGAGACATATTATACCCGACAAATTCATTGAATTAATTAATGAAAATGCAGCGGCCCTAATATTGACTAATTGATAATTTCCCAGGTAGTCTACAACAATGCCTCACTAACAGGCAATATTCCATTCAGGCTTCCAATTAAGAAACAATTATAGCTTTCTTGTCAACTTCAAGCCAATGCCGGTAATAGAGTGCACTTCAGAGAAAGAAAAAAAAAAACGCTGTTGACAAATCATTAAAACGGCGCTGGACATGCCTTAGAGCCTGCGAGCCGACCAGAAATCTTTCACAAGTGACTTTGCCTCTGGCTGGCCAATGAACAAGATCGCCCTCGTTCTGTTTGATCAAGTCAGTGTTTATAGAGCGGAGTGTGTCACACAGAGTGGCAGTCAGACACACATGCATGAGCTGTATCAAGACTTCAAGGTCAATACCAGATCTCCATATTGATGCCACATGGGACTAGTGCGACTGAAAACATTAATAATTAATGAGCACCTACACGCCTATCCATGTCCATTATTGCTGCCTCTCATTGGGGATCATTTAAACAAGACAAATTTGTTCGTGGGAATTTGCCGAAGCAGGATCCCTTGAAGCCAACCAAAATGACAGACTTCCCATTTAATTTTTGCCTTTTTTTTATCCTGTTGTGACAGGTGAGTCCACAAGAACAAAACAACATAAAGCTGCCAGCAATGATGAACAGGCCCCATCGCACATCATTTTTATGGTGAATCCTAAAATTGATCATCAAATTTGCATGCAATGTATGCATTATATATACGCCATAGGCAAAAAAAAAAAAAAAGCTTTGCAATTTAGTATAGCCCATCTGTGTAGGATACGTGATTGGGGCATTTCAGCAAATCCCCTAGTGGGAGTTAGCCCTGGAATTCCCCCAGAATGTGACATTAAACTAAAATGTCTCGGCTGACACTTTTGACGTTCCAAGAATACTCAAAATTATCATCAGACGTTGAGGTGTGCATAAGATGGATTTTTTTTTTATTTACATAGGCAATCTGCTTCTCAGCTTCGCCCTCTAATACTGATTGGGGCTCATTTGGTCCAATTCCCTAGTCGGACTTTCTTAAAAGTATCAGCTCAATATGGTGAGTTCAGACCAAAATGGTCAATTAAGGATGTTCGATATCACTTTTTTTTCAGATCAATACCAGTACGAGTATGGTACTCAGTGATACCTCTGGTACTAGATTTATTCAATTTCATTCAATCTTTTTGATGAAGATGTTGATTCGCCAATTTGTGAAACTTCCTCAGTATACTACTGCCAATGTCAGATTTGTTTTTGTTTTGTTTTTCTTTTGGCTAAAGTATTGGTGGCTGGTAATGAATATCCAATACCATAAAATAAGGCCGGTGCGGGTAGGATACCGATACCAAGTATTAATACTTGCCCATAGGCATGGGTCTTTGAGACTTTTTCATGAGTCCTGTTATGCTAAACTCCCAAATTAAATGTTGATCTGTAACTGGTGTCAGAGGCTCAATTTCTTCTAGCTTTAAGGATCGCGCTTCTGGGTACAGCTTTGAACAGTCATGGTCAGGACCCACAAAACACATGAAACCAGAATACGCATGCTAGCACAAAAACTTTTTTCCTGCATTTTGATACCCCAAAAAGGGCAATTCATTAATTAATTCACTTGTAAATGGTTCTTATTTATTTGTCCATCGATCCAATTTATATGAGCAACTATGAAGCAAAATGTGCTTACCACTCAGCCTCCATGCTGCCCACAAAGTACACATTTCGGTTAATGTGTACAGCAATCATCTCCACAAGATGTCACCTAACCACAGTGTAAATGAGGAAGCAGTACAGTAATTGCTGTCAAGGTATGTCAAGATATGTGAGCGCTATACAACTTGAATTAGAGGAGATCCATACATCTTGGAGGAGCTCAATTTAGCTTGGGTTGTTAGTGGATGTCCAGAGAGTCTTTGCACTTCCAGTGGATTCTATTGTACTACTGTAAGTCACTTATTTTTCAACTTAATTCATAGGGCACTTTAAGAACAGTAACTGTGGCTGTGCTGTACATAAGATCCAACATAAAATATGATTATTTTTTTTTAAATAGTACACAAATATTCATTAGTAAGTTATTCATCCATGCATGCATACATCCATTATCTAAGCCACTTCTCTGAGCCTATCCGAACTATCTTCGGGCAGTTGGCAGAGTACACCCTGTACTGCAAACAACCATCCGCACTCACAAACACACAATTAAGAGTGTCCAATCAACGTACCACGTTTTTCGGAATGTGGGAGGAAACCGGAGTAAAGAGAAAACCCACAACGGCACAGGGGGAACATGCAAACTCCACACAGGAAGGCCGGTGCCGGAATCTAATCCTGCACCTCTGAACTGTGAGGCCACCGTGCCATAAGTTATTAAAATGCAAAAGTAGGTAGACAGGAGTATCTCATCGGGGAAATTCTTGACAAATAATGTAGTTCTATTTTGTATAAAAACACTATTATACGCATTTTCTCTATATTTACAAGGGTATACCTACTTTTGCACTCCTTATATACAAGCGCTCCTTTTACATTGACCTACAAGAAGCGCATCGTACTGTTTATAGTGTATTTGCAGTTTATAACTCTATAGACTGCCAAATAAAGTATCCATTTAATACCCTAAACATGCACATTTAGATGATCTCCATAATGCAGTATATTAGGCACAGCAAAACCAAAATACTAGGCACTGATCTCAATGACAAAACTCTTACATGGACTAGAGGTGCATAATATGTCAAATATGTAACGGTGTAAAATTTTGGACCTTGGCGGAGGTCAACTGTAACAAAGTGCCATTCCAGTAACCCTCCATTTGATGTGCATGCACGCAATAAAGCCTGCTGCATTGGAGAGCAATGAGTGACCACCATGTTGGGGAGTGATGGGAGTGAAGCGGGGATGCCAGCACACGCAAAAACGTACACAAGGATCTACCCCCCCCCTCCCTCCCTAAAATGGCGGCCAACACACGTCACAAACGTAAACATTACGTCAAAACGTTTCGTCTTAACCGTCACCTGTCAGACGTTTGTGGAAAAACTCCCCTCCGGACCAACCGGCGAAAGCTAGCTGGGGCTAATCGTCGTTAACGGCGCCTTCCCGACCAGCCGCTGCCGCTCCTTTCCATCCTCCTTCCCCCTGGGGGGCTTTAAAGCGTCCTTCTTCAGCGAGCTGTCGTCTCTAAAGGAGAGTCACGCCATCGCGCCCAAGCGGCATCTTGGCTGCGTTCCCGCTGTTGTTGTTGTTGTTTTTGTGGGGGTGGTGGTTAGATTTCGGTCGTTCAAGGAAGCCCAAGATGGAGGCTCACTGGATGCACCTGCCATGCAACATGCGCAGTAGAGGCTGCGCAGAAGGCATCGCCCCATCAGCACCACGGAGAGAGAACGCGCCTCTAGCCCCGCCCTCTCCTGCTTTCCCGCTGCTGCGAGGAGGGGATCACGTGACTCACTGAGGATGAATCACTTAGCGAGATATGGACGCACTCCCCGGTTGCTTCAGGCGTGTCACAAAGCTCAAAATATACAGTCATGGGATTCCGTGCGGAAAGCAGATTCATTGGATCATACATAATGTATTCATTGGTGTATTCACGTGTATGTGTTGTATATACAGGAATTTGACATATGAGGACGTTTGAAACAGTCACTTAGGTGTTTTGTGAGGAAATTATGTAATTCCAAATCGTCCCTGAAGGCAACACCACACGACAGTACAAAGTTCAGGGGTGGGCACGCGTGTTGTGTTCAAGGGCTACATTTTATTATTTTAATGAAAAAAAATATCCATCCATCCATTATCTGACCTGCTTCTCCTCCCATGGTTCGCAGGCATGCCGGAGCCTATCCGAGATATATTCTGGCAGTTGGCGGGGTACACCCTGGATTGGACGCCAGCCAATAGCAAGGCACACAAAGGAACAACCAACACAAACAACCTAAGAGTGTCCAATCGACCTACCATGCATGTTTTTTGGAATGTGTGAGGAAATCGGAGCACATGCAGAAATCTCACGCAGGCACGTGGAGAACATGTAAACTCCACACAAGAAGGCTGGAGCCAGAATCGAACCCTGCACCTTTGAACTGCGAGGCCAACGTTCAAACCAGTGAATCACCGTGCTGCCCCGGGAAAATGTATACAGAAAATTTAAAAAAAACAACAAAATGATTTTTTAAACTATATGTAAATTGAGCTATTTCACAATTTCTATTGAAATTAAATCTTTATTGCCTAAAAAAATAGATATGTGCGAAACAATAATGGTGGGTAATGATGACCAGTTGGTTGCATGGCCATTTTGTGTTGGTAATTGTTGCAGATCAATGGATTTCTTGCATCATATTTTGATAATTGAAAGACAACCTTGATCTCTTAAAGATTTTTTTCAATATATTGTATAATTTGTCCATTCTCTTTAAAAATGAATATGATACTTTAGGAGAAGTGTGCTAATCCATGAACATTTAAAGACCAACGGTTTTAAATTAACGGCTGCTAGAAGGGGCCGCAATGACTATTGATTTGCTCCTTGGCCTCAGCAGCATTATGTCATCAATCAATTGACTTCTCTCCGTGACCAAAGAAGAAGAAAGTCACAAGCTCTGAATCCTTAAAAGTTTGAACAGAACATGGCACAAACCATATATGTATTTTTTTTTATTACATAAAAAAATCAATAATAAATCCCACATTAACACCTAAAAAGAATTCCATTCAAGAATGTTCCATTTTGGCACAGAACCAGATAAGGGTGCAGTTGGCACTTTTGTGTCGCCACCACCTACGGGACCGGAGTAGAACAGTTTCACAATCAAGAAAGTCAGAGGTTAGAATTCTAATTATTGAAAGGATTGTGCTTGTACCGTGCAAATTAATGAACTGTAAAGAATTAAGGGGACTCACGATGATTCTAATGTTTTTAGAGACAGACAACACTTCAGAATCTCGATGCAGTCCAACGACTGACTTAAAATTCATTGTCACTTGACAAAAACCTCCACATGCTGACTTGAGTCATTATTTTGTGCTTCCACATAATCACAAGAGCAGCAGACTGTTTCGGTAGCAATTGACATCGACCTGCATGTGCTGAGCTCTTCCTTTCAGTATTGATCGTTCACGCGTGAATTCCGCTCACTTGACTCGCTGCATCCCTGAAGCGTATGCACATTCGTATTGTGCATGCCAGGATGGCATCTGAGTTGTCATACTTTCCACTAGTGAGTTTAAGAAACAAACTGTGTGAAGGTGTAAGCATCGGCAGATGTTCACCTTCAATGCATTCTTGGGTGATATGATTCATGGTTTAGTTCACAATATTGGATAAAAGTACACTGAGGATGCCAACATTTTCCAACAATCTCACTCACATTACCAATAAAACACATTTCAACCCCACAAGCAAGTTTTGCTTTTTCCTCTGCTTTTTTGGTGAAGGTGCAGCAAATTTTGCTTTTTAAATACATTCTAATTTCTTCCACTTACCATATTAGTAATAACTTCAGCAACTACATAATTAGGACATTCAAAACAACAAACACACAAACATGTAAAATGTGTAAAAAATAAATCAATAAATGAATACATTTGAAAAAAATCGGCAACAAAAAAGTTAATCAATAAAAATAATAAACATTTCATTAAATGTTTTATTGTTGCTTTTATGGGTGACAAATGATTAAGATGAAAATGTGATTGCAATTTGTAATGTTTTCAAAATGTTCAAAATGTTTACGCACATTATTTGTTTATTTTACGTTTCCATTTCTTTCACGTGTGTAAAATTGATCTGTAATAAAAATAAATTAATGACAATATATGTTCTAAAGAAATACATTGAAATAAAAATGACAAACATCTGTTCAACTATTTTGTATTTTTTTTATATTTTTTATTTGCAATGTCATCCTCCAATAAAACGCTGTAAAACATTTTGATAAAATACATTTCATTGATACTACAAAAAGGAAATGAAATCTATTTAAGGCAAGGGAGGTAAATCTACAGCAAAACAGATGCGCTAAAACAACTGAACAAATGAAGCCCAAATTTTATTTTTATTTTATTTTTTTAACATTGCTTCACATTGAACTTTTTAATTTTAATGAAAACTAACACGGCTACTGCTTGGACACCATTTCACCTACTGTGAGGACAACCCTGCCTTGTGTATGTTTAGTTTGACAGGACGTGTCTCCCTCTTGTATACATTCCCATCAAAGTCTGCCCCCTCTGACCGTACATGACCCTCCACCAAAAAAAGCTGGGCCTTGTTTCTAATTTGCTGTGTTTATTGTACGTCTTTGCATCAAAGCCTAAACGCGTCTCGGTGGGACCACCGTGAAAGCGCCAATCAAACAAGACAAAATAGTCCAGCAGACCAAACCTGAAGGGCTGCACGAAAGTGTCTATGAGTGTGTGTGTGGGTGTGTGTGTGTGTGTGTGTGCAGGGTGTGTGCGTGTGTGTTGTGTTTAAGACATAGAGAGAGAGAGAGCGAGAGAGAGAGAGAGAGAGAGCAATGAGGGATTCCACATTGTTGAAGTGCTGACATGTGTTGTGGGCCTTTGCGGGGCTGGAATGTGATCCTGTGCTGTAGACAAAGGACTCAGTAGCCAATAGAAGAAGATGGAGAAGAAGACGAAGAAGAAGAAGAAGGAGATGAGAGCGGCGAGAGGCCTCTTCCATGTGTGTGAAATGACCGGAACGTGCTTCACTATTAGCGCTGATTATGAGCACAATTCGCAATAGGTGCCTGAATACATGCTCATGTGTGCCACTGTTTACTGTCATTTGTATTTCCAGAAGTGGTTTTTCAAATAGGATCCAAGGGGGTAGCCACAAAAATCAAATTGTCAAGTCGTTGGAGCCACTGAGAACTAGAGGGGGCAAACTCCATGTTTGTCATTTGCTGGACAGTGATATTTTGGACTGCAATACAGAGTGGAATGAAATTCAAAAAGCGTCTTCAAGCTGTTTATTGCCACTGCAATATGTTACATACCCACATGTTGCATATTGACAAGCGAACAAATAGCATTGGTGTCACAGCATTAAACCTCTTTAAGATACGGGTATTTCAGTGGAGCAACACACAACCCACTGTCAATACGTATAACAACACTGGAATATATTCTGTATTTGTGAAACTCTTCTTTGTGTGTGTCTCTATGCCTGCTTTCTACTGCCCCCAAGTGGCCAAGGCACACTACCAGTATGAACAGCAGCACAATGTCCATTGAATTGAAACAAAAAAATATGGCAAAATTATTTACATTCTATTTAAATTCTTCGTTATTGTTTTTTTTTTAATCAAGTACAATATTATAGAATGCTACTTCTCTTATTAACAATTCATTGAAAACGTTGATGTTGGTTACAATTATGCTATGTCGCCTATTTGAATCAAAGCTCACTGTTTACGTCAAGTCAAGATCCTTAAAGTAATGAGCTTTTTCAACACAGTGCCATCTGGTGGCCATAACGGGGGACTGGCTGGCATTACCAAGCTTTTTGATGCGATATTTTCGAGCTAGTCTATGTGGAGGTGGAATGGCTGCAATTTTGAATCGCACATCCATGCCAATGGTTTCAATGTGTCTCCATCATCTCCTGTCTGGTCAACAATGGGATAAAATAGAGCTGATGAGGTACATCGGGGGAGGAAATTAGGAACAGGAGATTTGGGCTTTGATCTGACAAAGTGGAGATGCCTTAAAAAAACAAAACAAAAAAAAAACACACACACAGTTACGTGAAAGCTTAAAACGTCCTGTTTACTTTTCATCTCCAATCAAGTGTCTAAACAAGAACTCTGAGGTTGGAACCTCCACAAGGGGCACATCTTGATAGGATGAATCACGCTTTATTTGGACTATGGAACATAAACATAACGTCAATATCAGGTAAATATTTATGTAAACGAAAGTCCACTCATTGATTAAACCGTCATGTCAATAATGAGCATACATATTTTTAAATTACAACTATGAACCAAGCTGCAAACATCTAAAACTTTGTAAAGTTTAAGTGAAATCACTGTTTATATATATATATATATATATATATTTATCTGCTTTTGTCTTTATCAGCATCCTGAAAATACTGAATAACATGACTTTGAGGATGTAACATTATGCTTTGTGATGCTACATAAGCAGCAGTTTGGCAAATAGTTAAGTCTTCATCGAAAAAGACACCTGAACTGTTTAATACCACTCCCAGTTGAAATTTGCCTTTAAACTAAGCATAAAACAAAGACAATAATGCCACCTTGTCTATTAAAAAATAATCGAAATGTGCCTTGAGAGCGGCCTGCTAGCTTAATGCTAACATGAATGGAAAATGCCATTGGCAACTGACAGTCAACTATTGACATCCTACTGTTAGCATTGATAGTTGTGATTGTGCAACCCTTAAAGCAACGAATATTAGACACACACACACCTACACACAAACACTTTATTGCTTTTCCTTCCTCATCATGTCACACCTGGAGACAATGACCCATTCGGTGAACGTAGACTCTGCTTCTTGCCTCTCTGGTGCTAGTGCGCACTCAGCGCAGCAGTGCAATGGTTAACATACCCGGGGAGTTCCCTCCCTCCTATGTCCTTCCTCCTCCTCCTCCTCCTCCTTCCCTGCTCAAAGTTTTTTTTCTGTCCGGCACCTGTTGACCGGCTAGTCTCACACAAACCGAGAAAGCCCAAAGAACTACTTTTACGGACTACAACCCAACTCCAAACTGAGTGGGAGATGACGCGTTTAATGCGCACTTTTACGCAAAAAGACTTTGTTAATCCTTGGATTATTTGATTTAGTAGTATTTTTGTTTCATATTTTTAGACTTTTTAATCACTTTGCACTCTTGGTTGTTTTTAGAAATAATTTCTTTTCCTTTAATATAATTTTATTTTTTACATTTTTGGGAGGGCAATTTTTCACCTTCCTCCGGGTGGATTGATGGTGAAGATTATGCGGATTCTAGCGCGCGTCCGTGCGCCGAAGCAGCACCGGTGCCCCTGCTGATCCCCGAGTCCCCCCAGTCCTCCAGAACCTGCCGCACCACCACTCCAACTCATCCAAATGATCCCTCCATCATTCCTCATCCTTCTCGCGTCGCTTCTGCAACCAAGTGGCTCGGAGGCTCAGTCAAGTCATGTCAGCAAATTTAACCCTCCAGGCGGCAAGGAGCAAAACGGTCAGTTGACGTCTCTTTGCTTCTTCTTCCCTGCACACACAAATGTTCATTCTTTCTGGGCTTATAGCCAGTTTTTTTTTTTTTTCAAAAGCACATCTTGTTTGAGTTTGCTTGCAATGAATGGGTGCGTTTCATTCACTTCAAACAAGGCAGGATATGGAAATTACCTTTTAAAGTTTACCCCAAAAATTCCATGTCAACCCCCCCCCCCCCCACACACACACACCCCTGGAAGCATACAATTACTGAAGTAAGGCGGCTATGTACAGCCTCTGATTAGGAAGTGTGTCTTGATCTTTTTGCCAATGGAGTGTGCCGCATTTGATTGGGTCATGTAGAACAGTTGTGTTTCACAGATGGTGAAGGTAACCGACTCAACTTTTCTGTACCAATGGCACAAAGTTGACCAATTGAAAAATGCACCTGAAAGAAAGCCAGGGTTGAAATCCGCTGTCTTGAATTCCAATTTGGTTGGTTGGCTGGTTATTGGTTGGAAGGTTGTCCACTTGCTGGTTTGTTGGTTGGTTCAGGCTGACAGGTTTGTCAGTTGTGGTTCGATCGTTTGGTTGGCCGACTGGTTTGTTGGTTGGTTTATTGGGTGGGTGGTTAGTATGTTGGTGGTCGGTTGGAAAGCTGGCTGGTTGTTTGGAAGGTTTGTTGAGTAGTCTGATTGGTTGACTGGTTTTCAGTTTCATCCTTTGGTTGGTTGAAAAATTGTTAATTTTTTGGTTAGCTTCTTGAGTGACTGATCGATTGACTAGCTGGCTCTGGCTGACTGGTTGACGGGCTGATTGGCTGGAAGTTTGGCAGCTTATTGGCTGTTTGGTTTCTTTGTTGATTGGATGGTAGGTTTGAAAAGTTGGTTGGTTTGTTGGGTGTTTAGGTTAATGGTTTGTTGGTTGTTTGGATGGCCTTTTATCTGGTTGGGGACATAACCAGTCTAATAACACTTGGTGGAACAGTAGTATTTGCTGTTTTTTAGCCAGTTTGACTGAACTCAATCCATATCTTGTTCAATGCCTTGACGAAACATTTTGCTACTGACCAGAAGGAAAAGTTTCTACTCTGTTATGTTTAGCAGGCGTTGATAGACGGACAGTATTACATTTAAGCAGCTGAGGGATGCTGATGCTGAGTGTCTTTTGAATATCACACAGATTAAAAAAAAAAAAAAAAAGAAGGGAAATTGTACGCATGGTACTGGTAAACTTGGTTTGTCCCGGTGGCTGAGGATTATATTACAATAACAAGCCCTGCACATGGTGTGTTGGTGTGAGCGCGGCGTGGTGTGGCTATAATGTTTCACACTTATTAAAGTGAGACGACTTGAAAGGACGTGCACAGCTGCACTTAAAAAAATATGTTTGTTTTTGCCTCAAAAACCAGAGCTAACAGCCAAAAGACGCCGCAACCCAAACTGACCTCGTCTGTGATTTGATTGTCTAGTTGCACTTCTGATGGAACAGTTTTCCATCTTACTCGCCACATACCAAAATGATTGCTTCCAAAAACATTTCAATTTGATTTAAAACTTGGTGATCCAAACAGGACTTGGTTTAATGATAAGTAAAAAAAAAAAACGGCTGGATTTTGATCTTTGAGATTGGACATCAGGCATCCCCACATGGAAATGTAGACATCAAAGAATTTACGACATTGGAAAATTTATTTGTTGATGGCAAACTGGCACCCTAATGGATAACTAACCCCACAACCTTACTATAATCACTCTAACACCTAACTTTAACCCAAGCTAAACCGAATCCAGAACTCTTAACACTGAACACTAACCTCTAACTCTGACGCTGAACCATAACGCTAATCCTACTCCCTCTTACCCAACCCTTAATTCTCACTTAAACCCTATAAATCTTGCAAAAGATATCATAAGATTTGGAGTAAAACATTCCAACTTTTTGGATCCCACCCTCAGGTCGAAAATCTTGGGTGGGAAAACATAAATCCGACCACGGAGCTTCCGGACCTGATGAGGGCCCCGGGAAAGGTGCTTGATTGCCGGTTAAAAATCTTGGAAGGTGACCTCCCGCCCTCACGTTCAAATCCTGAAAGTGAAATTTGCACTTCCAATTTCTTGTGCCAGTTTCCAACAAATTTCCCGTCCCCATAACCAGTAAACCTAAGGCTAAACTCTATTGATTGTTGATTCACAGAAAGGCAAAATTTAAATTTGTCTTAATTTTTTTTATTCTTGTGATGCTCTTAATCTCTTTTGTAATTGCTCTGTGATTTACACGAATGTAGAAGTCGAAAGTAAGTATGGACACTTAATGTTATTCGGTTGTAGCAAGTAGATAGGTACCTGATTACCTCTACAGGTTTGTACGTCGTTCGGTACTTTTTAAAAAAGGTCGGCTCTTAATTTTGCCTTGCGTAATTGTTTTCCCCCAATTTAAGAAGTCCTCTTTCACCGCTTGGCATGGAAAAGTAAAACATCCAGCATTACACATCAATACGCACCGTCTACTTCAGGGGTGGGCAAACTTTTTGATTGGCGTGCCACAATGGGTTCTAAAGTTTGACAGAAGGGTCGGACCAGTAGCAGATGGAGGGAGTGTTTTGGTAACCTCACCTCATCGGAGAAAATAAATACATTTAATTTTAAATGACAGGGAAGAAAAACATTTCAACAAAACATGTCCACGGTATTTAGAAAATCAAACATGAATAAGGTTTATTCGTTTATTTATTTTTTGAGTTCGGCGGGCCGGATTAAAACATTTAACGAGCCGCATGTGGCCCCCGGGCCGTAGTTTGCCCACGCCTGGTATACTTGGTCTATCTGTAGATTAATCTTAGATTAGGGGATACTTCAGAGCCCACATGGGAGTTAAGTGTTCCCGGTTAACGTTCCCGTACAAGGCCAAGTTTCTCCGCGCTCAAGCCCACCCGTAAACGCCGTCCCCCCTGGCCCTGATCTTATTAGTAACAAACCCCCGCAGGAGATGCGGATTACCTCCATAAATACTCCCTCGTATCCACCCCTTGAGCACCGCCGGAGGAAGGTATGCATGCGCCGAACCCGACCCGCCAGTGATCACAGGGGCCGCTTTTCCGCTCCAGATTACCAGATTAAACTGGAAGAGTGACAGGCAGGGGGTGAGCGGGGTCACCCACAAACCTTACGGGAGGGGGTCAGAGAAGAAAAAAAATTCTCGTATAGAAGGGTGGGGTTAAAGATAAAGAGGCATATTGTGCATTCATTATATGAGCATGGGGACAAACGCGTTCTTATGGCAGAGTGGTTTGAAAAGTGGGTGGCTGCTCGGGAGCACACTTTGAGACGTATGAGCATATAGTGACATTTTGAATGGGGGGGGGGGGGTTAGGCACACATCGAGGTCCCGGGGTTTCCAGATGTAAATGCCGTGATTGGATGTTGGAGCGCGTCCAAGTCCTGGGTGGCCGGGAAAAGCGGGATTGAGACATCAGAGCCTAAGAGGACGTGTCTTAGGGAATGTCTGGTACCAGTTGAGTAAATGCCACGCTCTAAATACACGCTCCAGGGCTCACAGTTTACGCAAAGGCTCTAAGTGTGTGTAGGGGTAGTAGTGATGGTGCATTTGAGACACGGTAGATAGGTTGATAAGTACTGCATGAGGTCATCTGTGATTTTTTTCCGTAGTTGTGTTAGTACTTTGCAGAACCGCTTCTCCTCACTAGCGTTGCAGGGGGTGTTGGAGCCAATCCCAGTTGTCTTCGGGCAGTAGGCGGGGTACACCCTGAACTGGTTGCCAGCCAATCGCAGGGCACACAGAGACGAACGACCATTGGCACTTACACTCATACCTAGGGGCAATTTAGAGTGTCCAATCAACCTGCCATGCATGTTTTTTGGAATGTGGGAGGAAACCGGAGTACCCGGAGAAAAACCACGCAGGCACAGGGAGAGCATGCAAACTCCACACAGGAAGGCTGGAGCAGGAATTGAACCCACGACCTCTGCTGTGTCTCGCTGTGAGGCCATCGAGGCACGTAATGAAGTCGATCAATATGTAGCAACTGTAAGTTTATCAAAACACCCGATATAGCCGTTTTTGTTGTGGGATTTATGAAGTTTTTGCATTCTTTAATATGGTTATACTGAAGATTTTGTAATCTATACTTTAAATCATAAATCTTACTTACATGTTATGAGTTAAACATATTCTACAAAAACTATTTTGTCAAAATTGGGGAAATTGCTCTTATGTTCATTCTGATATTGAATCAAATCTTTGACATTTTTATGAGGGGTGGACTCATATATGCTGTGCTCGGTATATGTCTCTCTCTCTCTGTATGTATCAAACAAAATTCAACACATGAAAATGATAGCCTCCTTCCTGCAGGACTCTAATTGAAAACCATCACTTCCTGCGCAAACACTTCAAGAGAAATAATATCCTCCAACCTAAAGACGCAAACGTATGGACACAGGTCCGAGTGTGTTCTCTGCCTGGCGTCTCGCACCCGTGACGGCACAGAAGGGCTCCTGGGTGTTTTATTTGGCCGCCGCTTGCCCAGGGGGGGGGGGCAGCTGCTTGTCATTTTGGCACCATGCTTTCCAAATGCAACACTATCCGTTCCGCTTCCAAATGTTGTTTTGATTGCCCAAAAGGATATTGCGACGCCAGAATGTGCGCTAATCAGAGGTTGAGCCACGCTGTGTTTGTTTACGAGGTAGAATTTGACTAGAACACAAGACCAGTTATTGGTGTGTTTTTCTCATGGTGCTTTTGAAATCCTGCCTCTACTGCATTGTCCGATTCCGAAGTTCAATTCAGCCACAGTTAACATACAGTAAGAGAATCTGAGAGCGCTTGAAAAAGCAAACTCTCATTTGAAACCCAAACACAGGCCTGACAAACCTCATTTAAAACCCTAACCCTTGTTTACATTTTTTATTATAAACCCAAACTTTTGTTCAAAACCCAAAGACAGGCCACAAAATGGGCATTATCCAAATTTATACGGCAACACCACTGGGACAACGCACCCAGCTATCATTCAAAGCGATCCTGCCCAGACTACTGAGTGTGCAGAATGCGCTGACTCAGCACAGCGTTTATATAAATAGCTCGCAGGCAGGGTGGCTGTTGGTGAGGAAAAGGCACTCGGGCCAAAACAATAAGCGGGACAAATGATGTCATGAAATAATATGCGGCACTTTGTCGGCCGCCTCCTTTTTGGTGTCGCTTATCGCTCGAGCTCGGGCACCGATGAAGTTGTGTCGCCTTATTTCCGCCGCCATTGACTGGGAACAATAACATTGCACAACAGATAAAGACATGGTGGCAATCCCACACCCGAGAGTTATTGGAGCTTCATTTATGGTGGTTTTGTGGAGTTTCTGTGTGGAAAAAGGATGGCTTTTCAGTTGACGGGGTTTACTGCTTCCTAAAATCTCCTCCTTAATGGTAAAATGCATGCTCTGTTGGGTTTAGGTCCAACTTTTATCCAACTGATGATCTCTTTAGTTTTTTGGGCAGTGTGATTTGGATCATTATTTTGTTTATTTGACCCCTTCCTATAGTTCTCTGGTTTTCATGTTGTTTGTACAGTTAATAAAATGCTATTAAATGATTACATACATACATACAAACACATACATATATATATATATATATATATATATATATATATATATATATATATATATATATAATTATCTCTAAAAATTTGGAATGTTTTTAAATCAAACTTGAAATTTGTTTGCAGTATTTTAAAGTGTATGATGTACAGTCATTTTAATCCAAAATATATTTTTAAAATTAAAGATTGCATTCATTTACGTGCTGTTTAAAGAAGCCTCCCCCAAAAAACAATAAATGTCTTTTTTTTTAACATGGAAAATTGCACTTTGCATTATGTATTTTATAAAATTGGTAACGACAGATTTTAATAGAATGTAAAGAATTGAATTGAACATGAATAATTCCTTGCTACTTCTAAAGGGATTTCTAATTCTAATTCTTCTAGTGTATGCAACTCAGCCACGGGGGCAGTATAAAACTGTCATGCAGCAACAAACAGAATTTCACAATTAAAAACAAATTAAGTATTTATTCCTGTGGGTATTGCGATGTTGTCTATCTTCATGTGTTGCTGCGCCATTTGATGATACATCCGTCTTTTGAAGGGTTAAAAGTCAAATCTCAAATCTAAAATTGAGGATAGACATCCGAGCCTCCCAGCAGTCAGTCATGCCTGCTTGTCAGAGCACATTGCTGTCAATCACCACGTGCTTGCGTGGCTTCCTCGTTCTATTTTTTTTTTTTCATCTTTGTTTCTGCTCATCGCCCTGACCTGCTCCCGCACTGTAATTTGACGCTTTTATCCGCTAAATTCACTCTCTAATGCTAGCCTGCTTGTACAGCATCTTGCGTAACATATCAACGCTTATATAAAAAGCTTCCAATGACCATTTAGCGGGAAATGGTGGTGGTTGGGGCTGGGGGGGTAGACAAGAACAAACTAGTTTACACTTAAATGATGAGGCATTATGCCTGATTAAATAAACACTCCACAGAAATGCCTATAAATCATAATTATGATGTGCCAAATGTGTGAAGGCTGCTTCAGAATGGTTCCAGCCTCGTACTAGTTTTAACCTTTCCTGGTCCTAATCTGGTTGTAGTCTGGATCTGTCCTCTCCCAGTAGTGGTCTGTTACTAGCTGGTTCTTGCCTGGTAGGACCTGGTACTAGCCTCCTTGACCGTCAGGTACTAGCCTAGTTGTAGCTCGGTCCTTATCCAGTTCCAGCCTGATTATATAAGGTGCTTCAGAGTCAAGTATGAGCGTGTGATTTACAGTTTTTTTTTTTTTAAGTGCATGTCAAGTCAAGTTTTAAGTTGCAAAGCTTCCTTTGTTCCATCAAGCGGGTGTATTTGACGGGTTGCAAGAGTACAACACCGCTTTCACAAAGACCGAGACCTCAGTCCTCTGAATTCCGCCCACAATTCCTTGTCCGGGAGTTGACCTTGGCCGGCGTCTATGGAGGGCATCACGTCGCCTCAGTGGGAACCCTGAAGAAACCCGCAGTTGTGTCCTCTGTTGCCCGAGGCGTGAACTAGACTAAACAGAGAGCTGCAGTCCAGCTATTGAAACACAACAATTCCAGAGGAACATCCTTGAATTCATGCAATTCCCATGTCAAAGATTCTTGAGTGGGTCTATTTTAAAAAAAAACAAAAAAAAACATTTGGGGCTGGTTGGATTCTTCCAAAAACAAAATTTTAATAGTTGTTGAACCCTCTCAAGTTTTAATATAAACAAATTATATAAATACTGCATAGTATTTTCTTATCCACAACTAATCAGTGAAAATCAATAATGACATTGTTTTATAATGATTTATCTTGGTTTTTATTTCCATGTGGTGACTGAGGGAGGATATAAACGTTTAAATAATATGCTATATTAGGGCTGGGCGATAAACCGAAAATTTACCGTTACCGAAATTTATTACAATGACCGAAATCATTTTGCCCATGTTCAAAATCATTTTGCAATGTTCATGCCCCTTTAAGACCGCTACAGCGCCTCTAGTCACGTGACTCCACCCGTCTGATCGAGAAAGAAAACAGACGTCGCTGTCGTAGCTGGCGATTCAAATCCAGAAGCTTTTTCACCACCCACAACACAACCATGCTGTGCTGAAAGTTCAATGTGAGAAGCAAGGTTCGAAAAGTTACAACAGCCCATTAACGGAGGCGATACCATACGAGAGAACGTCTCAGAGGTGGACGCGATAGCCTAGCACATAGCTAAAGATAGAGCTCCTCTTGTTACAATGGAGCGGACAGGATTTACACGCCTCATGAAAGTAGCCGACAAGAGGTACGAAAATGTTTGTCGCAAACAGGACTTCCCGATATGGACTACATCAGGCCGGGAGCTTTGACATGTCAAGCATTTTGCATCTACATCCGACTTGTGGTCGGGTCGCAACATGGATCCCTGATTGAGCCTGACTGTGCATTACATAGACGACAAGTGGCGACTGCGCACCAGAGTACTCGAGACGGCACATTTTCCCCGATGATGCCCACTTGTTTATTTGGCTTGCATTGACATTTTCTTTCATTTTATTTAGCATTTTTTTATTTGCCATTATTTGCATCATCAGAGCATCTTGCAAGAGGTACCCTTTGTCTTTGTGACATTGTTCAAGTCGTGCAAAGCAAGCTATTTGAAATGTTTATACAAATGATTTTTGTACTTTTATTTTTCATTGAAAGTAATCCAGTTGGTCAATAAAAAAACAGTCAATATGCATTTCCTGCATTTATTTTGATTTTAGTCCACGGGGGGAAATTTATCGTGCATTTATCATTAGAGGTAAAATTGCTCAATTTCTCGCGATATTAATTTGAGGTCATATCGCCCAGCCCTATGCTATATAGTAATTTATTTTATGATATTTATATGCCACGTGTTTAATTTTCAATTGTATGTAGAGTTTATTTATTTCTCTTTTCAATTATATTTATTTAATTAATTACATTTTGTTTATGATGATTTATTTTTATTTTGTTAGTTTTTAACAAAACTTGAGTTAGGTATGTATGGTATTTTATTTGAAATTATCTTTTTTTTTAGCTGATATTTTATTTTCATTTATACATTCTTCAATTTTATTGTATTTGTATTAATAACTTAATTGGTTTATTTTAAAGTCATGTATTTTAATTTTTGCATTTTTTAAAATTTTCTTTTATAAATACTTTTATGTCTTCATTTATATTGTTTAATTTGTGTTACATTATTTTTTTAATTTACCATTTGTATGTATTATATTTTTGTTTTCTATTTTTTCATTATTTAACTGATTCATTTGTGTTTTGCTTAGAAATGTTTTACAGTATGTATTTTTACATATATAATATTGGGTGCTCATCTAATAATCTTGTGTATTTTATTTTTATTTTTTTTCAGAAGAACGTATTGGGACACAATTTCTGCATTTACACGCAGGCTCCGATTTTAGATTTAGACCTGTTGACTGACACAAAAACCAAAGAGCTGTTTTATGGATGACAAACAAGCAATTGTGAAGCTGACGGAAGATTCTTTGGCACTGTTGTACAAAAGTTTCTGAATGCATTTGGCTACACTAAAAGCATTGCAGCACATTTCACGCTTACGGGAGCACCGCACGATGGCTAATTTTAGCATGCACGGCCATGCATGAACAGCTGCATACATTTGACACCTCGGGGCAGATGTGATCGGAATCTTCACATTTCAAGGACAACACAACCAAGACGTGTCGGAGAAAAGACTCGCTTTGAAAAAAATAATGAGCTTCTAGTATAGCACTTGTCGATTCAGTTAAAGATTTGTTGTCGGATTGTTATAACCACATATTGTTATAGACACACAACATAAATCATCAACACGCCTCACTTGATAGATGACAAGAACATACCATTTGGGGTTCTGGGATGGGGGAGCAATTCCATCCTCAGACAGCAAAAAAGAATACCTGGTACCAGATTAGAGCAGGCAAGACCAGAGTGGTCGGAGACGAACAAGGACCAGGCTTAAAACAGACCTCAAAATAGCCAACATAGACTACAACCAGGGTAGTTTCAGACTACTACCAGGTTACTATCGGACTTAAACCAGGCTAAAACCAGATTAGGAATAGACTGGTGCCAGAGTAGAGCCAGGTTTTTACAAGACTAGACCAGGCTAGTACCAAAATCAAAGCCAGTCCAGATCATACTTGTGCCACCCAGGATAGAACCTAGTAGAACTAGTAGCAGGATGGACTCTATTAGTTTGAGGTGTGTGTCAGGCAAGAGTCGGGTTTGTACTGGACTACTTTTAATTTGGTGCCATACGAGGGCTGGGTTAGAACCAGGCTTGACCCAAACTAGTACTGGTCTAGAAAGTGCCAGGTAAGCAAGACTGGTACCAGGACCTGATGAGACTAGTACCAGACAAGAGCCAGGCTGAAACTAGTGTATTAATACGCTGGACAAGTCTAGTTCAGGTCTACTGCAAACTATAGTCAGGCTAGGACCAGACTATTTTTGAGAATCGTACTGGTCTAGGACTAGATTATTCAGGCTATTACTGGACTAGTATCAGCCTAGTTCAAGGTTAGGAACCGTAGACCCTCAGTGGTAGAGACAAAGTAGGACCAGTAGGAGTACCAGACCAAAAATCCGACTAGGAAGACGCTACAGACAAGTCTTGTAAGAGATTAGTACTAGACTAGTACCAGACGACAATCAGATTAGGACCTGGCAAATACTACATTTGCCCAGGCAAGGTGACAGTCTAGTACTAGTCTAGATGAGAATGAAGCCAGTCCCAGAGTAGAACCAGGATAGAAAACACAGGCGACAATCATTCTCCTCCACTGTGTCTGTACAATTTAGCACCCTCTTTGCTGAAGCGGACCCACGGTCTCTTCTCGTGAAAAAAAAACCTTCTTTCCCCTCCATTGTTGATTATCTTTGCATGTTTTTCCATGCCAACGTTAGCTTATCTGCTCTTCCCTTCGACTTCAAAGTCTTCACCTTGCTGCAGCGGCACCCCAATTTTCACTCGGATAAATTAGACTCTGCAGTCTCCAAAAATTGCCTTTAAAAGGAGATAAGGAGCATTTTAGATAAGAAATTATACAACACACCTGTCCCCGTCGTGGATGAGCTCATTTGACACATGGCGATTGGCGATACACGCCACCGCGCTCCAGTAAACCGATCATACTCGCTATTTAAAGAATGTAAGGCTTTTCCTCAAGTTGTTTTCACGGAGGGATGTATATGCTTCACGAGCTGGGAACCCTCCAACCCCCCCTAACCCCGTGGGTGGGGGTATCCATTACCACAAGTCCACGACCCACATTAGTTGTTAGCTGGTGTGTACGTGAGTCTCATCCGGAAGTGCGGCGGCCTGCTTTTAATCAAATCTCACTTCAGTTCGGTATGAAAGTGAGACCCCGCAAATGTGGCAGATGGTTTTGTACTAAAGAGCTTGTTTGACAAATCCATGTGGGAAAGCGGTCCTGGAAACTGTTTAAAAAGGGCAGACGGAGGTGATTGGATGAAGGTTATGTGGGTCCTCAAAAAAGTGTGTTAATTTTATTTGTTGGTTGCAGCCAACTTAATGGATAGAACCAGACAGGACTCCACTTGAGGAACCTGCAATCTCCTCTCAAATCAAATCTACTCCTCCATTGTTGTTACGACAGATGCAGAGACTCCACAATCTCGAATTTACTGCATCAGGCCCGTCGTCTGCTTTTTGGATAAAAATGTGTCTCATTACTGTGGCGGAGTAAATACTGGAGACTCATTTTTCTCAATTGTTGTTTGTTAGAATGTGACATTCCTTGCTAACCTTAACTTATGACCTGAGTGTCCATCATCTCCACTTTGCTGCAGCAGGCTTGCAAACTCCACCAGGATGAAAATGCGTGCCCTCACCACAGAAAAGTAAATACAAGAGACTGTCATTCTTCATTTGTTGCGACGGATTCATCGACTCCATTTTATCCCATTTTTGCCCGAGATGGCCCGCAGTTTCCTCTTGGATAAAATGTCTCTCATAAGCATGGCTAAGTAAATGCTGAAGACTATTTCTCCATTACTGTTGTTTGTTAGTGCTTCTAGTTCTAGCCAGTTTCCCACATTACCAATTACTGACATTTACTTTCTGGATGGATCTCTTCACCCCACACCACTCGTGTGTGTGTGTGTGTGTGTGTGTGTTTCTCAACAACGCATGAAATCTGATCCAGGAGTGTCACATTCGACCAAGCCAGTCATGCGTCACACATACGAGCAAGTTCAAAAGTGATTAGATGGTGCAAATATGTGATTGCAGGATATCAGACACGCTTTGGACTGGAATTAATGGACCAGCTGTGAAGTATAAATCAAGTGTGAACGAGACAATCAGGTCGGCCAATTAATAATGTCACCAGATTGATAATACTGCCATGTAATGTTGATGAATATGTAGGATTTATGAAACGCCGCTTAATAAGCTTCAAGCTAACACGGAGCATCTTTGCCGGGAAGTGATTGATCACCACTAAACGCGTCACAAAATGAGCACTCCTGTACATGTATGCTAATTAACTCATTCACTGCCAACCCTGGTAAAATGAATGTCATTTTTTACTTCTATATCCGTCAATGGCAGTGAATGAGGCAACTCAGCATGGGGCAAGTTGATTAGGCCTTTTTATTTTTTTTTAACTCTACATGCTGACTCATGCTCTGCGAAGCAAGCTCAAAGCTACGTAGTATTAACTCATTCACAACCAGCCCAGTAAAAAAAAAAAGGATTTTGACGTATTTATCCGTCAATGGTATTGAATGAGTTAATAAAATGCAAAAAATAATTTTATGCTCTTGTATCCTCATAAACCAAAATGCCAACACAATACAATTGCCGTTGAACTAGCAAGCTTAGCACTTTAAATTCACAAAGGACGCTTGCAGTTAAAAGCCTTGAACCTTCCTGTAGTAATCTTCTAAAGTACCGAAAAGCTAATAATCATAAATAGGCTCATTATGATCAAGGTAATGATGTCATCCACATCAGACGCAAATAAACCGAAGCATTTAAGTACATGAACGTTTATATTAGTTTATAAATAAATCATCCAAATTCAAATCGATTCAAATCCCCGAGAAGCCTTTAGTGCACAAGTGAGGTTAATCACAGTCGATTGCTTTGGGTTTCTATTTAACCAGCGAGGCCTTAAACACTCGTGAAACGCCGCTGGTTCGCCAAACTCGAAAGCGTGCGCATTAAACGGCTTCATAATGCCGAAAGGTCTCTACAGGACAGGCGCTCAAATACATTTGGTGAACACTGTATAATCAGTTTGACTGGGCTCAATCTCTGAGACTGCCAGATTCATAACGCAATTTTATGCGGACAATTTTAATTTGAGTAAACTCGGGATAAGAAGCACACCAATGTGTAGTTAATCAATCCATTTTCATCCATATTCAGGGGGTCGCCGTTTTGGCCAATCCCATCCTCTGCTGTTGACTGAAATTGATGTCACAAGTGCCCTCGGGCTCGCATTGCGAACGTCACGTGACCTAAGCCGGGAAGCAGGTGAGACTTTTTCTAAAGTGCTTGATGATGCTGGATGTTGCCATGGTGGTGGTGGTCTGACATACTCGTTAAGCATTAGTTTACGAGACCCAACTTGACCTTCAGCGTGCTTCTTTTTCAGAACTTACTACAACTGAAACTTTCCCTTTAAAGCACTTTTCAGTCCTGAGATTCTCTCAGTGGTGGTGGTGTAATGCGATTGTTCCGAAATGTCCATTCAGCTTTTTTGTCCGAAAACAAGTCACGTAATATATTCTTCAATGACTATTCCTCTGAGACAACTGAAATCGAAATAGTATTCAGTAAAGCGCTTCATGCTGTCTTTATGACTTGTATTTGCTCAGCACTATACTAACATACAACGAAAGTTGGCGGCGGCAACAGCGAGCGCGAGTGGGAACACGTCAAGCGTCTTCCTGACAAAATCCATCAGCAGCAAGATGTGACGCCTCCAACCATGTTGAAATAAAAAAGAATTTGAATAGAAGCTAAAAAAAAAAAAAAAAAAGTCGTCAACAGGTGTGTGCTTTGGCTGAGGAAAGCACAAAGTGAAAGATGGACTTTGACAAACCTCGTCAACGCTGTCTCGTTAGCTGGCGCGGTTCCTGCCAAACATTCTCATTAGAGGCAGCTGCAAGGAGAAAGTGGAGGAAGAAGGGAGAGTAGGATGATGAAGATGACGAGGGCTCAACACCTTCTCCGCGTTCTCTCGTTAGGGTGCTACGTGGCGCTTTCAACAGCATCAAAAGAATGAGAACTGTCACATATGTGGTCGACAAAACTATCAGGAAACTTGGAAATTCAACCGACAGGAAGTGAAGAAACTATACGAGTTCACTCTGCTTGTAAAAGTCACTCACTCCTGCCTGTTACATTACGAGCAATTATTGTCGGATAAATATTCTTTAAAATAGTACAATGTTAACAAAATATGGCCTCAACGATTGACAAACATTGAAAGTATCAGTACAACTGAGTTTGTTTTTTGTGTGGGGACAGCAACGGGTCGAAAATACTACATTGATTGACCTATCAAACCGTTGAAGGTAATGAACGTGTTTTGTGATTGGATGCTCACTTGTGAGGCGGCAGTGCTATGTTGAATCAACGCAACAGAAAGTCGTAACTGGCGACCGTTCGAAAATCTAAAATCTAATATATAATATAATATTTTTTTTTTAAACGACAATGGCTGAAGGAGGGAAAAGTGTGGATTTGATTGCAGATACACTTGCGAGGCCATTTTGAAGATGGACCTTTCAAGAGAAGCTCTGACGCCCAACACTCAGTGGTGTCCAAGTCTTTCTGAATGTTATTTCTCCAGCCGTGTTGTCATAAATGACGGCAATATGAGGGGGATTTATTCAAGTCGCACTAAGTACGACTTTACTGAAGGCCTACGTGTGAAATGCAGCACCGCCACTGCTAAAACGAAACGCCTCGACTGTTTTCTGTCTTTGGTCATGTGATGTTCGTAATGCGAGCCCGAAGACACTTTGATGTCAATTTCAGTTGACAGCAGGTGGCGATGCTGTTCAAAATGTCCGCCTTCTTGGACGGCGAAAAACGGTTGGAATAATTGTCTTAAATCTTGTTCCACAAAAGCAAAATTAAATTAAAAAGGTAATATGGAAAATCCCAACAAATAAGCAAAAGTTTTGAAAACTCCTTGTGTATGCACCAGGCCTAAGGTTGCGCACTCTTTCTTTGAAGGCATTGTAGCAGTTGTTGCGTGTTTCTTGAGTCTGTTCAAAGTGGCCTGCAATCATCCTCTCAGGACAACTCGGTCTTCTGTGTTCAGTGTCCCAATGGCTGCCTTTGGTTGCGGCCACAAATCTGACGGCTAAAAATGTCTCCTGTCGTGTCACTGCTTACAGATGCGACTTCAAAGCGGCCCAATTGGCAGCTGTGTCCACCTTAAGAGACGATGTCTCCACGGAGACATCGCTGATGCTATACCGTCACTTGGAAATTTCTTATTAGATTACATGGCCGAATGAAAGAATAAGTGTTTTTGTTGGCTTTTTTATATTCCCTTCTAAATATTGTGATGCCTTAACATTTTTTGACATAAAATTCATGCGTTGCAGTGTTTCCTCATTCTTAGACACTCTCTGGCCACGCCTACAAAATATCTCAACATTTGTTTTATTTTTTTATTATTTTACTTTATTTACTTTACTGTTTGTTTTTGTTTTATTGTGCTGTAAATATTTTATTTTTATTTATCTTCATTTATTTTAAGTTTTGACAGTATTTTGGGGGTTGTTTTTATCTTGCTGCCAGTTTTTTTTTTTTTTTATTTAGTTTGAATTTGTGTTCGTTTCCTTTTTTGTTTGTTTTGCAATGTGTAATCCATTTTTTCATTTTGAATTTATTTTGGGATTTTTGGTTATTTTTTATTTATTTATTTTTTTCTGGCATTTTGTAATTTCATTTAATTTAAGTAGTTTTGGTATTTATGAGTAGAATTCTTATTTTTTTTAAAAGCAACCAAAATGCTTATCCTTTATTTTATTTATTTATTTCTTTTTCTTGATTGGTCAGTTTAACATTTTATTTCTTGACCGATTATCATTTCTTTTTTTATTTTATTTGTATATGTTTAACTCTTTGATTTAGTTTCATCCCTCTGTGGGAAATGACAACATTAAGCTACATCTAACCAATAAAACAAAAAAAAAGTAGAACGTCAGTTAATAAAGCTAACTGCAACCACTAAAATAAACAAATTATCGAATGACTACCTCTCTGGCGGGTTCAATCAAAGCAGCAAAAGCTCAACTTAATTTGAAAATCTTGTACTGGATCTCATCATGCTATAAATTGAGTATTGACTCTCATTTTAGTGTGAAAGCATACCTGATGAAGAGGCCTGTGATTCTAAGGCTTGGGGTAAAGTGTCTTTTAAAATTGAAATCTTCAGACAGAAGTCAGAAGGTGTTTCCATGTCTTCATCCAATCACACGGAATTCCATCTGACACTCAATCTTCCCGTGGCCGGATGCCACACAACAAGTGTTGGCACTAATGAGAGCCTCGCGCAAATCACTTGGGGCTGCGGTGCGTTTGCAACCTGAGCAGCAGCAGAAGGCGGGAGAAAGTCTGCGGTGGCCAGTTTCAGGCCCTCGGGGACTGGTCAGAGCTCAGTGGGGGCGGGAGAAGGCGCATATATATGTGTGTGTGCAGTCGTCACCATTAACATTGTGCAGCTGTGGCACTTACGCAAGGATTTACTGCATGGGTTCATTAGCGCCTTAAATAAAATTAATATGTTCCAACAAGAGCAACGATGTAACTGCACACGATAGAAAAGCTGTAAAAAGTGTGTATGTGCAAAAAATGGTGTCAAAGGGTCATTGATGCGTAAAAGGTGGATTCAAACTGAAGTGGCAGACTTCCTGTGACTTTTCAGGTATGAGGTTTGAGGCTTTTTTTTTGTCTGCCATAATGGACATGCGGATCCAATTTTGTGTTGTTAAATGAAAGTAGTCAAGTTTGGTGGCTAGATTTTTGAATATGCACAAATACTCCTAAAATTCCTGCTGTGAGCCAAAGGGGCAGACTTTTTGTGTGTGTTTTTTTTTGGCATGCCTTCGCAGACGTTTTTTGTGGGTCTGCTCCTGATAGATATGTCGACCAAATTTTATGTAAGCAAAACTGGTCTTGCATGATGAATTTTTTGAAACATCATTAATGGTCGAACTGCCCCTAAAGTGGCTGCTTGTAACTAATTTATATAAATAAATATAAATATATAAATAACTAAAAATTTTGATTCAAGTTCAGGCTCATTTGGCATTGCATTTTGCAAAAAAAAATTCTAATAAATTATGCTTTCAACCAGAATGTCTGACTTACTGTTGAATTCAAGGCTTTGAGACTTTTTCCTGTCATGATAGACCATCCCAGAAAATTTTAAGTTGATCAATAAAGCGAGTGTAGGGAATAATTTGTATAAACATTTCCATGATTTTGCAGTTTTTATTTCATTGAGCACTATCTGCCTGGCCACAAGTGATCACACCAGCAGTAGAATCTTAACCATTTCGTCAGTCTGTCACTGGGTGCCCGAGTTGCCTCAAATTTGAATTCTTGAGTTTTTTTTTGCTGAATAACCTTTCTTCATATTTTTCCAGTAGTATTGCTTAGATTGCCTGGCAGATGAACTCACTGCACAACTGGGTCACACATGCCCAATTATTAACATTTCATGCTACCAAAGATTCCCGCCGTGTGTTTGCAGCCATGTACGGGCAACCGACTTAACGCTTTAAAGCAATAAATAGTAGCTAAGCAGGGCCTGGGAATTGACTGCACCTGCAGGACTCCTAACAGGTAACAGATGTTGGCATTAAGCTACAAAATGATCATGGGAAAAAAAAGTCGATTCATCCTTTGTTGGTTTACGCTGTCTCGTTAGTTTGCAGTTCTCATCAAATGGCCTCACATCCCAAAATGTACTCTTTAGGACGCAGATATCCTGAATTGAATTAATTTCTTTTTTCATGCTTTTTCGACTTGAGCGAAGGAGTGTTTTGACCTTTCTTAGAAAACTTTATGCACCTCAAACACTTCCTTGAGGAACTCCGTTCATGACTTTTAGTTGATTGCCATCCTCGGATTCAATTTTTGTATCCTGAACACCAGATTTGGACTCTTTTACGCCTTGAAATATATCACAGTGTCTCTATTTCTGATGTGCGCCGACTATTTCTCATACTTATAAGTGTGGGGGAGGCTTTATTTGAAAGACATTTATTATTTGTGTCACTGGTGTCTAAAACACACTTTTAAAAAGGCAAGAAACGGGGCTTAGACTCTGCATTTTAATTGTGCTTTAAAGTATGCTGCTGTTTTGGTTAGCAACATAGTTCGAAAAGGCTGAAGATCATTATTACCTATTTTTGTTGATGCGAAAAGGTAGTCTTTCATTTGTGTTAAGTGGCTTCCCGCCTAGCTTCCCCTTGAGGAAATGTGCTATTTTCAAGAGCAGCGCTGTTAGCAGCCGAACCACAGAGTTCATTCATGTCCAATGATACGGTGGGCGGGGGTCCCTCGAACCATGTATGTGCGCTCCAGTCGAAAGGTTAATGTTCAACGTGGTGAATGGAAGGTGCGAACAAAGCACAATGGCCGCACTGTACGCCAGCCTATTCATACGCATTCACTTCCTGCCTTAATAGCCGCCTCCACTTTCCTCACCATAAGGGGTGGGTGGGTAAGTAGGTCAACGAAAAGTCATGTTTGAGGTAATTCACCCCCCCAGGGGGAACGGCTGCGCCTCTGATCTTGAGAAGACCCCAGAGGTGAGGTCATTTGCAAGTCACATGGTACTTGCCCATGACGAGGGGCTTCAGTGAAAAGACCCTCTGTCGTTGGAAATGTGAATCAAAGTCTACTTTTCCTTCCATGTAAAGGGAACCACTGGAAAAAAAACCCAGCATTCTTACTTTAAAGGAGAGAGACTTATGATGCATCCTTTTGCCAGTTTGGTGCCATTTTGTGGCATCTTTGTGCCAAGGAATTATAATGAAGTTTTGTTTAGACCAAAAGTAGTGCTTTGCTGCCATCTTTTAGCATTTATAGGCATTTAGAAACCTTTGGGTTCAATCACTTGCAGACTTTCGCTAATTGCAGCATTGAAGTTAACTTAACTCTGTTGGATAATTCAGATCAGAACATCCAACAAAATCCAATGCAGCTCTGCTTACCTTATGACTTTAATCTCATTGCAGGTGTGTCACACCGTAACAATTGTTTCAGACAGTGTAGACTGAACCGCAGCTTGAATGTGGCTCTGGACCAGCCTAAATGATCATGTCCCAAGCAGAGAATCGGCTATAATGTTAATTTGCTTTGCTGTTACATCACAGTGGGGAAGAAGTGCAGAAGAGCTTGTTCATAGACACATTTTCCAAAATAGGCAAATAAACGTCATTGTTGACTTTCACACAATGGACTCGATATAACAACTAATTAGCATACAAGCAATTAGAAATAAAATGTTCTGTAATATGTAACCATGAAAGAAAATGTATTGGATGCCACAACCGTCATTATTTTACGACATTTTTGATGCCGTGTTTCGTGGCGTTTTCTATCACCAACCATCCGGCGAATCCCATTTTCACCAGGCGCGATAGCGTCCCTTCTGGCAGCGGGCAAAAAAGTGGACGGTAATTAAAAACACGATTGCTGGAGGCCAAGACGAAGCCGTCAATTTGTAACCTCCCGAGCCTGCAACGGTTAATTAAATGTGGCCCCTTTCGCCGCCACTTGCTACGAGAATGGAGATAAGACCTTGGCGGAGTACGGCGTGCCAGGACAAGCATGTGCTCAATAAATGCGATAGCGCTTTAATTGGATTCAACGCAAGAAAAGGAGGGATTATGCACCGCTTCCATGCATGCGTGTTCGCCCTGCAGGAGGTATTGCTGTGCCAGAAGTTGGCTTGGTCTCTTTATGAAAGAGTCTTTTCATGCAAAAGTCCTTCTTTTGTTTTTGTTGGCGCAGAGTGATTCGATGGCGTCCCACCTGGCTGGCTACCAAGCCCACATGAAAGCATCAAAGGCAATCCAATGTATTTTTTTTTCTATTCAAGTTTACATACTTTTTTTTTCTATTTGAAGTATTGAATGAGGTTGAATGATAGTTGCACGGTAAAAGATGCTACAGCTTGTCTTGTTGTTACTTTGTACAGCAGGAGTTTTGAATTAAAAGTGAAAAAATAAGATAAAGAAAATACAATTCTATTATTTCCAAGGTATATTCAGGATTGATTTGAACTCGAAGGACTTTCTGTTGCTGAGTGTCCCTGTGCCAGGTGCAGTTAAGCGGCCTCGAAATCTGTTTCATAGACTAGAATGAATGTATTCGGGAATAAAATTCAAAAAGGAAAACAAAATTCATCACAGTCGATCATAATTCTGTTTTAGAAAGAAAAATCAAGATGCAAATAACGTGTGAAAATGTATCCGCTATCAAGCCACTTATCCACTCAAGGGTCGCCATAAAGTGTTCATAACTTACTTAAACACTTTTTTAAAAAGTAAAGAAAATTAAGTCTTCATTACTAAATTATGATGTATTTTCTTAAGATCAGATTTATTGTTAACATTTGTCAACTGTGGGCCTTTTCTGTGATTAAAGGCTGTATAAATTTGTCTTGACTTGACTCATAATGCAATTAACATATGGAAATAAATACAAAATAATAAAAAAAATAGAGGATAATTAAAATGAGTCAACATGAAAAAAATAACAAATAAAAAGGTAAATGAAATTAAAATTGTAAAACTATTTGTAAATATAATGAGTGGAAAATTCGAACTCAACTTGAATATTTTTTTTTAATTACACAAGATATACAATTCAAAATTGGAAAGAATTACAAAATAAAGGATAATGGAAAAAAAAAACACCCTTTGTGAAAATACATGAAAGCGTGAAGGACTTAATACACCCAAAATACAAACAATGTGCAAAATGAAAATCCTATAACTCAGTAAAACAATTCTTGAAAAAATTATCAAAATATTTAAAAATTAAATAAAAATAAAAGATTGCTACTAAAGAAAATATATTTGTAAATACTTCTCTGCATAAAAAAATAATATAATTATTAATTTTCCTCTAAATTCTCCTGTTTTTGCAACATGACTGAAAATCAGATTTGTGAACAGTTGTAAAGCATATTAAAGCAGTGTATGGGTAGAACAATAGTTGTAGTTCCCTCGCATACAATAATGAAGACAATATCTTATTTTGCAGTTTATTAAGCGACTCTACATTTTTTTTAAATCATAGCAATAAAATCTATCGAATGAATAATTTCAGTACCATTCTCTGTATCACCATTATTGATACGTTGATCGATGTGTTTGCCTTGCAAATAATAACTTGCTGCCCGTGTGAATCTAGACCCTGACCTGAGTTGGCCTATTAAAGTCTTCTGGTGTGTGTTATTCACTTGGCACAATGCTCTTGTTTTCTTGTTTTCTTGTTTTTTGTTTTTATTTTTTTGCAAAGCAAACAAGCTTAGAACGAATCCCAGCCACTTGTTTCTCAATTATAAATGTGTCTGGAAAAGCATGCACCATGAGGGCAAAGAGCTTACGCAAACAACAATTTCCATCAGCAGGATGTATCTGCTTGTTTGGGGGAATATAATATAAGCAGTCATGTTAAAGAGTGCACTGATTGAGGAGTTTCAAGTGACCTTAGCGTCTTTTGTGTTGTTTATTCACAAAGGAAACGCTGCAGTGATTACAAGTTTGACACTGTCATTTCTCTCACCGTTTTTGTGCGGCTTGGGTTCTCGGTTTAAGCGTAAAACAAGTACATTAAAGTGTGATTTATACACCACACCAGTATTGAAATGTGTGTTGAAATGCAATTTAAAAACGTTTTAAGGTAAATCGCAAAGGCTACGTTCAGGCCGCAGGTTTTAGGTAAGGATTGACATTACATATTAGTTGCGTGACTTTAGCCTGTCTGGTGTGTGATCCAAATGTGAAAAAGAAACCACATTGCTCACAACGTAGTGTATATGGAAGTCAATATGGTCCAGCATGTGGGAGCTCTTTTTATCATTTCATATTTAGGTGCTGTGGGAGGAGGTAGAAATATTTTGAGGAAATGAGACGAGGCTTTTCAATCTCAGGGTGTCTCATAGTTTTTTTATGTTCCTCGTTTCTAGTGTAAATATGTAACATGATTACGTGACTGGCTTTTAATAGCAACATTTGAGGCGGTGCTGCTATAACGATTGACACTTGAGACAGACCGATTGCGGCTGGCCAATCACGGTCACGCTGTTGCATGAAGGCGGGATTTGAAGAGCCGCATCATTTGTTTATTCATGGCTAGGAATGCCAAAAAAAAAACCACACATGCTAATTTCGTATATCCTGTCGTCACCATGTCCTGAGACTCCAAAGTGATGCCTTCTGTCTCGTCTCAGATAAAATTCCTCAGCCGCCTTGTTTCATCTAAGGTGTTGAATGTTGCAAAGTTTATCCCTTCATTTGTTATTTTTTTTCTCCTTTAGGAGTGCAGGAGTCCCATCAGGAGAAGGTGATCACGGTGTCTGACGAGGGGACCATCTATAGCCCGGATTTCCCTCGCACGTATCCCAGGAACAGCATATTAGTGTGGAGACTGGTGGCGGCGAGCAACATGAGGATTCAGCTCACCTTTGACGAAAGGTTCGGCTTGGAAGATCCCGAGGACGGAATATGCAAGTAAGCGCACACCCACTGGATGTGCTGAGTTGTTAAATTGATTGGTACCCTCGTAGATCACCTGAGAGTTAATCAAATCTGGTAAATCACGAGACACATCTGAATTTTTTTTTTTGCAAATCTTCCTAATAAAAATTCAGTTGACTCACATGATGTGTTTTTAAATCTTGTGGAAATTCCTCAAAATAACCTGAGAATTGAGTAAAATCACATAAGATGTCATCAGATCTTGCGAGGTTTCCACAAAAGCACTCAAGATGTGTGCCTATCGCAACAGATTTCTGCAGAACAATGCAAGACTTGAATGAAATGTTCCAAATCATAGGAGATTTCTTAAAATATTGCAAAAAATTCCACAAAATCAAATTAGATTTTTACGTACCTTGCAAAACTCCTACTGAATCACTGAGCACTAGCCAAGTCAAACAAGATTTCCTTAAATCTCACAAGACCCTTATACAATAAAATGCAATACCTGGCAAAGTCTGCCTTTCAAGATTTAAAGTGCGTAAATGTCCATTTCTGAAATTGCCTCTTGGTTTCCTGCTGCTTCGGACGCTCGTGAATATTGAAAAATGAAGCAGTAGTGAACATGACTCGTTGGCCGTTCATACAAGCGGCCGCTAACAATAACACACACACAGACACACCTGCGCCGTGCACACTACATCACATTTAATCACACGTTTCACACACACAGTCGGGGCTCATGTTTGCCTCTGTTGCCATTTCATTTAAAGAAGGAGCCGATCGATGTCGGCCGTGTGTACGTTTACAACTATGCATCACCACTGACTGCACGTCATGCAGGAGACAAATCAGGGCAAGGTGGATAGTTTGGTGGATGAGGAAGAAGAAGGAGTTGGGTTGGTTGGTTGCAGAGTCCCCTAAAGGATGACGAGGTGTACTGCAGGCTCGATTACGGTCACCTTTGCAATTGTCCTTATGAAAATGAGCAGCTAATCTAATGAGAAGAACAACGAAATGATGATTCGACTGGAATTTTTTTTTTCCACAAAGCCAATCAATATTTGCTCGCATCAATTTTGGGGTGATCAGATCAGAATTCAAGTGAATGTGATGGCGCGCCACCAATCATTTTAAAGGGTGACATTTTTGTTTTTAGATGTATGTAAAATATAATATTTTTTAATATGCTTTTATATATTTTATTACGATTTTGGAAATTAGTTTTTTTACATGTTTATAAAATTAGTTTGAAAATAAAAATAATTACTATATTATTTAATTAAATATAATTTTAATCTTATGCCTTAATACAGTATAAATTAAATGTATAAAAAAGTATTTTTGAAAAGTTGCTTAAGTAAAAAAAGCTATTTAATCAAATCCCTAAAATATTTGATTCAACATTATATGTATGTCAATTTTTTTAACCACCTTTAAAATAATAATAACAATATTTTTCTGTTAGAAAATCAAGAAAATCAAACGTAATTCATTGAAAAATTGACTTCTATGAATTTATCTTGCTCTCTAACTATTTTGAGAAAGTTGCTGAACAAAGTCAATCAAATTAAGTTCAAATAGATCTATAAATATGTTTAAACCTTTATTTTTTTCCATTTTCAAATTAGAATTTTTGTTGTAATTAAAAACTGACATCTCAAGCCTAAATAAATTAAATACACTCATGTTGGATTACGATATAACAAATTATTAAAATAAGTTAATCTTTGTTATCCATACAATGAGGAAATTTGCACCGTTTCAGCTGCATTCGTTGATACAGGAAATTTAAAAACAGCATTCAAGAGAAGACACAAAAATGCATTTAAAGTATGAAAAAATAAAAAGTCAAAGTTAAAACAAATCATTTAAGCGATCATTTTCTGAGGTTCAAATTGTGATTATTTCAATGATGAACCCTTAAAGGCATTTATAATAAAACATGCAATAAATGTGTGTATTTTGCACACAGAACAAAATAAAAACATTTCCCGGAAAAATTCATGCGCACATGTGGACATAGCCTGCAGTAATCGGCATCCTGGAGGCTGTCGGGCAAATAAAAGCGACCTTTTTTTTTTTTTTTTTTTTGGGGTCAACTCAGTCCAACTGTGGGCCTGAGGCGTTTGATTGCATCCCAGGATGCCGCATGATGAATGCGGCATCCAATCATCTGCACAAACGCGCACGCACACACATTTACATTCCACTCACAGTTCTCTCGTCTGCGCATTTTGACATGCACTGAGGAGCGTCATTAGAGTGGTTGAGAAGAACAAAATGTCTCCAGTCATTGTTTGTAGTCACTTTGGTTTATTTCTGTTGTGCAAGGTGGTGGCGCTCATGAATAATTAGCTGTTCTTTCGTTTATTTGTTGTTGTTGTTGTAGCTTTTTTTTTTTTTAGTCTGTGGATTGTAAGCAGTCGTCTTTGTCCTTGCACTTTAAGTCTTCGAGATGCTACTTGATGTCAGCCTATTTGTTCCATTGCAGTTCAACAGGACTTAATGATCCACATTTGCTGCATTATCGATGAGCCGTCTGTCGCCACAAGAAGTGTTGGAATGTTTCCATTCCTCTGTTTTTGCTGCTTACGACAGGATAGCTTGTGGTTGATACATTCACTACTTGAATGGTTTGCTGTTTTTTTTGGGGTTTTTTTTATTAGTATTATTCTGCACACAGATGGCGGCAGCGGGAAAGGTCGTAGGTCATTTCCTTACTCAAGGACGCTTTGATGTGTCGTCTTGTGGCGGAGGCGGGGATCAAACGTGGGGCCTTGGGGTTACGAGGCGACCTTCGGTTGCCTGTAATAGCTTGCATGGGATGTTTTTAAATGGCCACAGAAGAAGCGATCGATCGATCTATCTATCTATCCATCCATCCATCCTCCCATTTAGCTACCTAAATTTCATTTTATCTAACTTTCTATCCATCCATCCATTTATCTGTCTTGCCATCCATCTACCCCGGCATCCTTTTTAATATCTATCCCTTCATCTTTCCATCATCCATTCATCAATCCATTTAGGTATCAATCCAACCATCCAGCCATCACTCATCTGTTTCGATCACCATTAAGCCATCCAACCATTTACTGCAGTTATTAACTATCCATCCACCCACACATCCATCATCCATTTGACTTTCCATCCATCCGTCATCAATTCATCATCCATCAACCTAACCATCCATATCCCCACCCATACATTCATCCATTGAGCCATTTTCCTGGTTGTCCATCCATCCATCCATCCATTTAGCCGTCTGTCAATTCTCCCATCCATCCATCCTACATTTGTTAAGATGTCTGTTCATCATCAAGCCAGTCATCCACCTATTTTACTTTACATCCATCTTTCATCCATTTAGCTTTGTATCAATCTGTCCATTTAGCTGTCTGCCATTCTACCACCCACCCATATGTAAATTCATCCATTCCTCCATCCATTTAGCTGTTGGTCAACCCATCCATTCATCCATCCAACTATTATCAACTACCAAGCCAACTCTTCATCCACAGTACCATGGATCTATTTAGCTCCATATTACCATCCATCCATCCATCCAACTATTTCACTTTCCATCTTCTATCTGTTTAGCATTCCATCCACCAATCCTTGGATCAATCATCCACCTATATCTACCCAGCCATCCATCCATTTTACTTTCCTTCCATCTGTGCATCCATCCATCCATCCATCCGTTCATCCATCCATCAGTCTATCCATCCAGCTATACGACACACCATCCATCTATTTTGCTTTCCATCCATCCAACACATGGTAACCAAAATTAAAATAAATTATACAACAATTTGTAGCTTTTCTGCAACCATCCTGGCTTTTTTGTTTTAAATATAATGTTGTGATTTGTTTTTAAGGTACGACTTTGTGGAGCTGGAGGATCCGAGCGACGGGAGCATCCTGGGCCGCTGGTGCGGGTCGCAGGCGGCCCCCGCAGCCCACCTCGCCAAAGGCAATCAAGTCCGCGTACGCTTCGTCTCGGACGAGTACTTCCCGTCAGAGCCGGGCTTCCTCATCCGCTACACCATCCAGCCAGCGGTAAGAATCACGTCACGCCAGCAGAAACATATCAATTGTCATTTGAGACCACAGCAGTCGAAAATTGTCTTTTGATTTAATTTCACTTCATGAGTCAGCTGAGGTGGAAACAACAGCAGTCTAATATGTTCAGTAAATTGGCAATTATATTTTTCTGATTCTGGTTCCAAGCATTTGAATGACAAATTAAAACGATGCACATGGTTGTTTTGTTCATCAAGTTGCACGGCAACGGGGTCAGCTCATTAGTTTTTATCACGCAGATAAAACCAGAATGTCAACATTCCCGGGGGAAGGATTTAGATCTTCTGAAAAACAGGATTGCCTAAAATTAATTTTAATGACTTTACCTAAATTTCCAAATAATATTTCTTTCTTTTTATTTGTATAAGTTGTATTGTATCTGTATTTATTTGCTCTTTTATTTTGTTTGCATTTAGTATATTTGCGTTATATTCAGTTAATTGTAATTTCAATTTTTTTATTAGTTGGATATTATCAATTTATTTTCCCTTTAAATTTCTTTTGTTAATTTTCTGTTTTTATGTGATTTTTTATTTTCAGTTTAAAAAAATGTTTTTTTATTCGCATTTTTAATTTCATTTGCATTTTATCTATTAGTTGCCCTTAATTTTAATTTTCAAGTTATATTTTATCATTTTATTTTTTAGAATTTATACTTGCTTTATTTTATTTTATACTTGTACATGTTTTTATTTTTATTTTTTTCATGGATTTTATGTATTTTATGTACGGTATGTGTTTTTATGAGATTATATGATATGTATTTGATTTTTTTATTTATTTAGATTTACCCCTTAATTTTAATTGTTATAATAATGTGTTATTTTATTTCTTATTTTATTTAACCAAGAAATTGACTTTTCCAACAAGCTCTACCTTTAATGTCTTCCACCTGCGCTCTTATCGACTCTCCATCCGGATGATCCAAAGGTTATTGTTCCCTATGAAAGCGGAGACCTCGTGAAGGGAATAAAGTGTCTCGTCGAGGGTCCTCGGCCCCTGCTCGGCTTCCATTGGGCCTCCTGAAATGAAAGGGGGGAATTAAGAGAAACTAGAGTCCTTTTTAAATTGTCCATCGTTTTGATCCTGTTCCAAGTAATATCCCCTCCTAATGTCTCTCTATCTTTAGCTCTGTGATATACACTATATATACAGTCACCGTTTCTTTTTACGCTTTAATATTGCGAGATTGATCATCTCGGGCGACCTTTCTGTTCACCTTTCTTCAAGTCATAAAACTACATGGGACGACGTCACAATGGCTCATCTGTCATTTATAATCAGGGGTGGAAATGACTATAAAAAGGGTCTAATAATAACGCTGTATTACAGCTCACGTGTTGCCTTCATGAAAACTGGGAAAGGGCTGCTTTGAGATGCGGTATACATTTTTTAAAAATTATATATACATATTATTTACAATTCTGTTTGTTTGAAGGCTCCAGAACAATCTGATTGGATGTTTGTGCTCTGTTCATGAAAAATGGGAAGAGTGGACATCACACTTTGTCGTTATAATAAAGAAGTTGGGGGGAAAAAAGAGAATAATAGAAATAACTCGTGCTTGTAGCTCACATGCTGTGTTCACAAATACTATGAAAAGTGGCTTTTCAGTGTGCTGTGCATGACCAATAATTTTGTGGATGTCTTTTGTACAATATGGATTCTTTACAAATGTTCCCTTCAATCTATTGTGACATCACAGTAATCTGATTGGATGCTTGTGATGTCCTCAAGAAAACTGGGAACAGTGGATATGACACTTTTTGTCATGATAATAAGAGTTTAAAAAAAAAAAAAAAAGAGTATAAAAAGGCTGTAGTAGTAAAAGCAAGTTTATGTTTCTCATGTGTTGCGGTCAATGAAACTCGGACCGGTCATGCTCGACTGTGCTGTGCATGACCAAATCTGGTGTGGGTGGTTTGTTTTGTTTTTTGGATCTGAGGATTATTTTTAGTCATTTTGTTTATTTTGGGATGATTGCACAGCAAAGCTACTTACTTTTTTTTTTGCCTCTATATCCTCTCATTGTTTCTTGCCATTGTTCATTTCTATTGTGCCAGGTAACCGTGATCGGGTACTAATTTTGAGTACACATCAGATCCCCCCCCACCAATTTAAGGTATCCAACTTCCAAGTCGCATTCAGCGGCAAAAACCTTGTGAAAATGTTGCTGTTCCTGTCTTCCCTTTGAACCTTACGCGTTGGAACAGCGGCGCTCTGTTCCCAGCTACCGGAACCCGCAGGAAGCCACACGGGGGCCCATCAAGAGCTGCTCTGTCATTGACAGGAAGCCATTTTTGGCAGTCAGCTTGTTAAAACACCAAGAAGGAGGAGGAGGAGACACTTGAAGCCAGCTCAAAAGTACTCAGACTCTGATACGTGGGTAAAATAATACTCTCGTAAACATACTGATTCAACTCATTTACTTAAGTTGAGAAAAAAAAAAAAAAACACTAACTGAAATGCAGAAGCAACAAAAGTACTCAAACTTGGAACTTAAGGAGACATTCAGATACTTTCTGTAGCATAATATTCTCTAAAACACTTACTTAATTAAAAAGACTTACATAGTCTACTTTTGGCTAAATAGAGCTCCTAAATTCATTCTAACATAGGTCTTTGGCATCCAGATGCTGCAAGATGCTACCAAGCCACTACTTTTGCCCAAGTGAAGTTACTAATATCCATGTCAACATAGTTCTTCTGCATCAATACGGCACGCAATGACAATAGAGCATTCCATTTGTCCAAAGGAAGCACTTCAAATCACTTTAACATAGTTCCTTGGTACAAACATGCTAGAAGATGGTAGCAAAGCACTACATTTGTTTAAATGATGCTCTAACTAATTGTTCAAATGAAACTCCTTAATAAGCTTCTCGATAGTTCCGTTCCTTGGCACCAAGATGCCAAAAGTTTATTTTTGAAAGGAAACCCTTCATTTTCACATCAACATAGTTTCTTTGTGCCAAGATACTGCAAAATGGCAAGTAATACTTTTACTGAGGGTAGGTTTAATAAAATCTGTAAATATGCAAATTTGCACAAAAGCAATCAAAAATGTGCGGGGAGTTACTGTACAGTGCTATTTTTCTTCACTTTAAAGAAAAAAGAAAAAAAACTCTTTTTTTTCTTTTTTCGTAAATACGTGTGAAACTCCGGTACTTGAGGGCTACCGTCCTGCCTGTTTTAGATGTCTCTCTTCTCCAACACACCTGATTGAAATTATAAGTATTGTTGTCCAGCTTCTACAGATCTTGTTGATGAGCTTTATTTTAATCAAGGGTGTTGGAGGAGAAAGATATCTAAAACAGTAGCCCTCGAGGGCCGTAGTTTCCCGCCCCTGTTTTAGGGGGATGGAACCTATTAGAAAAACTGATGTCTTGTAACTTGTCCAGGTACCAGCGTACACTATTAGTACTTTACTTTGCGCAACTCACATCCATGTGGACCGTTTCCTCTTCCGTTCAGGCAGGAGTTAGCGGGATAAAACTGCCAAGTCTGTTTTTATTCCAACCTCAATTGCAGACTGTGAACGGGACAGGAAAAAAAAAAACACAAGCCACATGATTTCACGCACAATAGACTTTGTGGCTTAATGGAAGCGAAGCGGATTGCAGAGAAGTGGTTAGCCAGAGCATGAGAACGGCAAAGAGTTGTCCACGTGTGTCTTAATGGGCCCTTTCCTGATGAGTTGTCATCATTTTAGCTAGCAAAAAATAAATGCACACTGTGGTGGCGCAGCCATTGCGTGAAGACAAACTATTCAGTCATGACTGGACGAAAAAAAAAATTATAGCCTTATTTTAGTTATTTCGAGAAGATTCATCCGAGTGATTTTGTCGAATGAATACAAACTATGAATGAGTTTAAAAAGTTAGCCCTCGCCCAAGTTTTACTTAGCCTTGTGACATTTGCCAAGTGTTTGTGTACGAAGGGACGTGAGACAGTGGCATGCGTTCAAGTATGCACTTCTCTGCAATCCGCTTCTCTTCCATGTCTTTATTCTGACATCACGTAACCCGCGCCTACCGCATGCTACTGGAACACACCATTACAGGGGTGAGGGGCAATACCACAGGCAGAGAGAACAGAGGGGAAGTTAAATCATTAACCCACTTCAGTTTGACGAAACACTTACCGCCATAATAAGCCCATAATAAGGAAAGGAGATTCGAATATTAAATTAGCCAGCTGATGATTTTTATAGAGGTTTTGGTTTTGCCCACCCTTCTTGTAATGGTATGCCCCAATAGTAGGTGGGAAACTCGAGTTACGTGTAGTCAGAATCAGGAAATTATGCACACTTGAACGCTCGCCACTGTCTTCCGTTAACATCACATCCGCAGCACCGTCATGATCAGAGGCTTTTTTTACGGGGGGGGGGGGGTTAACGTGGTTGGGACGAGGGCTGACGATTTTTATGAAGTAGGCAGGAGGGTTGGGGCTGGAACTGTAACATGGTCGCGGTAGGAGGGCGGGGGATTGACTGACAAAAAAGGGTCAAGTTCCCAGCTCTGACAAAATGCAATGCCCAAAAACACACGGTAAGTCTGCCATCTTGATTTGAAGAGGCCATGTTAAGCTCTTTTTGGCCATTTTCTGCATCTTTCCGATCATCTTTCAAAGGATACCCTTCAAAATCAATCGAGGTCTTTAGCGTGCGTTTTTATATCTTAATTGGCAGCAGTTAGAAGTCACAGCGGGCCTTGATGGCGGAGGGAGTGCGCCGCCACTAATTGGGGGAGGATTGCCCCGTCAAAATTCATAGGCTGTTAATGACTTCCAGTCGCTGGACTCTGCCAAGGCTGGGCTAATTTGCCGCTCACGCTACTGCCGCTACTCGCTGCCAAGATCTGTCGGTGCTCCACGCTTGTGTCCTTAACAAGCTACTCTCGTAAGAGCCACCGCACAGATGGGCTTCAGATGTTATTTTATAGTTGTTTTTCTCTCTCGCTCGCTCGCGCGCTCGCTCGCACGCACGCGCGCGCACACGTTTTGGCGTTCCTATAAGGAGCAATCCCAGGAGACCATGTAGGAGTTTAGTGCAAATGCATAAATCCATGTGGGTTTGAGCGGAAACTGGTAAAAGGCCTATTTTATAAACAACATGAGACGTGATTGAAATGTTTCAATCTAAAATCGGTTTCATTTATTTACATTTTTGGTCCATTGTTTCTTTTTGGCTTCAATTCTATTTACAGTTTGGGTTCTATATTTACTTGTATTCAATTGTATTTTTGTATTTCATTTTATTTTTAATCATTTATTTACTATTTGTTTTATTGTTTACATTTTAAAATGTCTAATTTGGTTTTCATTTTTTTCTTTATTTTTTATTTCTGATTAAATTTGTATTTGTTTCCTGTAATAGCCTGTTATTCTTTTTTGTTGATTGTATTTTTATTGCTACTTTGTATTTTGATTTAAATGTGTGGGTTTTTTTTCATTCATGTCTATTCTCTATTAGAGGCCAGTACAATGAACAAGTAGCAGTTTTTACGTGACACTAAAAACATTTTATTCATGATAAGCAAATTTTATGTTTTTTTTTCATTTATTTTTTAACTGGTAGATTTTTATGAAATCACTTGTTGCCAGGCAGAATTTGACCCCAAAGAATTCAATTGAACTGAACATTAAATCAAATGCACTAAAAAAATGGCCCCTAAATCGGAACTGCAATAGATTATGTCCAACTTTATTTATGAACATTATTTTTACAACTGAATCACTTCCGTTTATTACATTACAATAATAAAAAAGTGGGGAAACGCCACTGTGTGTTGTGGCAATCTAATTGACCTGATTGCTTTATTGTACAACTCTGAACTAATTTTTTAGGCAGATGGCCGCCCCACCCTTTGTACGGATTTTGCTGCAGTACTCCTTGACCTCATCTGTATTAAGAGGGCTCAGAAATAACTGTTTGGATTCACAGCTCTAAATAGATGTATAAAATAACACAGAAATTCATCCTAACCTCAGACAGCTGAGGAATTAATTTGTGGTTTTGGTATTTCTATTCTTGAACACAAATATGTGACTTAATGGAGGGTGGTTTTCACATTAGTACCTCCAATGGGAATAACAGAAAGCTAATCTCAGAGATTTTGTCTAAATCCACCCGCCAGAGCCAGTTTCACTTATAGCACAATGAAATTTGGCAAGCATCTCTATAATGAGTAGACCCACAAGACCCACAAGAAATTGTCATTTTTGTCTAATTTTGGAAAATTTACAGAGGTCAAAAAAAAGAGTCAATTTTCTAGAGATTTTGTCTGATTGCTACCAAATTTAAAGCAGGTATAATTGGTGAGTGGCTGAAAAGTACGAAGCAGTCAAAGTTTGATGACTGGGCGTAAAACACGACATTCATACAAGTTGGGGTTGAAAATTCTGTTCCCGGCGCTAGTTTGATTTCATAAAATGAAATTTTGTAGCCTTATCCAATCATGAGTAGACGACCAAAATGTCTCAAGTGGCCATGCCTGAAAAGAGACAGAAAATCTGTAGTTTTCATTGAAATCAGCTCATTTAGGATCATTTTTCATTTTTCCAAATGTTTATGAAGGCGAACTTATCCCAATGATTTTTGTTTGCAACCAAATTTGAACCACATATGGCTAAAACGGGCAATGCTAACTTGATAAGCACTTGAGACTAGGTCCTCCAAAGCGTGGCGGTAAAGTTTAATGACTCGCCATAAAACACGAAATGCTGCCCCAAGCACCTCTTCCTCACCTGAGGCAGCCATGTTGTCTGTGTTATGTCCTGGATGTCACTCACGCAAGATTAGAGCCTAGCAGAAAGCCGACATGTCGGACAAACACGCCGTCAGGCCGCTGAAAACTTGAATGGACCAGCCTCGTCTTTTAGGAAGAAGCGGCAGTGCAAGTATCAATCATGTCCTGTTCGCCTTTGTCTTGTGTTGCCGGCAGGCACAGCCGTGAACCAACGACTAATGCTGCACCATCCCCGGCAGCCCTCTTGGGGGGATGTCAGGATGAAAAGTTGGTCTACAAGATGACAGGCTGTGTCAAATATTGTTAATGGAAATAATCATCTTGGATATCATCTTGTCACAATTGATGTTTGAACATTTTCAAGTGTTTTACATTTGTCCAATATAGTTTTCTTTTTACCTATCTTCTTTTTTACAGCCTGTTTATCATTGACATTTGAAAAAAAAATTTTATGCTGAAAGTTCAACTTTAATAAGAATTTGAATAACAGTTCAAGTATATTATTCATATTATTATAATATATTTTTAATCCAAAAAGTGCAATTTTAATCATTAAGACATGTTAAAATAATGGAAATATATTTTTTTAAATGGTCTCTTTTCACTAATTATGAATTTGATAATTAAAAAGGAAAGTTAAAATAATATAAAATCAAATATTTTTAACATGCCACATTTGTCCTTATAATAATTGCAGTTTAATAGCGGAATATTTTAAATATCCATATAAATAAAGTTATATTGTACTGTATGAAAAATGTTCTCTTCAAATCCAATAATAATAATATAGTGTAAATATTAAGATCCAAACATAAATATAAAAAAACATAACACTTTTGAATGTAAAAATATTTTTTTATATAAAAGTATGCATTTTTCGTTTAGAAGTTTAAAAAAATAATGTAATGATTTAAAATTAAAATCTGAATAGTATTTTCTTAACATTATTACAACAATACAAAGCTTGGAAAAAGTGACAAACGCAAGAAATTTGTTCTTAAAGTTAAATAATTTAAAAAAATCAAAATGGAAAAAGAAGAAAATTGCTTCAAATTGTTTTGATAAGTGGAACCCTTTTTTGTATGTCTAATATTCTCATTGACCTTTATTTCCTTTCAGGTTCCAGCAACAGCGGGACTTCCATCCCAGCTGGACCTGCAGGAGCTGTCGGCCACCGTCTCGGGACTGAGTACGGTGGAGGAGGTGATGAAGTACTTGGAGCCTGAGCGCTGGCGGCTGGACATGGACGACTTGTACAAACCTACGTGGCACGTGCTCGGCAAATCCTTCATCCATAACAAGAAAGCCAGAGGTAAAGGAAAGCCGATAGACAAGTTGACGTTGGTTGAGGAGTTTCATTTAGTCCAAATAAGTATTTGGACAACATGTTGAACAATGCACATCAGTTCATTGAGAACAAAGTGTTGCTTTGCCGCCATCTACGCGAAAAGGAATTTCGTGAAAAGAGTTGAGGCGCTTCATTCGGACAAGAGTAGCGTTTTTTTTCAATATCTTCTGCAAAAGATTTACGCTGGAGTAAGTTACAACACTTTATTTCGACAAAAGTAGTGCTTGGATGCCATCTTGATGCCAAGGATCTCTGGTGAAATGAGATGAGGTGCTCTCATTTAGACAAAAATAGTGCTTTGCCGCCATCTTGTGACTTCTTGTCACCAAGGAACTATGATGAGGTTAGTTGAGGAGCTTCATTTAAAAACGGTTGATTGTCCGAATAAAAATACGTTTTAAAAAATATTTCAGAATCTCTGATTGAGTGGAGGAACGCAGTTAACTTCAACAGCGCAAATTGGCTGACGTTAATCTTCCTGTTGTCTTTTTTCCCCCTTGAGGAGGAGCTGACCTCAACCTACTTTGGGAGGAATCTCAGTTGTACAGCTGCACGCCGCACAACCTGTCCGTGTCGCTGCGAGAGGAGCTCAAGCGGACCGATGTCATTTTCTGGCCCAGCTGCCTCCTGGTGAGGCGTTGTGGCGGGAACTGCGCCTGCTGCGCGCACCGCTGCTACGACTGCCAGTGCCAGCCCGCCCGGGTCACCAAGAAGTACCACGAGGTAGCCACAAGGAAATAAATCAAAACAAGCCTTTTATTTATAACTCTTGTTGCAACTATCCGTTTTGCGGGACGATTTGTCCCGCTAATAATTTCAGTCAGTATTCTCAGTGAACTTAGGCGAAGATTTTGTGTTGAGATGCCAATTTTAATTGTAACATAATGACAGTAATATAAATGTGGCTAGTTTCTTGTCATTATTTATCTTCTTGCTCAATAATTACCTAAAGAGTTTATAATTATTGTAATCATTTCAAAATATGCAATTAAAACGTGTTTACTTTAACATATCAGTAATTATAATCTAATCAAAAACTTCAATACTACTTCTACTAAAATAATGTAGATGTACAAAAAAAATCTGTGTTCAACATAATTTTAAAGAAATCACTAAATTCAACTTAAATCATTATGTAACACATTAGAGAGTCATCTGAGATACTTTAATTTGAAAAAATACTGAAAATAAAGCTTAACATTAACAATTATATGAATTAAAAATGAAAAGAAAATTCAAATTATTGTAATTTTGACTGTATTTTAACAAACTGTTGGGAAATAAAACAGCAGCACTTTAGTATCGTATTATTTGATGCATACTGGGTAAATACCTGATTATTATTTTTTTTTTCCTTCCCATCAGGTTCTGCTACTGAAGCATCGCAGCGGAGGCCGAGGCCTGCAGAAGTCCATGACCGACGTGGCCTTGGAGCACCACGAGGAGTGCGCGTGCGTGTGCAAGGACGCCGATAACGCCAACAATAGCGCACCCGGCGGACACATTTAATGCCAAATTGGACGAAGAAAGTAAAGCCAAGATTGGGTTGGATTCAATCTCCGGAACGTCGTGGAATATATACTGAGACTACAAATTCTACAGGCCTCTATCTGGAGTGTTAGAAGACTATTTGAGATAAGGAGTTGCCTATTCTTCACCTTTTTTTAGGCTGATAGTGTCATGGAAAATGGGAGCTTCTTTTGTTTGAGAGCTTTTGCGGTTGGCTCCCCTCCAACAAATATTGGAACTGTAAGGCCAATCGCTTTATTTTTGTCGTATACTCCCGTGACCACTGGGTTTAACATCGAGCGCTAAAACTCCTCTTCTGCACACTCTATGGGGTTTAGGTCTGGGGATTGGCTCGGCCAAGCTTTCACATTCTTGCTCTTTTGATGATTTGTTGTTTTGGCACTGTGTTGGGGATATTATTATGTCATGGTGAGTTTACACACTGCAAGAATATTTTTTTATATATATTAAAAAAAAAGAAAATAAATACATAGACTCAACAACATGTAAAGTTGACACAACCCTGCTCAAAAGTTTCTTTTAGGAAAAAATTAAACCAAGATGAATCATTTCAAAATTTGCAGTCACATTATCATAGTTTTTTTTTTCATCAGTTGAATACTACAGGTTATAGGTCACATTAATAAAAATGATTTACTGTATTTTGGTCTAATTTTTTGCATCACACAAACTTTTGCATCAAACAAGGGTGTGTAAACATTTTCTATCCACCGTGTAACACCAATTTTAAACTGATACACAATTTTGATTTTTTTTAATGTAAATATTTTTAAATCTTGTAATTCTAAAATAAATTATTTTGACCTCCAACCCCAACTGCTTTCTTTCTACGACAAAAGTAAACAAATTGGCCTCACTGTTCGATGCTTTTGGAGGTGAAAGCCTCCCTTGTGTGTAAATATTCCAATTGTGTTTCTTTTCCTTGCTGGGGTGCCTTTTTTTCTACCAAAGAGACCGTGGGTGCTTCATTTGAGTCAGTTATATCTTTCAAGTATTTATTTCTTTGCCAAAAAAGACATCAAAAAGCAAACCATCCAATGTCGTTGTACAGTTAGACACTCTTCCATTTTCTGTCCTGTATAATGTTTTTTTTTTAAATTGTGTTTTTCATTCACTCATGTTCAGTTATTTATCTACTTTCCCCTCTCTCGCTGCAACAATTTTATTGTACTGAAACTCTGAAATAAAGTCTTTCATTTCTACTTGTGGATGCCCATGCATGGAAATACAGAAATGACCGTAATCTAAATATATCTAACAGCGTGTATAAATGCTTTAATTTCCTCAAGTACAGTTCAAATTAAGTCACTGAAGTTGTTAAATCATTTCAAATGAAAGTTGTCATTTTAATTTTTGAATTTGCATGTTTTAAATCAATATAAAATAATTTACTCACTCACCAAAGTTTTACTAAAATTTTAAAAAAGTTATTTTAAAATATTACTGATTAATTATATGTAATTTAAATTGTATTTAAAAACTGAAATATATCAAAAAAAATATGTACTTGCTGTTTAAACTATACAAGAAATTCTTTCTAAGATTTAAATTTTTAATTTTCAAAAAATAAATTTTCCCCAGAATATGTTTCAAGAATTTCTTTATTTTAATATTAAAAATTAGTCAAATATTTTTATAAAAGAGTTTTGATTAGATTTTTAGAGTTTAAAAAAAAATGGTTAGATTTTAATTGTCAATGCAAAGTTATTTTTATCTCAATCTTTTATTTTCGAAACCAAAAACTTTTTTTAAATCATGTAAAATAAAATGTAGAATGATATGGATTTTGTGAAACAATCGTGGTAGTGCTTCTTTTTTTGTGTTTGTATAAATCTTCGCACTAAAATTCTTATCTTGCCATCTAATGCGTTCCCTGGCAGACGAGTGGGATGGCGACAGATGCTGCTGCACAAACGCATCTCTGCAATTGTGGCCTGATGCCATTCCACGACAAGTTGTTTCACCTTGCACACACAATGGACGATTAATGTGAAAGGCACTCACATCCTCCCCCAACATTTCATCACACAAAGACTATCAATGAGCCCAATTGACTCAAGAAAACTGCACCTTCCGCCTTAACCATTCTCACCAACACACAAAGGCAAGCAATGTTTCAAGGACATGTAGCTTTGTGAAGTGGACAGCAACTATCAAAACTAAATTGGAAGAATTGTTCAACCCTTCAAAATCGGATTCAGCGAGCTCAGAATGAAACAGTCTCTCTTGAATATGATCACTTTATTCATGTATTATTCAGATTTAACCGAGAGAAAAAAAAGCCCCTCGACTGTCAAAAAAAATGGACATTGTGATCATATTGTACATTTTTTGTAATATTTCATCTACCGTGAACAATGAAATCAATGAGAAAATGTGAGTTTATTCTCGTAATAGAAACACTTGTTTATGAAAGTAAAATAAAATGTAAGCGCCGACACCAGTTTTCTCAAAAAGATACTTCCCTCACGTAATATAATGATTGCTTTTTTTTTGCAATACGACAATTTCATTCTCCTCCAAAAATGACTAATTTATTCCAAAACTTTTTCTCATATTAATAACCTTCATTTTAACGTTACATTTTTTTATGTGTTTTATCTCAGAATAAACCTTTTCTTTTTTTTTTAGAATATTACAATTTTTTAAATAATTTTAATATCTTAACATTGTGACATTCTTCTTCAAAACATAGAACTACCTTCTTGAAATATCTCAACTTGATTCCTTCTTGGAATTTAACTTTCTCAACACAAGAGGACTTTAGTGTCATAAATTACACATTATCCTAAAACAAATGCTTTTCCTAAAAATGTCTACTTCAGTCTCATAGTATTGCATTACAACGTATTCATGGTAACGGTAACTTCTGTTTATAATGCGTTGATATGAAAACATTAATAATTCAAAACATTCAAAATTAAACAAACATAAACCTTTTCTGAGCATACCTTTCCCAGGAACTTTAAAAAAAAAAAGGAAAGGAAAAGTGCTTTCACCAAGCAGACACGAGATGCATTTTCCTCTCGACATGTCTGGACTTGCCCAATTGCCTCTGTGTGAGTCACACACTCACACAGACACACACGCACGTACCAAACTAGAAAGTTCTATTCACGCTCTTCAAAGTCCACTTCAACACAACACACATGGACTGGGTTTGCAGTCACACACTTCCACCTCCAGCTCGTAATTATGCAAACTAAGAGGAACGCGGCTAGTAAAAACATCAGGGTCTGAACGAGGTGTTTTCTTTTTATGAGACAGTACTTCCTGTCTCCCTCACAGTGTTAAGGCACCCAGAGTGTGTCGCTCAAGTAAACTCTGCCAAGGCACATTGTTATCGACACATGGCGACCGGCTCCTTTTTAGGGAATAACTCAAATGCAGCAGCTCGGAATATGGATTCTTCTTGTGCTTCCATTCAAACTCTTCATTTATACTTGACGAGTACATGTAACCGTAAAAGGACAAATAGTTTGCATCGCATGTGGGCGATTAGCCAGTAGAAAAGCACTTGTGTCACACCAGACAAGAGGAAACTGGATTACGTAGCCTTGAAGATAGAATATTCTGAGGTTATACAACAATAGTCGTATTATACCCCCCCAAAAAGTTAATAAATTCTTTAATAAAACTCATTTTATTACAATTGGGTACTGAAATGGGTTAAATAAATTCTAAAATTACAATATGTTTATGTTCAATTATACAAATATATTTATTACATTGCACATACATTACAACTTTTCTTGGATTTTTTTTTCTATTAATAAGGCAAATTTATCCTCATGAACTTTTGTGATTTTTTTTAATGCAAAACTGAGATTTTGGTTTTTCATGTAATGAAACTCTTTCATTATTTTGCACCAGAATTCTCATAAAATTATACATTTTGTAATATTGTGAGTAGCATTTATTTCCTCCTAACAACAAATTAATTCTAATGAAAATGTTTTTCCTCAAAATGTTTTTTGTAATACTGCAGCTACTTCCCTATAAATCAGAAAATTATTGAAATATTCTGACTCCATGTTTTGTAATATAACTATTTTCGAATAATAAAAAAAATAATAATTATCTAACATTGCAAATTGATTTTGCATTCATTATGCATTTAACTTTACATTTGGGAGACACATTAATTGCCGCATTAGTTTTGTGTCCCCAACGAACAACACGTTTTAACAGATAAACCAACGACATTCACCCTTTAAGAGTTAGTGTAACTATTATTCATTTTTGACGTGTTTTCCTTCAGCCAAATAAAAGCCCTTTTGTGCCCAGATTATCCCACTTTCCCTGTGATGCTGTTCCTATGGCAACAGACATCTCCACACCCACTGGAGGAGACCTGTGGTACATCATCAAAAATGTTGTTTATGTCGGATTGTGAATTATAAATACAAAGTCAATCCGGCGAGTCTGTACAGTTTTAGCGACAGGAAAAGCTCACTGTCATTTTGGGAATTTCATTTTAAGAGTTCATATAAAGAGACGGACTGTGGAGGCGGTTGCCTGGCAACCAACCCTGAAGTGTCTCGCAGCTTCTCAGCCCTTCGCAGTTTTTTTTTTCCCCCGACGTCAAATACAAGCCAGACGTTTAAATCGGTCGACTCACATCGTTGTCCTGCGGGGTAATTAAAATCATATACGAGGCTCTTGAAATGGAGTAAAAGAGGCTCATGCGGCATGTAAGAGTGGGTGCCCTCTTTGTTTCATCCATATTGATGAGGTTTGTACCGTGATCACATCACCTTTAAAGACGAATGAAAATACAAGATGAGTTGAAAAACATGCTGTGTTTTTTACTTTCAGTTGACACAAAGAAAAACAATCTTAATATTTGGCTTTCATTTTGGAAATTTGATTGGATTTTTTTTCCAATTGGGCTAAACAGTTTGAAGTTGGAATGGTTTGAAACGAATCAGCCGAAACAATGTGGAAATTAGCGGTGAATCTCAAAATACGATACACCTTCTTTTGGGCTTTTATTTTGAAATATAAAAAGAAAAATTACGGGAATCGTCTGAATCGGTGAAAAAATTGGAACGTTAGAGGTAAATCGGGCTTTTACTTTGAAATTTAAAAATGTATTAGTAATGAGCTGAATAGTTTAAAGTCAGAACGGTTTGACTCGGTCAAAAAATTTGAAAATTAGAGGGAAAGCCCTCTTAGAAAAGTTTGCTTTTATTGTGAAATTCTGATTTTAAAAAAATAAAAAAAATAAAATCTAATAGAAATGATCTGAGCAGTCCAAAAAAAATGGACATAAGTGCTAGATTCAGACAAAATTTTTAAATTGGGGCTGTTATTTTGAAATTTTGGGGGGAGGGATGGAATACGAATGACCTGCTGTTAAATAAATTTGAATGGGTAAAAAAAATGTGGAGATTCAAGCAAGGTAAATCCTCACATAATTTTTGTTTCATGCTTTTAGTTGGTTTCGTTGACTGAATTTTTAAAAACTTATGGACCAAAGCTATCAGAGTTTTAAAATTCCTCTAAAAAGGGCGCTTTAAACCAATTACAGCCGACTTCCTGTCTCTCATGACAGACGTCTATACCAAATGTGAAACTGACTTTGAGGGATGAATTTTCAATTTGATGAAGTTTCTATATCAGTTTCAAAATGATCCCAAAAGAGCCCTTTTGAACCAGAATTACTCCCTCCCTCTATCTTTCCTGGCATGGCCATTTGTGGTGACTTTAATGTATTAATCGACTTCCTATAGAGCTACGCGTCTATTAGAGGCAAAGTGTTTATTAGAGAGGAGGCCACTGTATGTCTGCACATCTCCGTGACTGCTTAAATGCATAAACTGACTGAAATGGTCCATTTGCTGAGTGAGTCAGCTGCTCAGACGTGACAACACCCTGCCTTAAATAAACTTTCTTTCAACTTCGCTTTCCTAGCCTGTTTTTATTATTGCGGCTGTGACCTGGAAAACGCAGCTTGTTTAAATATGTGCAGCGGTTCAAAGGCCCGTTAAAGACTCGCCGAGTGATCCGGAGATACTTCGGAAGCCCAACCCTCTTTATGGGTTGTTAGGTTGGCCCGGGACCAGGATGACTGCATGGAGTCGAACTCCTTTGAGGTCGAAAGTTGAAGTGTTTTAAGACCAAAAGCACCTGTGTGAACTCATGGTAGAGTCATTTCATTGTAGAGGAGTATGACATCAGCCGACGTTTTTAAACTTTATACATTTTTTTTTTCCAATGAGCTCTTATATCCATAACTTAAAAACATTGCGTAATTATAAAGTTGCCTATTTCATACACTGCAATTCGTCATACCTGCTTTGCCTTGTGCTCATTGTGGAGAATACTGTAACAGTGAATGTCCTGTGAAAGATTATTTCCAGTTCCGTTGTTGTAATTCTACACAGGGTGTCTTGGTTTTTTTTTTTCGCTTTTCTCGCGATCCACACGCAACAACTTTGCCCTTCTGACATTAACATCGTTCTAGGCGCACAGCTCAAAAGAGGTGTGTCTTATCGAGCTAGCTTGCGAGCTAGCAAGCTAGCGAGTTAGTTAGCTAGCTAGAAACCTTACGACTCCAAAATAGATCCCCAAAACAGGACGCTTCTTCAACCACTAACATTGTATCATCAAAGAGAGAAAGCCATTTCAACACTTTTGTACAATTTGTAAAAATAAAATAAAATAAAATTAAAATTAAAACATTTAAAAAAAAATAATTACAAATTTGGGCCGGACGCCAGCAATATGTAGGTGTGCACTTCTTCAAATAATATGACGTAATTTGCTGCAAATTATTATGCGGACCCCTAAGCGATGGTTCAGGAACCTCAGTTTGATAACCACTACGTTAGAGCATCTTTAGACTGAAACGTGGGAATCATAAGGGTTAAAACCGGGAGAAAGGAGATGCCCATTTGTCTTTGTCAGAAGCACCACCGCAGGACATGTTTACTCTCCGGAGCATCTAAAGGCAAGCCTGCAGCATCTGCTTTCTTCACCATAATCATTTTCTGAGGCTAAAGTGTTTCATTTTATTCAATCCATTTTTAGACGCTTTCCAGGTGGCACTTGGGGTTTGGGCAAAATCTGACCTGGTTGAGTTGAGTTGTTAAGAGTTTGGTGGTCTTTTCACTCCAATTTCCTCCCACAAGCCACAACAACAAAAAGATTTCCCCTCACAATTTAGATTTATCAAGCTGTCAATCTTCCTCTGAGTTTGTACCGTAGCATACATTGTAACGTCTACAATGACCCCAAAATGGCCACTTCAAACCAAGATGGCTGACTTCCTGTGCAATTTGGGACGTGGTTTTTATATTTTATACGAATAAGAAGATTTTCTCAGTAGCATTGCTGTGGACTATTGTTGTTGCTCTTCATATATAACTTATTCATAGTTAATGATAGAATTGTTAATTTTACTCTCAATTGTTTCTGATGAGCCTATTTATGGGACAGGCATCGTTTTTCTCTGCCATATAATGCCACCGACTGTTCTTGCTGCACTTCTGTCTACATAGTATAAATGTTCATTTATCACTATAACAATGCTGCCTTATCTTCAACCTTTGTTGAGATCAGAGAGAGGTCATGGGGAGAGCTTGGTGTTCATTACTGCAAGTGCCGTCATCCAATTAATTAAACCGGCTATGGCATGGTTGGCCACATGGAGTTAACAAAGACCAGAGTGATGCATTTAAATCTCTCTCTCTCTCTAAAGGCATGATTCACACCAGCTTGATTTAATGCAGGTGCTCTGATGTCACATCGGCCTTTTCATTGCTCCATGACAGTCTGCTGAGTGTACCAGCAGAGGGTGTTTTCCAGCCAAGGACTTTAGCCACAAAGAAGGAAACAGTGCCACCTAGAGGGATGGAGTTTTTTCCTTTGCACCCATTTTGTTGCATAGAACATGGATATGAAGAGTACACACACGCACACTATATATAAATACATATATATATATATATGACTGTTTTTTGCAATTGTTTGTGAGGAAGTCAACTTGAACATGTAGTAGTCATTGTACTACCATGATTATTTCCTTATCGGTTTTACCGAAGCTAAAATATGCAAAGTTTGCTGAGTGTAGTCAAGGGTGAGAAAGCTGCAATGTCAAGATTTGAAATAGGCAATTTAGCATGTTCTGACTCTCGTGTATCTGTCATATCTTATCAGCTCCGGTTGTTATTTGTTGTGCTCATGTAGGCTCTTATTACATTTTGTCGGCCTGGAGAAACAGCCGGCTGCATCTTAAAAACTGGATGGCATCAGAAACTGAGTGATGACATACCAAAATATAGCACTTGATCAAATTAAGGACTAACGAAAATCTCTGAAAATTGCACATGTTAAAGTACAGCTATCGTAAATTCTGTTGCAGGTGCGATTAAGACAACACTAAATTCCTAAATCACGCAGTTTACAACACCACTACTTGAAACTCCCCCGAATGTTGCACAAGTTACAGTAGGTTACAAAAAAATCTTAAAGGGGAAGTCAACCCCCCAAAAATCATTTGCAATAAAATAAACTATGCGTCTTCACTAGTCTTAATACGGCATTCAATTTAATATCGTGTTTGTGGAATTTGTGTTAAGCAGACCAATCACGGCACAGCTTCAGAAAACAGGTGAGCCATGATTGGTCGTTACGTGAGCACGGAGCAACTGTGATGTCATTTTCACTCGACAGAAGTAACAAAATGGATGCCCCCTGCGATGGGTAAAAATGGGTACAATGACAAAGCTATTGTGATTCAGATTTTGAAGAATCCCCACAATACTGGGCAGGGTAGGATAACATCACCTTAATTGGCCTGAAAGTTAATCTGGTTAAAAAAAATACAAAATAAGAAAAGTGAGCATGTTTAAATTAGAATACTGTAAAGTCTTTAAAAAGTGCACGTTAAAATCCGATTTCAGTCATTCCCGCCGAAAGCCAGAGTCTCTATTCCACAATTGCTCTTCAGCCACAGACCGCTTTCTTATATTGATGTTCGTTCGACGTCTAAATGATAAATGTTGATGTCAAGGCCAAACATTTTCTGGCTCCAGCAACAAAGGAACTGGCCTTCATCTACCAACATTTTTGTAGGGAGTGTACAACGAGTGATGAACGCTACTCTGAAGCCGGCCCTTCCGCTGCTCGATTATATACTGGTTGGAGTATTTCTCATTTGGAGAAAGTTCCGAGCGACATACTTAAAGCAGCAGCACTATTAGCGTCCATCATGTGCTGCCAACGCACATTGAAATGTGACCCTGGCACTGTACTGCACTGTGAGTACTTTTGAAATCGCAGTTGCGTAGCAACGCTTTCGCCGGGCTGCTTGGCGGAAATAATGAAATAAAACTTGTGCACAAAACATAAATACCGTTCGCCTTGGATGGCGTGCATTTTCACTTTTCATTTGAAATGTCCTCAGAGTTGTAGAGGGCGGTAAAATAAAAAAGGAAAAAAAAAAGCTTTCTTGTCTTTACAGTCTTGTCGGAAATGCGAATCGGAACGTCTTCATCGGTTAGCTCAGCGCTAATTCCTCTGATTGTCATCCTGGATTTTTTATTTATTTTCTTCTCCAGTTTATTTGTCCGCATACAAATCCAACGATACATAACAATGAAAATAAAGATTTAAAAAGTAAGATCAAATAAAAATAATCCATAAAAATATACCTAAATGAATACAAATGAATATGATGTTAATAAAAGAAATGAAAACAGAATACATAAACATAAATAAAATAAAATACACTCTTTGAAAAACAACTAGTAATCCCACGGTTGTGAATATACACCCACAGGTGTGTATATACTCCCATAGAGGTGTATTCTCTCCCACAATCCTGTGTGTATATATGTACTCCTACTGCCATCGAGCAACATTTGTGTATCAAATCCTAAAGTTGTGTATACTCCCACAGGTGTGTATGCACTCATGCCTTTATGTATGTACTCCCTCAGCTGTGGACACAGTCGTATATGCACTCATACAGTCCTGTATGCACTTTGACAGGCTTGAATGTACTCCCACGGTCATGTATGTACTCCTACAGTAATGTATGTACCACCTCAGTTGTATATGTACTCTTCAAGTAACATATGCGTTCCTAAACTTGTGTATGTACCCCCACAGTCGTATATGTCATGCTCCATTTATATATGATTTTTCTACAATTGCATATGTACCCCATCACAGTCCCACCATCATTATATGCTGCCACAGTCATGTGTGGACTCCCACAGTCGTGTGTGCACCCAAAAAAAAACTGTATGAACTTCCACAGTTGTGCATGTATTCCCATTGTCAAGTATCAAAGCCCCAGTTGTGAGTCTACACAAGTAAGCGCTACAGTCATGGTCGTGTATGTACTCCCACAGTTGTGTATACACTCCAGATGACTGTTAGAAGTGGTTTCAAACAACTTGGCAGGAATTACGTTTTAATACGTGGGGTGAGAGCCCCTCTCCCCTCGCAGCTTGTGAGAGTCAAGACGATAATGCCTCTGATTGCTGAGTGCTGCCTTTTTTTTTCCTTTTCTTTTTTTTAACAAGAAGAGGGCATGGCTGTGCACTTGGCTGTAGAACACGGGGATCTGTCTATTTATATCTTGGCTCACAGATGCGTTTCTGGGTGGCACAAATCCAGCATAAACAAGTTATCACCAACGCTCGACCGAGTCATGCGAGGAAGACGGTTGAAAGGAATGTAAATGATCATTCATTTGAATTTTTATGGGCAGATGGGATCAGTTTAGTGGACAGGCGGCAACGTGAAAGGAGATAGGGCCTCTAAAAATATTCCTCCCTGGCACATGAATCCGTTTGGGATGATGGTATGCAGATGCAATCTTTCGCAACCTTTCCATTTGTAACACAAGTCACAAGATGTAAAAGTGAGGCCTGCGGGGATCACTGTGGTCCTCTGGTGCCCTCAAGTGGTAAAAGTCAGATTGCAGATATATATTCGGCGCTCATCTGATGGCTTTTCGCAATTGTTATTCGTCATTTTAAATGTGAATCAAAACATTTTTTGCCCCTTTTCTGACACTTTGCGAATAGTATGATAGCGCGTTTAGACCAAATTTGAAATCTTCTGAAGCCAACCAACCCTTAAATCACAACTGATCAGCACATCAGACCAGGAACAATAATTCCAACAAAGTGTACTGTTTTAAAATCATGTTCCATACATACTTGATTTGCAAAGTAAAGTTGCTTTGTTTGTTTGTTTGCTTGTTGTTTAGATTTTTCATTTAAATAGCTCATATGTTTGGTAGGGTCAGACGTCTCCCTGTCCGACTCACTTCACTTGATCCCCTGACGTGAGTAATGGTCAAAACTGTCTACATTAGCAACATGTAAATTTTGACTCAATTTACACGATTTATTTGATGACCATTTCTCCTGTCATGAACAGTGTCATTATGTGAGTCTGAAAACTGCTGTGTGTCAGGTGTGCGAGCCATAGTGAATGAAGCACGGAAATGTGTTAAAGGGGAATTTAGTAGTTTAAATTGTGTGTGAATGTGTATAGAAGGTTTTTAAGAGGAGGGATCTATTCAGGATTACAACGGCCAGATTTGCTTGCCCTTTTAAGGAGCCAGTGACACTTTTCATAGCTCAAAAGGTGGCTTTGAACAAAAGGTGCTCTAGCCAAAGTTGTGAAACAAATCTAGATGTAAATACCATGAAATAAAAGATGGAAGTCTGAACCTTCATCTGATATTAACCTTTTGACCTAAAACTACGTTTTCAGGAAAAACAAAAATAAAGGAATTGACCGTTTCGTTACAATACTTTTGGAGAGGATTGGATTTGTACATGTAGTTGCGCTATAATATCATGGGAGGGCAGTATAGCGCCAGGTAGCCTTGAAACTGCCAGAAAATAACCGAAGAAGAACATTGCATCCTCCTGAATGTAGAGGTCGCTAACTGCGTTTTAAGTGTGATATGAGACCGTGTATGCTAGCGAGCGAGGAAGGAACATCAGCAGCAGAGTCCATCCCACAACTCTCTCCAGAAAACCAACTCGCGTCAACATCTGCTGTCAAATGAGCTGTGGTGTCTAACAAGAAAACACAAGCCGGGAATTTTATCGTTATCCGACGAGGCGCTCACTTTCAATTCGAAGGTCTGTTGAATGTCCGAGGCCATTCCCCGCATACATCGGCGACCAACCACCGCGCCGGTGTCACCCGGAAGGCCGCCGCCACCTCCGCCGCCCCCGGCGGGGATTTAACTTTCTCTCTCCCGGACGCATGGACGGAGGCGACGAATAGCCACCTAGCAGCACCGGGGTAAAACTCGTTTCTCTTTGGTAAGAATGGATTCCTCGTTGGGGATTGGTAACGAGGAGTGCTTGGCAATATCCTTTAAAAATGAAGGGGAAAAAAGCATTTATTTAAACAATTGTTTAGGTAGCTTGTTGGCTAGCACAGCATGTAATCTCTGGTCATGTTAAATTATCATTAGTTACTGACAATGCTAATTAATTTATCGCGTGTCTCTGTCATTTCTTGCACAACGGGGCTGTCAAACAAAACGATAGAATCACGCGATTTGATGACGTACTTATAAATACTTAGCGTACGTATTTAATTGGAATGCAGAAATGTTTACTGAACGCCCAAGTTATTTTTCTTTTTTTGACGACGTAATCTTCGGATACACCCGACATACGATGTTTCGAGTTTACGAACGGTTTAGGAATACGACGTCAGGCAGCAGAAGCGCACACATTCAGTGTCCGCCGTACTCAATATTTTTTTATTTAATTAAGATAATGGAACGGTGGATGTTTTATGTTCATGAGGTTGAATTGTTTTTATCAACAATAATTTACTGTAATTATGAAATACAGAGATTACAAAAGGTATTTTTTCTACAAATATTTACTGCATAACATTTTCAAGGTAGAGCACTATGCTGTATGAGATAAATATAAAAGCATAATAAAAGAGCATGTAAAGAAATAAACTGAATCTATGAAGTGTGATTAAGCCACACTTGTGCCTTTAAGTGGCGTGGCCTTTAGAGTGCCTTGTAGCTCACCTGTAGTTCTCTCTCCCGCCCGCTTACTCGTGCACATTGTAGTGCACTCTTTATGTATATTTATCTTACATTGTTTTGAATGAGAGCCCCTGTGTTAAGAAATATTGTATTTTTAACGAGAACAAATTTGCTTTTTAATAATAGCATGCCCTACATTATTTTTTTAAAAATGATCTCTCACTAACCAACTTATTTACTGATTTATGTTTGACCAATATCACTGTTGATATCTACATCTCCCATTCATTTTTCAAAAGCACAGCTTCTTGTGGCAAATAATCACAGCAACACTGCATTCCCAACCGAAAACACAGTCTTTTAAAATTCACAAAAGGTTCAGCACATGGGATATGTTCAGTTTAGAGCGTTATTTTTTCATGTTCAGCCGCAATAATTCCTTGATCGTGCTGCTCACACTGTAAGAGGTCTGGAACTGAGGGCTGGCCAGAAGGAGCCCAGGCTGCTGTCACTAATTGAACGTGGCGGACAGTTTGTGTAAGTACTTCATCGATTAGAATACGGTGTTAAATGTGTGACAAGCAATGTTAAGGCACACACACTTGTTTTGTTGACTTGTTGAGTTTTAAGATGAAATTTCCTCTATTTCTGTAATGCTTGTCCTTATGGTGGGTGTGTTGGATCCTACCCCAGTAGACTTTGGGTGAGAGGTGAGGTATACCCTGGACTGGTCACTAGCCAATCAGGGAATAACAAACATTCACACTCACGTTCATACTAAGGGAGAATCTTGAGTCTTCGCTTCAGTGAACCTACCATGTACGTTTTTAAACTGGGAGAACATGCCAACTCCACTGAGATTTGAACTTGGGATCTCAGTAGTTAGGTGCTGGTGCTTTCCAAGGTGGAAATATGTCTGTGTGCGGAATAGCTCCTCCAGCCAACTTAGCGATGTGCCTTCCCTTATGTCGAGCGACTCAACTCCGCTTTTTTTTTTTTTTTCAACACCTTAGCCGTTACTACAAAGGAGACAGCTTATACATTTGCAAGATAATTCAATCAGGGCAACAACGAAATTCCGACGAATGTAGCTCCGCCTCTCTTTCTCACTCTCTCCTAATTCGGCACCCGGCGAGCGAGGCACTGCCGTCGGCCGATCGCGTTTTGAATGTGCGGTCACGGGATGGAGAAACTCTCGAGCCGTGGGAACATTCCTCATCCGTGTAGTTACTGTATGCTTATGTTTTCATAACCTCAATTTTTCTATATCATACAGTGACAATAAAGGTTTTCTCTTCGATTTATGTTCACTGTCGCTCTTCAGCACTTTGTTACAGTTGTGGTAGTCTTTGTGGTCATGCAAGTCTATGTAAACATGGACCTGCATGCTCTATGAAACTGCAAATGGTTCATTACATCAGATAAGGATGCTTTATTGCTTTGCAGATGCTTGAATAACTGACACAATCGGAAGGGTCATTTATGTGGTTTATTTAATTTAATGATTTATGGTAGCCTGACCTCATTTCAGAAGCCCGCGATTATACTTTGAATAGTTTCATGTTGTGATTGTGATCGTTAGGCATTAGTTTAGCTACCAGAAGTTAACCGTGAGTGGAGACGGGGTGGGGGGATAAAAGCTGTACAGCACAAACATGGCTCGCTTGACTGAACCTCTACTAATGCTCAGGTATCAGAATCAGAATCAGAAATCCCTTTATTGTCATTGTACTCAAGTGTGCAACGGGATTAGAGAGCTCCCCTCTCCAGTGCAATACAACAATAATTCAGATAAATATATAAATTAGATAAATAAGAGAATAGTTAGTGCAATGGAAAATAATACTGAATAGGATATATAAAAACACATCACGTTGCTGTTCTGCAAGGTAAGGGTGTTCTCGTGTGTGTGTGAGTTCAGAATAGAGATGGCTCTCGGAAAGAAACTGTTTCTCAGTCTATTGGTCCTCGATTTGATGCATCTGTAGCGCCTGCCAGAGGGCATCAGGTCGAACAGGTGTGAGTTTGGGTGGGTATTGTCTTTGACGATGTTGAGAGCCCTGCTGAGGCACCGGGCGGTGTAGATGTCCGACGGTGAGGGGAGAGGGCAGCCAATAATCCTTTGCGCTGTTTTGACCGTCCTCTGAAGCCTCATTCTGTCCGCCTCAGTGCAGCCGCTGTACCAGGTGGAGACACAGTACGTCAGCAGGCTGTCGATGGACGAGTGGTAGAAGCCCAGCAGCAGCTTCCTGTCCAGGTTGAATTTCCTGAGGACTCTCAGGAAGTGCAGACGCTGGTGGACCTTCTTTACCACTGCTGTGGTGTTGTGTGTCTAAGAAAGGTCGTCGGAGATCTGTACCCCCAGGAACTTGAACGTGTGGACCCTCTCCACACACACGCCTTCGATGCAGAGGGAGGGCGGCACCGTCTTGTTCCCCCTGAAGTCGACGACAATCTCCTTTGTTTTTGCAGTGTTCAGTTGCAGTCTGTTGTCCTCGCACCAAGCCGTCAGTCTCTGGACCTCCTCTCTGTAGGCTGTCTCGTCACCTTCCGAGATCAGACCGACCACTGTCGTGTCGTCAGCAAACTTGACGATGGTGTTGTTACCGTGGGCCGGGCTGCAGTCGTAGGTGTAGAGGGCGTACAGGAGGGGGCTCAGCACGCATCCTTGAGGGGAACCGGTGCTCAGCGTGCGGGTGGAGGACGTGTAGGGGCCGAGCAACACAGTCTGGGGTCTGTTGGTCAGAAAGTCCTTAATCCAGCTGTGTGTGAGGGCAGGGAGGCCGAGAATGTCCAGTTTGGCGACGAGGATGTCCGGGATGATTGTGTTGAATGCCGAGCTGTAGTCCACAAAGAGCATCCTTGCATAGCTCTGCTGTTGTTCCAGGTGGCCCAGCACAACATGCAGAGCAGTGTCGATGGCGTCCTCAGTGGATCTGTTAGCCCGGTATGCAAACTGGCAGGGGTCCAGAGTGGGAGGAAGGCAGTCCCTGATGTGCTGGAGAACCAGCCTCTCGAAGCACTTCATGATGACTGGCGTGAGAGCAACAGGAGGACTGCGGGTGACTTTTTGGGGACAGGAATAATGGTGGAAGTTTTCAAGCAGGAGGGGATGACTGCTTGAGCCAGGGAGCGGTTGAAGACCCTGCAGAAAAAAAGTGACAGTTGGTCACGGTTGGTGGACAGTAGTCCACATGACGACTGGTGATTTCCAACTACCATGACAATGAAACGCTGAACAAAAGCGCAAGTACACCACCGGGGTCTTTCTGTTTCAATATTGTCCACTTACTTCACAGTAACTTGTGATAGTCTTTAGATTTTAACTGCTGACCTTGTTTGTGTTCACATTATGCGCACGTGTGTAGAAGCTAACGGGTTGTTTTTCGTTCCAGCGTGAGGCAAAAAACAATCAGTTCGCGCCAGCTACCTCCGTTCATTATCTGGAATTCCTGAACTCTGTAATGAGACTCACATGGGAACACAAGCTTCATGCTCAGCTAACTGTTGGAAGGAGACAAAGCAGGGAGAAACCGCTCCATTGGGGCTTTCATTCTCACTGTGCCTGTGATTGCATGAAGCGCACTAAAAATACAAAATGACATAAGAAGGTAGTAGAGAGCATTTTGGTATCGCTTTGAAAGCAACACATTTTATTTATTTATTTATTTTTAGACTCCGTGAGCAACGTTTAGTTGTCCTCATACAAATTCGGCACATTTGGGGAGATTTCCTCATAAGGACCAGTGGTTAGCATATCTGCCTCGGAATTCTGAATTTCATGGTTTCATCCCAAATACATGCATGTTAGGATTATTGAGGAGTCTAAATTGTCTATTGGTGCCCTGCGATTCCTTGGGGACCAATCCAGAGTGTATACCGCCTCTCGCCTAAAGTCACCTGGGATCTTTCTGCCGCGAGAATGGTTCGTACTGCATTCAGGAGCGTTTTCTCTTTTAAATTACACATCAGCTGGACAGATGTCACATCAGCTCTGCAGGCAGGGCATGTTTATTATAAAGACATCATGCGTTTCACTTGTTAGTACCAGATAGTAATAAGCTTATTTGTATTCAAATCTTCTATTTGAGGCGCTCCCTTTATTTATTGACGTGAACAACCGACAAGGTAATTGATGGTGAGGGCCACTCTTTGAGGAATTATTTTAAGAGAATCAATTATTAGCACGTTATCTTTCTTTTAAGGAAAAATAAAGTTCAGCAAGGTGCAACACGATAGGGAGATAATAGAAGAAGGAAGTGCAGCCTAAAAAATAAACTGAACTTAAACACGAGGTTGTACAACCCGGTCGTCATGTTTAGACAGAAAAACTTAAGATGCCTTTGAGGGGCTAATTATGACCGCTAATTTCATTTCTGTATTATATTGATTAAAACACTTTAACATAAAACATTAATTACAACATCAGACATCCCTGCATGTGTACATAATCATTTCATTCATCTTTTTTTTTTTCTGACAACTTTATGGTTTCACCAAATACACATTCACCTACTTCTGCATCACAGAGAGTGCTTTGCATGAAATTGACTTTCCTTTATAAGGATGAGAACTCATCTTAGCGGCTGTCCATACATGATCTACAATTGAATATGAATATTCATAAGTCATGCAAGCAATTAAGGCAGCTGTTATTAAGCGAGAGTCTGTTCTGTTGCCACGCAGACTCGGTGTGCTGGCAACCCCTGACGCTGTCGTGGCTCGTCCGGTGGCCCAGCTCTCCATTCCCATTAATGGAAAATTTGAAATTGTAAAAGGTATGTGGCTTTATTGTTCCACATAGACACAATTGTGTTTTTGATGAGTGCGCTCATGTGTCAGTATCGCATGTTTTGTTTTGTAGACCAAATCTGAAATTCAATACACGCCTGGAAAATGTCTTACTTTTTTAGACTAAATATACCCACCAATGACCTTTGACCTGCATGCTAACACAGCATAAGCAAATTTTTTTTTTCACCACAGAGGGCGAGGAGGCTCTTCTCATTGACTTCTCCCTCGTGTGTGAGTACCTTTAAACTATTTTTGGCTCATAAAACGGCCCAAACTATCTTTTTTCCACTTATTTGCACGGCTGCCATTGCAAAACTGTGGGAACATAATCAAGCTGATTGGAATTTATTGTAGCTTGACCAAACCTTTTTTTTTGAGGGGGGGGGGATTGGTAGTGTTTACATCTTTATTTAGTAGCAGTCACAGGTCACGAGTTTCCCGGGCTCTCTGAAAGAATTCTGAATGGGCTGACTGTGGAATCACTATGCTTTGTGTTCTAGACAGTCTGCATTTCTTGTGGCAATTCTAAAGGTGTTCTGTGTGTGTGTGTTTGTTGCCCAACCGCCTTTAGCCGGACTCAAGATACGAATAAAAGGAGAAAAAGCCCCAGAACTCTTGTTAGAACTCCTGGATGATGAGCGCACGCAGACTTTTCTCACCCAGGTGATAAGCGCTCAACAACAAGGTAGGTCAGCATGTGTGTGAATCGTGTGTGATGACTTACCAGTATTTTATAATCAAATTATTTACTAAACTATCATATAATCTTTGAATTATGATGCCCTTTGTTCTTGCCTCCAAAATGCCGTTGCGTTTGTTTGGAAAGCTGTTGACCTATATAAAACTACAGAGCAACTCCGCTGTTGAACCTCTGACACCTGGGCCTTTTACGAAGAATGTTTAAATCCGGCCTGCCATTCATTTCCAATGTAAACCCTCCGAGGGACTGTTTTGTTGAAATAAGAATTAACCCACAACTGCTCATGATATATCATTGTAGACATTTGTTGGATCGAAGCATTGTAGATATTTATTTTTTTATTATTATTGTATTTTTGAATTGTTGCAAAACTGAAATGGTCACTGGAATAAAGTTCCTCGTTTATTTTGGGTAATGGATACATTAGTAATTAAGTCTATCACTAATGGTGTTGTGCTTCATTTGCCTGACTTTTACGTGTGAGATTTAGGGTTTATGTCATATTTTAATTCGTATACAGGCCACAATAAATTTTCTACAGCAAACTCGGTAAGATATATAGTAAAGACAATGCATGGATTTTTACATTATTGTATTTGTCAATTATAACAATTACTCTGCATTGCTCTAGAGGATATTGGTAATATTGGGTCTGTGACACTGTTGTCAGGTTTAGGTTCACTTTAAATTGTCAATAACTCCCGCTCATTACCATAATTAGGATTTGCCAGTGGATTTGACTTAGCTGAGGTTGAGTGAATATAATGTGTCTATTCTGTTCAAACAAACATTCAGGAAGATGTGATGACTCGCCCTCAGTTCAAATGATGACAGTTTATTTCCTCCTGTGAATGAATCAGCGTAGCTAGGCGGAGTGACGTTTTTTTTTTTCCTGTTGTTTGTACGGGAGCACAATTGCTCAATATTCTGAAAATGTCTTTGACTCACCCTATTAAAGTTACATGAGGAATCTTGGAATTATGTTTGTGTGATACAAAGTACAATACAATAGTAAACACAATTTTATTAGTAGTATAGTAGTTAAACATGGAATTTTGTCGTAGCGCAAGAAGACAAATACTGGAAAGCTGTGCCTCCAGGATATGTAAATATGACGGAGTCATCACATCAGGCTCACTTTTCGACATTTTGTTTCCTGTCCTCCAGTTCAGTTGAATCCCACAATGGATCCCCTTGCACCAATATCTCAAAAGGAAGGTCGAGTCCCCGTCCCGCCTCAGCGAGGACACAAGACTGCCAACTGTGTGGACTCTGCAGTCAACACGCCTACTCAGACTAGTACTCTACCTCCCGCTCTCAACAGCAACACAACCACACATCACACTAATGCAGGTAATAATTGCTTAAAAACGTTCAGCAGCTTGTCATGAAATGATCAAATAACACTTTTTATATATATATGTATGATAATTCAGCACAATCTTTGGCCTCTGACTTCGGCTTTGAGGACAACTTTAATCACACTTTGAAAGTGGAAGAAAAGAAGAACCACCAGAACAGGATAGTCGCCTGTAGGGATCCTCCTCCTGTCCCTCCTCTTCCTCCCCGCAAAGCCTCCTTCACGCCAACTTATCAGCTGCCTCCTGCCCCCCTCGCTAAAGACAACTCCACTGGTATTACCAGACCAGAGTGAGTCACGCTAGGTTTGTAGGTTGTGAAAGATGCTAAAATCGTTAAATTGCCTTTGATTTTTTTATTATTATTATTTATTTGTTTTTTTAATGTTGTAGTGGTTTTAGGTCGAGCTTCGATCGAGCGGACAGGTCTCCGTCCTGGTGTGAGAGTCCCACCACCAACACCATGAGACAAGCCATGTTCTCCACCCAGGCAGGACAGAGAGAATACCTCATCAAACACCGCCTGGGAAAGAAGGAAAACGAATATGTGGACATCCAGAACTTTAGGTAGAAGTGCCTCCTGTCGATGTGCTAATTGTCAGGATACAGTGGAGCCACTGGGGTCACATTGTAGTCTGGGACACTGCTTGAGAGTCTACAGAGGAAACAATGTAAATTGAATGCATCTAAATTGTAACCGTGTTTGAGTTGTCAACCTGGGCCCAAAATTCATCTCCATCTTCAATTTTGTCTGTATTTTCTTCTGTTGTTGTTTAAAGATTGAGCAACTACCATGTAATTGTGTGTTGGCCCACTTTTGTATTGAAATGCATGAAAAAGCCAGAAGATGCCCTTCACTGCATGACTGACTGTGTTTGACCAAGAATTTCCTGTTTACAAAACAAAGGTTGACTCCTTTTTTTTCTGCCACCACTTTCCCTAAAGTGCTCATAAATGCTCCCTGTGGTTCCTGCAGGTTTTTCAGTGGCACATGGAATGTGAACGGGCAGTCTCCGGACAGCAGCCTTGAGTCGTGGCTCTCTTGTGACGCAGAACCTCCTGATATGTATGCCGTGGGGTCAGTGATGATTGTTCATTGCACTCTCTCACGACGACGCTTCACATAGAAGTCATCGTTCTTGCTCAGTATTCCGAAAATACATTTGCTTGTAGTTTTCAAGAGTTGGACCTGAGCACTGAAGCTTTTTTCTACATGGACTCATCCAAGGAGCAGCTATGGGTGGAGGCAGTCGAGAGAGGCCTACACCCTAACGCGCAGTACAAGAGGGTGAGCGGATGAGCAAATCTGTTAATATTTCTTTCATTAACTTGCATATTTTCGATAGGTTCGAATCATTAGGCTGGTGGGGATGATGCTGGTGGTCTACGTAAATAAGATACACAAGAAACATATAACAGAAGTAGCCGCAGAACACGTCGGCACCGGAATTATGGGCAAAATGGTTCGTTGGGGACCAACTTGGACATTTCAGGATTGTTGTTGTTGTGTAGCTCAAATTGACATTTTGTCTTGTGTAGGGGAACAAAGGAGGCGTGGCAGTGAGGTTTGTGTTCCACAACACCAGCTTCTGTATCGTCAACTCGCATCTCGCTGCACATGTTGAGGACTTTGAGCGTCGCAACCAGGACTATAAAGACATTTGTGCCCGCATGACCTTCCATCTACTGGACCACCCCCCTCTTAGTATCCACAAGCACGAGTTTGTACTCAATTTCTTATTTAATAAGAAATCTATTCTGATTTGACGCTATGTAGCATTGTTTGTTATTCTTACAATTTCTTTTTATCACAATTCTTTCTTACTAAAAAAACAAGCTTTGAAGGCAGCATGCAAATACGTTTTACAAGTTGATTTTCATATGTCAATGCTTTTACTTGATTCTGTCAATTAGATTTTTTGTGTGTTGTAGTGTGGTAATCTGGTTTGGCGATTTAAACTATCGCCTCTTCATGTACGATGCTTCTGAGGTCAAGCATCTCATTTCCCAGAATGAGCTGAGGAAACTTCAGGAGTTTGATCAGGTGGGACATCTGTTAATGACAACTATGTTCTGTGAAAAGGAATTTGGGGGTTGTTTAAACGCGTGGATAAACTGTGGTTTTGCTTGAACTCTCTTTGATACGCAGCTAAACATTCAGCGGCAGACCAGACGAGCCTTTACTGACTTCATAGAAGGAGAGATCAACTTCATTCCAACTTACAAATATGATTCCAAAACAGACCGATGGGACTCAAGGTAAAACGCTGTTTATTTAAGGATTACGTACATTTTCCAGGATATACCAAGCACTGCTCCAGCACATTTTTAGTTGTTGTTGCTTTCTGATGAAACCTGGTCAGCAAAGTAGTCATTTCCCGTCGCTATCCGTGGAGCGATACCGACTAAGCTTATCTGTATAGGTCTGCAGTCCCTGAAAGCCTTTCTTCTTTTCCGCTAGCGGGAAGTGCCGCGTTCCAGCATGGTGTGACAGGATCCTGTGGCGGGGCAACAATGTCAAGCAGCTCAAGTATCGCAGTCACATGGAGCTGCAAACGAGCGACCACAAACCGGTCAGCTCCATCTTCAAAATAGGGGTGAGAACTGGCCCGATCAAGACCTCATTCACATTTCAGGAAGAAAAAAAAACTAAATAATTAAACAAATTTAAGAGTCTGATTAACTCAGTTCAACCATGACCCGGATGCCTGAGAATCCAAACTGACAAATAGGGAAAAAAAGCAATTTTAGCATGCAATGGATGGATATTAGTATTTTGAACATTGCAAGTGAATCTGTTGAATTGTGCTTGTGTTGTTACTTTGGCTTATGCTAAATGTTGTCTTGGACGACAGTTAATGCACTCAACATTATCCCACCTTTTTTGCTTGGTTCCAGCAGCTACTGGAAGCTGACTGTGTCTTTTACCACGTGCCAGTCTGGTCCCACATTGGAACATTGGAAATATCCCGCCAGAATAGCGCAATTTACAATGGGTCTAACCGACGCTTGATCGCAATTAGATGTGGCTGAGAAAACGAACGCAAACATGAATGTGAAAGAAAATAGGAAGGAATTTCACTTTGTTTACCTCTCGGTCCCAAAGACTGCAATGATATTCTCCCACATTGTAACATTGGAGACATGCTGCCAGAAATGTTCAGCTGACTAAAGCCTCAGGCTGGTAGGACTACATTTCCCATGAGTCTTAGACACCGACGCAGGAAGTAGCGTTCCAGCAGGACTGTCATAGGAGGGAATTTGAATTTAAAATGACGGTCTAAAAAGCTGACATCCATCCATCCATACACGGGGCACAACGTTGTTGCGAAAAAGAAAGGATTTTAAGTGCACCTTTTGGTCTGAAAACTATGGTGTAGTACGCGATAAATGAATGTGATCCTAGTGTAACACACAAAACCCAGGCAATAAATCTTCCATTGAGTATAGTCACGGTGTGTTGGGTCATACTGATGACTAACTTCAAGATGTGAATTGTGCTCATTTTTTTCCATATTTCCTGTGTTTGTGCAACAGGTGAAGGTGGTCAATGAGCAGCGCCACAAAAAGGTCTTTGAGGAGATTGTCCGCGCCATGGACAGAATGGAGAACGATTTTCTCCCCTCTGTGTCTCTTAGCAGGAGTGAGGTAAGTAAATGTCTTTGACTCTCTCAAATCAATGCCAGCAGCATACCTCAGTTTCCCTTCGCGGGCCTCCGGGCATTCTCAAGCTAAAAAAGAGCCCTATAATCCGAGCAGTATGTCCTCGGCTCGGTCGTCCCTGGTGTAACCCACTGGTTGATTGTGACTGCAATACTCCCCGTGCAAAGCGTCTCGCTGGCTTCCGTTTCAAGTGCCCGAACTCCTTCAAGCCACATGCAAAGGAGCTTAGACTACAGCTGGGAATTCTTTGACGAAATCCCATTTGAGCTGCTAATTTTTTTTTTTGTCATACATTCCCTCAGTTAATACCAGAATCTTATGAACATGATTTAGGCTGGGAAGCATCTCCTGAAAACAGTCCAGCTGCTATAGGGTAGTTTGAATGCAACTTTATTTGTACAGCTCTACCTCATTGACTAAATCTGCAGGTCCCTAGATCAACTTTTTCAACAACTGCGTCACTGCTGCTGTCCCTATTTACGCAGCAGGTGGTCACCCCAGTGTATTTGTATTTCATCCAGTTCTTTCCCGCAGCTCGTCAGTTCCACATTAACTAATGCTTTCTTTCCATTTTTCACCCACAGTTTACATTTGAGAATGTGAAGTTCCGGCAGCTCGAGAGGGAGCGTTTGCTCATCAAGAACGACGGGCAGGTCCCTTGTCACTTCGCCTTCATCCCCAAACTCAATGACTCGCAGTACTGCAAGTCCTGGCTGCGTGCCGAGCCCAGCGAGGGATTCTTGGAACCGAGTAATTTCTCAGTATTTGATGTTCATTATAAAACTCGTCAGGCATATGTTTTCATTCAGCTTTTGTGTTATGTCACAGTATATGCAAATGGCCCGTGGTTGTTGTATACGCTACACGCATCCTTTCATTTCGGGCACAGGCATCAAAGTTGAGACCCACATATCATGTGGCCTGCAAAAGCTTGCCACAAATTATCCTTGATTTCAGTTCAAAACTAGCCAAAAATATGATAATGATGAAAACAATTTTGACAGCCCTAGTTTAGGGTATCGAGTATATTTTTCTTTGCAATAAGTTAAGTGTTTTCCCGTGAGCAGATGAGACCCTGGAAATCTACCTGGAGGTCTATGTGAGTAAAGATTCGGTCACGCTGCTCAACTCTGGCGAGGACCGCATCGAGGACATCCTGGTGCTCCACCTGGACCGAGGCAAGGACTACTTCATCACCATCTTGGGCAACTACCTGCCCAGCTGCTTCGGCACCTCGCTGGAGACCCTGTGCAGAATGAAGAAGCCCATCCGGGAGATCCCCATCACCAAACTGATCGACCTGGTGAGCAGAACATTTATTGCGGTGGAAATGCGAGATTAGTTTACAAAGAGTCTTTTCCGCAGCTTCGTGGAAAGATTGTGAAACATAACTACATAGCTTAAATCCGATGGCCGGTCTTGGTACTGAGGCCCCTGAAGGCACAAAGAGGACACGTGAGAGCTTGTTCACTCGCTCTGGGTAAACTCGGCTACACACTGAGTCTATTTTTAAAGACTATGAAATGCTTCAGCTTGTATTTAAGTGAATAAGGAAGTAGCGATGACATTGGAAACGAGTAAGTGAGAGAACTAATTTAATAATAATGCCTTTATTAGTCCCACAATGGGGAAATTCGAGATTCGAACCCAGGCCTCCTGGGGAGACTGGGTCCGGAACGCGGCGCCTTAGACCACTCGGCCATCATAATTTAGGAGATAGGTCCTACTTTGCTATTTTGGATCTGTTCCGAAATAGCGCTGCTATCATTCCTTTATTTCCCACTGTTTCCAATTTCCTTGCATTTGTGTGGATGCAATGATTTATGCTGGCCATTATCAATCGATTTTCTTTTCTGATTCTGATGCCTGGTGCCATCTTCTTTCTTCTTTTGCTTCCTTTCATCGCCTCTCCTTGCCTTGATCATTCCTTTCCAACTCTGCATTCTGGCTGTGGGCTGAATTGTTTCTCAGGGGGAGGACACTTTCACAGAGAAGGTAAAACGTTATTACTGATATTTGGAAGACATAAATTATGGTAATTTGTCTAAAATAATTTTGATGAAATAATAAATATGTGTAAAGGCTTGAATGGTGCAGCAGCACATGTAAACAGACAACAGTACTCAGTCATATATTGTTTATCCCCTACGAATAATGACCAACATTAGTGCCGTACTGATGAGCTGATAGGCAATGCATTCGTCTCAATAAACAACGTATCATATGTGTCTTCTGCTGTCACGAGGCGGGCACGCTGGAAAGAGCTGCGCAATGACTATCCAAGTGATGCTAAGATATAGATAGAATAAATCATTTTCAGCACAATGAAGTGAAATTGGCTAATTTCCTGCAGTATATCTGAAGATCTCTTACGGCACACTATGCTCTGATTCTGAGACAGTGTTTGGGAATCATTCGTCTAGTGTCCAAGTGTAACTGTGCTTTTGCTGCCCACAGGAGAAGTCCAAGATGAACTTCTTGTTGGCGGATGGCACAAGCACAGAGGATGTACCTCTGAAGATCCCTAAGGAGGTGTGGATTCTGGTCAATCATCTCTTCACCAAAGCTTGTGATCAGGTGAGATGTGGGGCTGTATGTAAACGCACTTAATTTAATAAATGACAAAGTCATCACTTATTTAGGAAGAAAAGTTGTGCAGCACGCATTTTCTGTGCGCTACAATGGAATTTCTCATTTTGTAACACCAACTGGGTTCACGTGAATGTGAGTTTTGAGTTATCGTTTCCTGTTTTGTTTTTTTGCATCCATCTCTTAGGAGGACTTGTTCCAAACGCCGGGATTAAAGGAGGAACTGCAGAGCATCATTGACAGTCTGGATACCAGTATTCCAGATGCTGTCCGTATCCTCATTCATGAAGCCAGTTGTGCAATGCCATACAGCAGATTGACGACCAATAGTTATAAAGTGGACGTAAACGAAGTCATACAGGTAGAAGATCGATGCCCACACACGTTTTTGGGATTGTTTTTTTATTCGAGCAACCAAGAACAAATAGTGATTTTTGATAGTATTCTCATGATTGATGTCAAAATTTACCAGTACAAACCTATATTGAACTGCGCTTTCCTCACACTCATCCGAAAAATTGGCTTCTATGTGGCAGGTACCAACACAGCTGTAAATTTCCAGTTTTAATTCATGAGGAAGCGTGATGCAGTAATGTCGTCATCACAACGTAAAGGCTCCATAGATGAATATTTGTCAACATGCGGCGTATAATCTGGAACCGCCCTATTCAACAAAGAGGAATACACGCTCGAATGTACACTTTCTCGTTCCTCCTTAACACGTTTCATCAAGCTGGTTGCAACCACTCCGTAGCCGAGGCACTTTTGATCTTCTTAGAGGCCTTGCCGGAGCCGGTCGTGTGCTACGAACTCTTCCAACGATGTCTGGACTGTGCGCACGACAGCCGCCTCTGCAAACAGGTGACCGCCAGCAATTTGGTTTGTGTATCTTAGCCTGATGGCAACGTTTTCGCTTTGCTGGAATGGATGGTCATACGTGTATTTTTCTTTTTTTTTTTTATTTGCAGTTGATCTCCCAGCTGCCCCGTGCCCACCGTAATGTGTTCCGCTACTTGATGGGTTTCCTCAAGGAGCTGCTCAAGCACGCCAACAACAATAACCTCACAGCCAGCCTCATCGGTAAGACACACTTTTTTCAAGTTATGATATTGAGGGGAAATAAAAGACATTTATATTATTTTTCAATAAAAATCAGTCTTGCACTCTATTCAGTCACTATTTTTCTCTCTCCTTGCCAGCCACCCTCTTTGCCAGCCTCCTCATCCGACCGCCTCCCAGTATGGCAAACCGACAGACATCCCATGACCGGCAGAAAGCAATTGACTTTGTCTTGGGCTTCCTCATGGCGGGAGATGAAGAATAACTCCTCCACAGCGTCTCCGTAGGAGTCAAAGACAATTGCGCAACCCAAGTGACCCTCTGTTGATTTTTCATCCGGTGGACAGCATTCACTAACTCTCACCCGTAGAGATCTCAGATGCTTTTATTTTGGGGACCTCCATTGAACACTTTCAACAAGTTGTCCTTCTCTCGATTGCCGTCTTCTGGACTTACAAGCACTTTGGAGAGCTTTGAAAGATGCTATGCACTTTTTGATGACTTAAAGGACCTGTGCCTCGAGAGCCGACATATCCTCGTTCTAACAGACCCAAAATGGACGCCTCCAAAAGGATTCCCATCTGCACCAAGGGAGTGGTGTGCATGTTAAAACACAATATTTCATTCTTATGCTAACATCGCGCTCATAGAAATCACAAATTAAGTTGACCTGTAAAGGTTACAGCACTTTTTAGGTTCATCCTGAAATTTCACCCACAAGCTGAAGATCCCAAACTTTTTTTTTGTGTATTTTGACCACCTTATTCAATATAGGGCACACCAAAATCATGCTTTAGTTGAAGGGGCCCATTTTCTGAAACCTGCTGCAACTATAGGTTGTTTTAAGTTGTTATTTAATTGTCTGCTTTTCAACAAAGTGGGATGAAGTTTTAAATTGAAATATTTGTTGTAATATGACGTTTTGTCATGAATGTTGGCTGTAATCTTGGGAGAATTTTGAGAGCCTTACATCAAGTTTGTCCTGTTCCTCTGGAGTTACCAAGCAAGTCTTTAAATCGATGCGTCAACTTCCAGTGCAACCTGTTGTCCTCAAGGCTGTAAATAGCGACTGTTTACCTTTTGGTGTGGCATCTGTTTATCGGCTGCCACAAAAAGTGGTACTATCTTCATTTGTCTACTTGTTAAACACATTTTCCTGCTTGTGATTCATAGTTTGGACTTTCCGTCTCGCACTGTTTTCATTGTCTCTATATGTGATATCTACCAGTGTGCTGTAGTTAATAGACCGATCACATCACGGGTAGTTAAGCAGTGCGTTTGGGAGATAGCAATGAATGGCTTATTCCGTTTAGTGCATTAGTTTAGCTTTGTCCTGTGATGCGTCAGCTTAATTGTGAGCACATGATGTTACTGCTGACAATCATGCATGTAAGCTTGATATTACTCTTTTTGTTGTTGTTGTCTACAGTTTTCTGTTCATGCCGTTTCAGCTGGGACGAAGTGTCCCGGCTAGGGAGAGAAATATTCCACCAACAATCTTTTAATGTTCTGTAATTGTGCTTTACAAATCCAACTTTTGAAATTTGGCCTGAAATCAAATGCTCTGACTCTGGTCTTGTCATATGCCAGTGAATTATGTGTATTTATGGGCATTTCTTGTGCAGACTTGTGGTCATCGTCAACTCCTTAATGAAGGTACTCAGAGCAACAATTTGTGTTCATCTTTTCAACATCTTTGGTACTTATTAATTTATTTAACAAATAAAATCGTATTTAAATTATGTTTAAGTTCTCAACTTTAGTGCTACTTTTGATATTTTGGAAATTAACGTGACTCTAGTTGTTTACATTTGAGACCCCTGATCACTGAGCTTCCTTCTCTTTGCAGGTTTATAGCCTTGGTCCTGGCCTTTCTATTTGTTGGCTCGGTCTCAGTCTACCAAAAGCCATGGCTGCACTCAAAAACGCTCCATGTTTGAGGAGTCTTTCTTTAGCTAAAGTAAAAATAGTAGAAAATGTTTCAATGTGCACACTTAAATGATTCAAATTTTTCAGTTTTTGTCAACAATATTGCAAATGTAATGTCAACTACTGAGCTTTTACTATTACTGCTATGGTGAACTTTTAGCACTAGGTGGCAGTATTGCCAAGCATTTCCCTCTCGGCCGTTGAGTCGTCATCCTCTATCCCGTAAACCAGTCGTCCTTGAAACTTTTTATACCACCCAGTACAGACTAAAAAATACAAAGAGCAAAACAGAGAAGCATAGTTGGACGATGTGTTAAATTTGGGGATTGTGGCTTCCGACTGGGAGGAAAAATAGTTGTTGTCCACACAAACGTCCAGGTTAGTGCTGACCTGACGAGCCTTGTTCATCACGTGATAAAAGCCTTCTCTGCTCACAGGTGAAATGGCTTCAAAGACAACCGAACAGTCCAGTCGCGATAAGGTTGGGACGGAATACTTTTTAAGCGACGAGAGAGTCCAGAAAGTACTGTCCGGGGCCCATGAAAGGTAGGATTTTAATTAGCATAACACTCGATTTAGCATCCTATGGAACTCCGTTCGAATGTTTTTCTTTAAAATAAATATGTTCATGTTTAGAACTGTCTACTCATAGTCTTTGGGACGTTTCATGAAAACCCTCTTTTGATAAAGAAATAGCGTTGACGTATCGTGATAAATCCTGCTCAGACCCGCGGTGAGACGGCTTCGAAGACAACCAGAACAGTCCAGTTGTGAAAGGGTGACCGAATCCTTTGTTAGGCGACCGAGTACAAACTAAAATTCCTTACTGTCCGCAGCAGAGTGGCGCAGCGGAAGCGTGCTGGGCCCATAACCCAGAGGTCGATGGATCGAAACCATCCTCTGCTATCAATCAGTCTTCATGCACATGCGACTGTATTTATTGTATTGTGAAATTCTTTAGAAGTTTTCCTCGAAGAAAAAAATGTTGAATTGAAGAATTCTCTTCATAAATTGGGAATGTGGGAAATGACCCTTCCTTAAGTCACATGCTCCACATTGGAGAACTGTACCTTGTTTCAATATAGTCTCGTGCCGAATCCGCAATATAGTTACCACTTAAATTGACAGACCAGATTAGTGTGCAAATTAAATCTATTAATTTGCAAAGAAAGAACTTTGATGGGTCCGCATACTTTATGGTGGAAAATGGACAATATACAATCTTTCTTTTTCTTCAAGATTATAGACAACGGTGAGGTAACCAAGGACAGTACCATAGCAGGTCTCAATGTGGCAGTGGTGGGATTCGAACCCACGACTCCTGAGAGACTGGAACCTTAATCCAGCGCCTTGGACCGCTCGGCCACACTACCTTCACGATGGATTCTTGGAAAGGAAATTTTTTGGAAAATGTAACAGTTTTTGTGGATACCTGATTTGGAGGATGGTTGGTTTTCACAGCAAGATCCAGATTTGTGCTTTCCAACCCAGCTTTGTTCAAAACGTAATGAATCCTGCTCAGATGAGTTGTAACGGCTTCAGACTAGGTCCTGAATCCTTCTTAAGCGACAACAGAGTACAGGAAGAAATCCTCCAAACAGACCAGCAGAGTGGCGCAGCGGAAGCGTGCTGGGCCCATAACCCAGAGGTCGATGGATCGAAACCATCCTCTGCTATCTATCAATCACTCTTCATGAACATGAGAGTATACCTATTGTTTTGTGAAATTCTTTAGAAGTTTTCCTCGAAGAAAAAAATGTTGAATTGAAGAATTCTCTTCATAAATTGGGCACGTGGGAAATGACCCTTCCTTAAGTCACATGATCCACATTGGAGAACTGTACCTTGTTTCAATATAGTCTCGTGCTGAATCCGCAATGTAGTTACCACTTTAAATTGACAGACCGGATTAGTGTGAAAATTAAAGCTATTAATTTGCAAAGAAAGAACTTTGATGGGTCCGCATACTTATGTCAGAAACTGGACAAAATAAAATCTGACATTGACGTAACTAAGAACCAACGTTTATCAACTATGGTTCAGGACCTTGTTTGATATGTGACAAGACAGTATAAATTTTTGGAGTGCAACACAAGAGTGTTGCAGCGCAAGAGTGCTCGACTCATAATCTGGAGGTTGTTGGATAGAAACTGGTCTCTGCAATTTGGAGCTTGTTGTTTAATGGCATATTCCTGAATTTAGGATGTGGAACTTTCACGTGTTTTGGCTGCGGCACATTGAAAAAAATTGCCAAATTGGCACCAAACAACATCCCCGTTGTTCAATTGATTTCTTTTCATCGTCTTCTTTTCAATGTCTACTTCAATATCCACAATCCTGCCACTTTTCATCTATTCTGTGGGACCCCAAAGTTTGTAGGTGAATGTGTGTCGCTATTTTGAGACTATTGTGTGCATCTAATCAGATCAAGGGCCACATAAACTTCCCAGATGTATTTTTTTTCTGGGTGGCTTAGGTGTTGCTGTCCTACTTTTTGCTCTCCGCAACATCACACACAGGCAATTCCGAACTGGACCAGTCATGACGGACGACGTGTGCATGTGTGCCAAGTATCCGTGGAGATCACTGCTAGGTGCTGACCTTCTCATTAACAGGTTATATAACCAACAATCTTGGCAAGAATCAAAAACCCAGAGGTGAAGAAACAACAGTAGGGGGCGGGGCTTGGCCCCCAAAATAGCTTTCCTGTGTGAATGTTAGAAAAGTGGATAAGAAGTATAGTTTACAAATTATTAATCATATTTAGCCGTCTTGGTTTCTTTGGTGGTTGAGCACAGAGGATAAAGAGGACCGAGCCACAATTGCATAACTGTACAACGACAACATTGTCTGGTTAATGTCAGATGATGATTCAATGGTCTCGATTTAATTCGATCACATCCTCATCACAGATATAAAACATTTGGAAACTCCCTGCTACATATTCCCAGTGGCAGTCTTGTTGTGTTGAGTTTGAAATGGATTCAATTGAATGGAGTGAACATACTTTTAAGAGATAAAAGTTTATTAGCATCATCTGAGTAGTGCGAAACAAAATATTTTCAAGAGTGCAAAATGCATTTTCCATGAAGAGATTACAAGTGGCATCGTTAACAGTAGAAGTAGTAAGTTATGATATCATCAGAATATTTCAAAAGTCATCTTTTTATTTTTTTTTTTGTGATTAAGCGTGAATGTTTGAAATTATAACATGATTAACTCTTCTTGCATTTACACGGTTTTCCTCTGGACAATAATTATTTGACTTTAAAAGATGACTTAATCTACATTTATGTGACCTTGAGTGTGTGTGCGTGTGTATGAGCGTGTAGAACTATATGTACATATGCAGACATTCCTATATATGCAGTATATATATTATATTATTGAATAGAATATAATTCAAGGATCAAAGAAAGCTATTAGAACAGTCTTTGATTTAAAATACACTTCATATTTGGTGATTTTACATGAAGATATTTTTCAAGTAAATACCTGTAAAAAATCTTCACAAAAAATAGTAGAAAAAATGTGATTAATCACAATTAATTACGGATTTTTTTCTGCAATTAATTATGTAAAAAAACTAATTTTATATTATATGATATGAGCCTATCCCAGCTGTCTTCGTATTATATTATTGATCTGTGACTTCAGCAAAACTTACATGTATGCATCAATTATCATAATGTAAGATTACATTTGACCTCCTTCTTCACATTTTTTATTATTTTTTTTTTTTATCTTTTGGTCCCTCGCCCTCTCTGTCTGACCTACATTTACTTTGTAACATGCTTGCATAAACTCCTCCTGTCCAGCTTGCCGCCTCTATGATTAAGCTGCACAAGAGTGAGCGCATTGTCAGCAGTTGTGATATTTTAGAGTGGTGTGATACATAACTTGATCCATTCCTGATTTCCTCTCATCTGTGAATCACTCACTCATCACTCTACAAGCTGTGTCCATGTACTGTAATGTTGACTTTGGAGTTCACTGGTTCTGTGAAATAGCTGCACAAATACAGGACCGGCCTAGTATCTTGACAAAAAAAAAAAATAAAAATAACATGACATGGTTAGAGGTCTTGAGACATACCTTAACGTAAGAATAAATCAGTCAGGGGTTAGGGTTCAAAGTCTTAATATCAATCAGAGATTTTGGATGATTCACCTATAATATAAATAACAATTTTCTGTTCATTTTTTTCCCAAGTCAAGTTTGATTTGTTTTGCCATTTGACAGCAATTTTTTAAAAAAAAGCTTTATTTTCACCCTGACTTTGAATTTGACAACTGATCCTAAACACTCAAAATAATTAAATATTTTAAAATGACAATATTTTCTAGGTTTGTGTACACTGAGGGTGCCCACTGCACAGTGCAGATGTTTTTGGACGCCCATGTGCCTGACTTGCACATTCGAGACTGTCAAGACAGCCACGCCGCATTTAAAGGGAATAAGAGGAGCCGCTTTGATTGGCCAGGATTGAAGAGGGCTGTGATAACTTTCACAGCGGCGCAGACCTCCCTCGCTAAGATCTGCCGGTCTGCAAAATTACCAACAGCCATGAGACCGACAACCATGAGTACAGGCTGGATGTGATGGAAAATATGATATAAGGGGGATTTGTACAAAATCATGGAACAGACACAGTAAGACACCGAAATAAAAATGGGGGGAAAAAAATACACAATGTTTCCTTTGAACCTTAACTCAATGCAAAATTACATTCAGTACAAAATGTCGCTTGAAAGAGGAAGTTAAACTTCCCTCTATTCTTTGTCTTGAACAAGAGCGAAGGTTATAAATAATTGATAGAAACTAATGATGCAAACAGTAACGTGAACTGTTCCCATTTTGGAGGCTTAGCCAACCTTGTCGAAGACAAACAAAAAAACGTCAACACTCATTGTGCAAGAGGAACAAGTCTTTTTTCTGTTCTTTCTTAGGCTTTCATAGCATTCTGAACGCAGGCAATGTTACAGCTTATTTTGGAGTTGCAATTCAAACATCAAATTTAAGATCAAGAGACATTTGGAATCAGATGTTATTACAAAAATGTAGGACGGACGATTGTGGATATTGCCGGTTTGAAAGTACAAGGACATTTATTATGAATTTCACTTGCACAACAACTTTGAAGCATCCAATTTACTTGACAGTCAGACAAATGCAAAATATAGTTTGACAGTAAACAAAAAGGAAGCAGCAAAAAGTTGAAGTTCAACGGTTTTATAATAATAATAATAATAATAATAATAATGCCTTTATTAGTCCCACAATGGGGAAATTCGAGATTCTAACCCAGGCCTCCTGGGGAGACTGGGTCCTGAACGCGGCGCCTTAGACCACTCGGCCATCCTGGCAGCCACGAGATTCGAACCCAGGCCTCCTGGGGAGACTGGGTCCGGAACGCGGCGCCTTAGACCACTCGGCCATCCTGCAATAAGCTTTGAACAAGTTTAAATGGAAGCATTATTACTTTGAAAAATGTGCTTGCATTTGACATACGGCTTCTTAGCTTATTTAAACTAAATAAAAACACGACAACACGGGTAACATTAAACCTTCTCTTAACGTATCACTATTCACTCGTGTTTTTGCAGAGGTTACTAGTTGCGTTTTTACAGAGTTAGTCACTGTCATCATTGAACAAATCCATTCCTTGATTGAAGTGGATCATTTTTATTTTTTATTTGTCAGTTTCTGGAATTTCGGCGGTGATTGTATTGCAACATGCCAGATGATCAACATGAATACAATACAAAATATTTGATTCGGTGTTCAGAACAGGATGTCGTCAAATTAAAAACACGTGGAATTAGTCAAAAATGACCATCATAATTGAAGGAACCTCCAAATTCGGCACACAATATTATATCACATTCCAGTTTCGACATAAGAGGAAGAAGTCCAACTTAAGGCACTAGAACTGCTGTCAATGGAAGATCATTCATTTAGTTTTCAGACAAAAATCGCCTCTCAAGATTCAACGTTTAGGCTTAAAAATAAAATCACGGGCTACATTATTTTTCTTTTCAGTCATTCCGAGCTATTGCACAAGAATTATTAGACTCATACGTGGGTGAAATACATGTAAGTTCACAAATATGTTTTTACACTGCATGTGTAATTACATTTGACTGAAAGCATTTCCCTTTTTGGCCCAACACGATTATTATATTTGCAGAACTGTGCAAGCAAATGTTAAAAAAAAAAAAAAAAAATGTTGATTTCGATATAAGCTTCTATTGTTTTCACCTCGACTGATCCCAACAATGTTGTTCTGAGGAATATCAAACATTAGCTGCTGACATACAAAATGAGGTGATTGATTCAATGTGACATCTTTGTACTATTGCATAAGTGATCATGAGAGCCTGTGAAATGATTTCTTGGACAGAAACTAAATTCTAGTCAAACTTGTATACAAAAACATTTTTTAAAGGCAAAGCTCTCTACTGGGCATCACAATTTTCTCCAAAATGTATTTGAGGAAGAGCCAAATAATAATTTAGATAATTCTACGTCGATGGAAGGTTTTTTTTTCCCTACTTTGGGTGGACGTACTAAGCAAATCAGAACCAACACTAATTCTGCATCATTATGGTTTGGACTAAACTTTTTTTTTTTTTTTTTTAGTTTTCATTCAGGGCGTTTGTACGTAGGTGTCAAATACAAAAATAATCCCGTGAGAAATGAGCATCTTTCGACAAATGTAAACGAAGTCACTGCTTGCATAAATAATGAAAAAATAAATAATGGAGAAAAAATAAAAAATGCCACACATTAAAAAAAAAAAAAAGAGTAAAACAGTCAAATCAACTGAAAAATAAAGTGTCATCAACAAAGTAGCAAAAAAGCACACATTTTTAGTGTGTGTGCCACTAAAATGTGTTTTTTTTGGGGGTGAAGTTTCTATAAATTCAGTATTTTTTCCATTCTAAATTCACTTGATTGCCGTGAGTGCATTTACACACAAAAAAAGCTACACGTTTGGTCTCTCACAGAATTCATAAGTACACTTCGATACATAGAGTGCTTCGCAAATGTAATAGACAACCACCCGACATTATTTTTTCTTTCCTCATTCCCGTTCAAAATTGTCAAATATGGGCAGTGAACTGAAAATGACAAAGTCGGCACTAAAGCTCTTCATGATGCTACCAATGTTTTCTCCTTTTTCCGACAGCACTGTACATACATATACACAGATATTCGGGGCTTTTGAATTACTTTAAAGCTGTTCGCGAGGCAACTGACTCTGAGGAAGAATCTAAAAATGTATTGCATTTTTTTTTTGGGGGGTATATTATCTCACATTAGAAGCACGGCCAACTATGAAAACGGAGGAGTGCCATGCAAGAAAGGCCAACATACATTGACTTCCATGACTCCAGGTGGCGACAGGAGCCAAGTCGGACATTGTGCGCATTAGCATCATGATAATAATCCTTACAGATAACGAAATATACATCTGGACGAAAAGCGTCTGTCTTTACATTGAAAAGTTGAAACAAAGAGGAAGGGTCGCTTTCCAGACGGTGTGAAGAGCCCTCGGATGAATGGAAGTTGAAAATGACGCGAATGAGTGTTCTGTGGATTGTGCTACAACGGGGAAGGTGCCATCGCAACAGAAAGTGTCAAACGGAAGAACAACGGGTCAACTGCTCGTCGGTGATTGGGGGCAAGTCGTGGGTGGTCGGTCAGGTGGGACTATGACCTGTGGCCCACAGCGTGCCCCCGATGTCTGCTGCGGGACATGAAGAGCAGGACTTTGCGGATGCCGCTCAGGCGGTCTTTCAGAGAGGTGATGGCGAGGAAAGGCAGCTGTGCTCGGCCCTCTAATGGAAGAACAGCTAGTAACCACCAACACCATGATGGACCATTTGGACTGGCCTGAAGACAGGGAGAAAGAAAAGTAGGATTCAGGTGCTGTTTTGAATTAATTTATTTAAAAATATTTACATGATTAATTGCGACTAATCACATTCTTCAACTGGTATTTTTTGTGAAAATTGTAACAGATAATTTACTTGAAAATTTAAAAAAAACAAAAAAAAAACAAACAAATTTTAAATATATTTAATTCAAAGACTGTTTTAATATCTTTCCATGATTTCAGAAAATTGTAAATATATATATATATATATATATATATATATATATATATATATATATATATATTATTGATTTGATTTTCTGCATTTCATTACACATTTACCTGCTTTCATCAACTGACAATAAGGAAATAATTGTCGCCTAATTATTTGCACTTCTATACATCTACCTATGTTTTGTATTATTTTGTGTTTCTGTTTCAAACTGTGGTTCAATAAAACGCCCCAAAATAAGTTCTGGCTTCAACAGGATTTGACGTACTCTGATTGGGTACTCTAACTGAGCTCAAAGATGATGAGTCCTGAAAAACTCAATTAGAAATTATTTCGGGGGATTTATTATGTGCCGAGAGTCCTACATACTTGAAGTTCGGAATCTTTCTCAGGTATGGGTCCAAAGTGCCCTTCAATGCGTTCCTTCTGCTCCGTTTTCAAGGAGTTGACCCAGACCAGAGCCTGGTCGTACACCGTGTCATGCAAAGACTGCAGCTCCCCCACCGCCAAGCCCTCCACCTACAAGAGATTTATCAAAACATTTGAGTCCTCCAGCCCTTCAAAAACCTCAACCGTCAGCTTTCGCTGTCCTCCCGCTGACCTTGACATCTTCCAGGTACTCAATGTCGGCCGTGTTGTATCCATCTCGCTCACTGTGTTGGATTACTTTAAATCTGCGCCTGCCGATGGTGTCCACCACGGAGCGCCCGTCGCCGAAGAACGTGACGTCACGAATCTCCAACAGGCATCCGTAGTCTGCAAATCTAGGAAGGAAGGATGGAAGAAGAGAGGGGGGTCATACTACATTCTCGCATTGCACACGACAGGGACAGTGTCCGCCGCGCTCACCCTTTGAGGTCATCCCCCAGACACATGCCGAAGCAGTTGGTTCCCGTTTCCATGCATCGGCGAATCATCAGTCGATAGCAGGGCTCGAAGATATGCAGCGGGCAGGGCACAGTGGGGAAGGCCATGGTACACACAAATATAGGCACGTTCTTGTTGAGGCTGAAAAGAGAGAGGCACACGTGTTGAACGCCGCGTGGGGGAGATTTACATTCCTGTCGAGACTGTCAAGGAAGGAAGTTTGCGCGACCTTCGAATTGTGGGACCTCGGAGAGAAATAAAAGTGAAAGTAGTAAATCGTTATTACAGTCGAGATGTGGCCCGTATGAATGTCACATATGGAAAAGCAACAACTTAGGCGACGCACGTCTGGAGTTGACTCTGTTTTGAGAAGGAATTCTGATTTTCAAACTGAATTCATCTTTCCAACTTTCTTCTTCTCTGAAGTCAGACATTCAAGTCCCTCTCAAGGTTATCATGGTTAACGAACAAACAACTACGACTTGACACCCAATCAAGAAATAATAACAGTTTGCAGTTCGCGCATAACAATTTTGATTAAAAGCTTAAAATGTGGAACATAAACTTTACATTAGATCAAGTGTGGGCAAACTATGGCCCGGGGGCCACGTGCGGCCCGTTAACTCATTCACTACCAGCCAAGTTAAAAAGAAAAAAAAAAAAATGGATCTTAGACGTCTTTAGTCGTCAATGGCAGTAAATGAGTTATAGGTTTTAATCCGGCCCGCCAAACTTGAAAGAAATTACATGAATTAACCCTGTTCATGTTTTATTTGCTAAATACTCTGGTGTGTCAAAGACATATTTTGTTGTAATGCTTTTGTTCATTATCATTTAATTTTTTTTTTTTCTCAGATGAGGTGAGGTTACCAAAATATTCCATCCATCTGCTCCTGGTCCGGCAACTCTGTCAAATTTTAGAACCCGTTGTGGCCCGCCAATCAAAAAGTTTGCCCACCCCTGCATCATTCATTCTTCTTCTTATTCCTACCCAATCGGCCTTTGGCAATAAAATACTGATTTAAAAATACAGACCTACATAACAAGAGATAAGGTTAATGATTATGAATAGATTTTGTTTGCTCAAGCCTCTGACTGGTGATACTCGACACTTGGCGCGACGCGTATCTGGGAGGTCAGTGTGACGAGCTACAGACGAGCTACAGTGGGGCAGTAGGTCAAACCTCAGCGCAGGTTATGTCAGTCCACAAGCGAGGGCGTGGCCGGGGCAGCGGGCATAAATATCCGCCACTAAGGGCATCTCATGGCTGGCTCTGGCCATGATCAATGCGTCATAATTGATCACATGAAGATAAGAATTGAAAAGGCGTGGCAGGCTAACCGATGTTACGTCAATGGAGAGCAAGTTGTAAAACTTACTTGGAAAGCTCAGCCATCTCCTCGTCGTGAATTTTCTGTCTTTCCATGAGCTCAGACGGAAGATACCTCGCGATGACGTTTTCCATTAATGTGGTCTTGCAGTACTGTCTTTGGACGAGGTACTGTGGAAGGGATGGAGATAGTTTCGGAGGTAAGATGAAGAGCGACAAGGCTTTGTGATGTTGAGACGTCATTTTTGCCACTCTTGCGGTGGACGTGGCTTTAAAACTGACAATCGGCAAACTCAATCGTTATCCTTACAGTGTTCAGAGAGCGGAAAAGCCGACTTGAAAAGTTGGTTACAAAGTGCCTTTCAAGTCAGTTACCACATTTGTTTTTCTCAAACAAAAAGAAAACCAGAGGCTCCCATACTTCTGACAGCTCTTCTTTGCAAAGTGGACACTTTGGGTTGTGGTCCAGACATCTCTTGAGACACTGGAGACAGAAAGTGTGACCGCAAGGCGTGGTCACCGGCTCGTAGAGTAATCTGGGTCCAAAAGCACAAAAGCACCCTTCAGCATGTGCTGCAATTGCAAGTGAGTCGGGTTGTGTAGAGCACCCCACCTCATGCAAAGAGAACATTCCAGATCTGTTGGGTCCAAATGTGCCCCAACTGCAGAACTTGAGCGATTGTTCGCTTCTGCTGACTCTAAAAGAGGAGACGAATATTCAAACACTTCATTTTTTGGTGGCACATTATTAGTATATCAAATATATCAGCGTGCGTGCTCACCAGACTTCAATCTTTTTTTAGCGTCACTCTTTCCCTCCGCTCCCTGCTCGTCCTCCCACTCCTCCTTTGTGATCCTTCGCTTCCGTTTGTATAGAAGATAGTGGTCCATCTTCCCGTTCTCGCTGCTATCCAACCTCCCGGCCGGAGTATCGCAAGGAGCCGCTCTCAAATCTGATGACGGCGGGGCGGGGCCAAGGAGCTGAGAGAAAGGCGATGGAATTGTTACACGATGGACTCCATTTTTTTTTTTCATATACCTGAAATGCGGCGCAAATGCCGGCAGAGGCTGATTTTGGTATTGAGGCTCGCTGTACATTTTCCGAGCTTGCAATGTCTTCTCTTACCTGAGACGGGGCATTGATGCTATTCTTCATGCGCCCTCTAGAGGACAGGATGTTGGGGAAGTCCGAGATGTGTTCAGGCACCTGATCCGTCACGGGAGCCAGGAGGTCACTCAGAAGCTGACGAAGCAATGATGACAAAACATGCGTTACAAAATAAGACAATGTCATTTCCATGACTGAATAATTAATAAAAATGTGTTTGACACACCGGAGTATTTAGAAAATCTAACATTAACGAGGTTTATTCGTTTAATTTTTTTCAAGTTCGGCGGGCGGGAATAAAACGTTTAACGGGCCGCATGTGGCCCTCGAGCCGTAGTTTGCCCACACCTGGTATATTTGGTACTTCTGTTATTCTGAATGTTTGGAATGATTGCTCCCCCTATGTATTGTTAATGGTATGGCAGTCTCGCAGATTGTGAAAATGCGTGTGAAAACTTTTTTAACCCCGAATTTGCCGACTTGTGTTTGGACTTTGAAATCCAGAACAGGTGGCTTCACGCAAGAAATAGTCATTTGCGACAAATTCACTGGACAAAACGTTCATTTTTTTAGATTGTCGTCTACGATGGTGAAGAATAGCACCACGTCACACGAAAACATCAACAACCGCAGTCGAACACCTTTGATCGGTTCCGTGTCACTGAATGAAATCAATCAAATAACTCGGTCCAAATCAAAGTGGGCATACCTTGTTAGCTTCATTCCTGGCCAGTCGACAGTCAGGCTCAATGGAAAGACATAGAAGATATTCTCGCAGTGCCTCCTCCGTCCTGCCCAGTGACACCAGAGCTTGTGCCTTACGAACATGACCCTGGAGGCATGAGGAAGTCATGGAAGAATTTGATCACAAATTAATTCCTTAAAGGGCAAGTCAACACCCCCAAAAAATTCGGCATTTGGGTTAATATTGCGTTTGCGGAATATGATTTAAGCAGTAAAATCCCGCTGTTTTGAGCCATCTAAGGGGGCGGCCATTTTGTCACTTCTGTCAACTGAAATTTACATCACGGTGGCTCAGGACTCAGGTGACGACCAATCATGGCTCACCTGTTTTCTGATGCTAAGCCATGATTGGTCAGCTGACCCCTGAGCAACTACAGCACGGCGATTAGAAACCATCCGAATGATCAAACAGAATGAACACCACAATCGGGATAAAAAAAGTCAGAATCCGAATGGAATCTGATTGGGGAACGAGCGTCATGTTCTGACTCGTGGGCCTGAACAGAACATATTCTTGAAAGGAAAATTTGGGGATTTGAAGGATTAAAAGGCATTTTTAGGATGTACCTTGGACCACAGAGGCATGAGTCTGCAGGCCATCTCAGCATCTCTCAGAGCCTTTTCGTAGTGTTTCAGACTGGAGTGGATCTGCGAGCGGTTACTGAAAAGTATGTGGTCCGTGGGTGCTGAAGAGACAATAAAAAAAAAATTAAAAAAAGCAATTAAGTTTTAGATTTGAAAAAAGGTCATTAAGAAAGTCATATGTTTTACTTGCCTCGGAAAACGTACGTTTAAAAATAAATAAATCAATAAAAAGGTTGCTCTCAGATTTGTCATTTAAAGTACAATTTATTCACATTCTCCTATCATCTTAAATAAAATAAAAAAATGCAGTTTGTTTAAACTGGATCTGCATTATGTAATCTCAAACTGCATACAAAAGACAGCGGTGCGCTCGAAGGTATGTGAAAGAATGCCTATTTCAAATGGATTCGATGCCTTATTACAAAACGGCTGCCTTACAAAACCATGCGGCACTATCAAGGTCACCCACATTCTACGTTTCATAACTCCAAAAACTTATGCAAATGCCGCATTTAGCCGACAGAAGAAAGAAGAGGGAGTTAGTGCACAGTCAGAAGATATGTCGACATTTCAAACAAATTTCTAAAGCAGCATCAAAGAAAGAAAGCCTTTGAACAACAACAACATGAAAAAACAACAAAGGGGAGACATGTTGGATGTAAATGTGAACGCGCAAGCAGCACACGCTAAACACCATTTGACACACGCAAATACAAAAACATGCAATCCGCAATACACTTGCTTTCATTCCCCGAGGGCTCGCCCTGACTTCACACACAACAGCCGAATGCCTCGGCACAAAATCGATTCCACGTGTCACCTCAAACTCGAACAAAAACACACTCCAAATTGGGATCGCTATTTTATTTGACTCCTGATTCATGTCATTGTCATGTCACTTTAGTACTCGCCGATACCGATACCAAGCACCGATACCACTCATACTTAATGATACATAAAATTTCTCATTTCCAAATCGGCAGCAATCGTCATTCCTAAAAGCCAGGACAATATCTTAGTTTGATCTTGTGGTTATCTCAGCCTGCCTGGAGGCCCGTTTCAGAAACAAACTCGGCCCACTGAGCATTCCTAGCGATGACCTGCAATAATACCCTTGACCTACATTTGTGTCATTCTCCCATTACACAACGAGTGAGCCAAGGGGGCGGTGACGCGCTTACGCAATGTTTGGCCCACTGGCCCAGCCAACATTAAGCTTGTTATTCAACACGTGGAGACGCATCACACGTCACGCCGGCGCACGCGCGCACACACGCAAGGGAGTGCTGTCATATACACACATATTGCATATCTTTCTTTTGGTTTGTTATGAGCACTTGAAATAAGAAGAATGAGACATTAATGAATTTTGAATCTATTTTACAGTTAATGGGAGTAATATATTCTGATCTCTGCGTTCTGCTGCAGAGTTCTGAATGAGCTGCAGCTGTTTGATGTCCAGTAGGAAGACCGTTACAATAATCAGGTCTACTGAAGATAAAAGCGTGGATATGTTTTGGATGGTCTAGAGACAGTGACTCCGGGTGTTTTCTAACAGCAAATCTCTTCTCGTGGCTTTTTGGGGCTTTAGCTAAAATAAAAATTTGGTTCATCCAGTTAGGACTTTGCTCTGGACTGTTAGTTGAACGAGTGTCGTTTGGCGGCATCGACAAATATAACTGTGTGAAATCTGCATAATCATGATAGTCAACAATATTAATATTAATGATGGTGTGCTTGACAGGAGGTTTATTACAAGAGTTCAGAATACAAAACTATTTACCAATTAAAAAGAAAAAGACACCATGATATCACATAATGAAAAAAAATCATAACTTTGACTACAGTTGACACATGCTAACACAAAGTTAGTTAAGCTACGCAATAGGAACGAACAATTAATCAAAAACACATTGGCCAAAAAAAAGCCTTTCTGTTGTTGATCATAGGTTTTATTTTTTTTATATATTGTAAATGTATATTTCATGAATTCATGAAAAGGTTTCTAGATAAATTCAGTGTTAAAAAATGCAGTCCACTTGTTCACAAATAATTGTTTCATGAGATTTTGCTTTGTTATTCTAGTATAATTTTTATTTAGTCTGTTAAATTGTCATAGTGAATGTTTAATAGACGGCAAGTGAAGGTGTTGAGTATATTAACAAATCTAATGGATGTATGTAAATATAATAATTTTAAAATACATTTATTTTAGCAGAAGCCCAAAACATTTAAATCTAATAAATCGAGGGCTGCAATTAATAATTAGTTTAATAGTCAATTATTTGGCTGATGAATCATCGAATGAATAACAATCATTTCTTAATTTCGCTTACCTTTCTGAAAAGGGACATTATTTCAACTTGACAAGAAAAATGCACACACATTAATTGATTATGAATCAGTTTGGTTGGTAGCAAAACTGTTCAAAGCAAATGCGTTATTTTGATTCGACTCCAATTGAAATCAGCCTACTTTTATGAAGCACGACAAATTTACTTAGAAGAGGGTGAATTTTTGAGGCTTTGGACAATTTCAAATGATCATCGAAAATCAAAATATTAATTGATCGATTCAAATAATAATCGATCTCTTTCTGATTAAGTGAATCATCGTTGCACCTATAAATAATTCTAACATTTTACCATACCAGATTATTGCTCATATTTGTTAAAAATACAAGGAAAGCTGAATTCGAAAAAAAAAATCGCATATGATATCAAAAAATAAAAAAGGCGATTTGATTTTTTGGGGGAAATCGTTCATCCACCATGACACACAAAATAATGCAAAAGACTTACATATCAAGATAGCTTGGTTGTACTTGTCCAGAGCCGCTTGCACCTTCTTCTCCGAGTAGAGGCCGTTGCCCTCCCGCCGCAGCTGGCCGGCCCGGTACACCCTCGGGAAGCATTTGGCGAGCAGGTTGCTGAGGACCACGTTGACCCGGTAGCTGTGCACGGCCACTCGGGAGCTCAGCCTGCATTCCTTACACACCACCTCCTTCTCGTTCTTGTCCCTCTCCAGACACTTTTTGCAGAAACTGTGCCCGCACGCCAACGTGACGGGCTCGAACAGCGAGCTCAGACATATCCGGCACGAGAAGTCTTCGCACCCGCAACCTCTGGCGGGGAATCCCGCCGCCTCCGCGTCCGCCTCAACGTCCTCTCCTCGGTCACAACCGCCGTCCAGCCTGGTGATGGAGGTCAGGTAGTCGACGAGGTTGCCGAGGTGCGCGGGTCTCAGTCTGTCCATCTCCGCGGCTTGGCGATAAGCCACGAAAGCTTCGGCGAATTTCCCCCCGAAAGCGAGCGCGTCCGCCCGCCTCACGATCAGCTCCTGTCGGCTCTGTCCGTCCCCCAAAGCCGCGAGCTGGCACTCGTAGATATCCGCCGCGAGGTCGAAGTTTTTCGACTGGAATGCTTCCGCGGCGAGTTGCAGCATACTTTCGCTCTCTGTCCCCATGACGGCCGGCTTGTTGCGGGAGCTCATGCGCGTGGATCATCCCTCGCTAGTGTAACGCGTGAATGTTTGCGAGGACGCTCAGAGTGGCTCTACGCACCACGCCGCTCATTCAACAGAGCAACAGAAAGAGGGAGGGGAGGGGGCGCACTTACGTAAAAGCTGTGTCACGTGACACGTGTCAGGCGTTCTCATTGGGCGAGCGCGTTGAGAAAAAAATGGTTACAAAACAATTGGCCATGTAACACTTCGAGAACGGGAGTGACTGTGGGGCAGCAGCCGTTCTGACCTGCATTCTCGACTCACTGGATGGCTCAGGCATATAACAAGCCCCCCTCCCCTCCTCCAATAACCCAAATGTAATTACATTTGTAATATATAGATTTGTCTCTTTGCGTCACAAGCCTCCTGACACTGATTTCTGTTTATTAACCCCCCACCCCAAACTACAAAGCAGGACGACATCCAAAACAGCTCCTTTCAATTTAGGTCAGTTGGAAGTTTAGCCTCAACTTACTCAATAAACCCATGAACTCAAGTTATTTCTATCAGGTTATTTGTAACTGCAGCGTCTGGTTTCAAAGTTAACATTTTGCTATTTTTAAATGGATTAAAAAAACAAATGCCAAGCCGACAGAGGTCAGAGGTCGTTTTGGGATTCTGAGCTACCTGGCAGGCAAAATACATGTACCCATTTTATACATCCATCCATTATCTGTTTCGCTTCTCCTCATGAGGGTCACAGGGGTGCTGGAGCCTATCCCAGCTGCCTTTGGGCAGTAGGCGGGGGGGGGGGGGGGGGGGGGGGGGGACACCTTGGACTGGTCGCCAGCCAATCGCAGGGCACAAAAAGAGAAACAACCATTCGCTCTTATCCATTTTAATGCAGTTTGATTCCCGCATTTCTGAACGAGAATCAATACTTTTGGTCATGGGCATCCGATTAGTTTGCTTGCCAATAGCGCCAGGGGTTCCATTTGTACTGACGGAAGGGCCGTCAGTTTGTCACTGATGAACGGTTGTTTTTGTGGCGAATGACGAATGAAGGTCGCCGCAATCGACACTAAACCGGTGTACTGCATGTGTACACACTTCTCCAGCTTGTTTAAAAACAACATACATTAAAAATAAATATATGCATTAAAAAAATCAATCTATTAAAATTTAGGGGGGCTCGAGCAGACCCAAAATTGTCTGGAAACATCAGTGCAAGCCGCAAATCTTCATGAAATGGAAAGTAACTCAACAGATCAAATTCTCTATAAAAAAAAAAAAAAAAAACACTTGAGTTTGAAGTGCTCTTAGTTTTGTTTGTTTAATCTTACGAGTGGTCTCTTAAAATGTTCCAGTCGCAGACATACAGTCATCCTTGTCAGAAAAAGGGCTACACTAATGATTTTATTTTAATAATTGATTTGATAATCTGTTAATTATTTTGTTGATTAATTGATGAATCCTATAATAAAATCTGTTTAAATTTACATTCCTTTATATAAAAACAGGACTTTATCTCACTCCGACAATGCAGAAAATGCTCAAATATACAATCAATTATCATTCCGTCATTCATTTGGTCTCTAGCGTGTCAGAAAATTAAAAAAAAAAAAGTTTGATCATTGTTTTCCAAAGTAAAAGCAAATGACCGTCAGTATATTGATTCAACATAAAGATAAGAGATCAGTCATGGACGACTACAAAAATCAAATAACATTTACTGTTGGGAAGCGGAAATTCTGAGAATTTGCACAATTTTTAATTTTGAAAATGTATCTAAATGTTTATTCAATTATAAAAGCATTTATCAAATAATTCAATACTCAACTAATTCTCGATTAATCGTTGCACCTCTACTACAAAGTAACCGGTGTATCGGACATGCATCGTGGGAAAGCACTCTGGTGGAAAAAGAAAAAAAAAACAACCTGACAACTAAATCATGTGAGTGACCTACTGATGGAAACTGAAAGTCATGAGCATTATTATTTTAGGAAGAAAAGAAAATTCAGACAAATTACATTTATTGGATCTTATATAAAAAAAGGTGCAAATGAATAATGAATAATCGTAATCGGAATTGAATTTCGATAAATCGCACAGCACTAATTCATTCCATGGTCAGCGGATGTGTTTGGTAAGAAAGAGAGGTAGTAGTTCTCACATGAACTTTAGTCAGTCGTTGCGTAAGTACTTGCATAAGAACAAAAAAAAAAATACTGCTTGTTCTGTGTGGTCTACATCATTTGACTGATAGTCACGACTATTTCATGAAGACATCGACTTGTGCTTTTGAATATCACATTGACAGACGAGGACTGCAGTCTGATAATTGCCGTGATGACGGTTTCACCCAAATGATTCCGATTCTAGAACCTGACGGCTTTCTCAGCATCGCCTCAGCGCAGTTTCACCATGAAGCTGTTTGGTAATCTGGAAGCTGTGTGTGTGATTACGTTATGATGATCGGCGCCCGTAGTAACGGGTCGCATAATATAGGTCGGCCAGTCTGGGCCGGTGAACTCAATCCCTCGCATAGACATTGAGGCTGCTGGACGTACAGCAGACACTCTCAGACCCCCTGACACACTGTTACAGACACAAGTACTTAGAAAAACGAGAACACAAACGATTTGTCTTATGCAAGCACACAGATGCAAACGCTGATGGAAACTTGATACTTTCAGCGTTGCACATCTAATCAAGCAGTCCAGTGGTACGTTTGAAAGGTAACGCATGCTTTGGAAGAATTCATTTAAGCGCAGATATGGTCGGATATTTTTTAGATGTAACGTGGGAAAGTAAAGATTTTTTTTTTTTACACACAATTGTGGCCGTGGCACAAAAATAAGTTTAATCTTTCATTATATTGGAATTTTGGAAAAGGATTTAAAGTAGAAAACGTTAGAGTGCATAAATAGCTGCCCTTGGCTAGCTTTAATAATTTATTATATTATTATTATATATTATTTATTCTATTAATACAATATATATATATATTATATATATAATATTAATATATAATATATTATTTTATTAATTTAAGAATTTTAATATAAAGCTGCTTATTCTCTACACGTCTAAAAACAAAAACCTTCAACAAGTTGAAAATGAAAATCTAAACTATTTTAACAAACATGATTAACGATATTTCTACAAAGTTGAGTTATTTCCCCCCCTTTTTCTGGAAATGAATATCTGATCCAAATATTGTTTATCACCTCCTTGACTACTAATAATTGGTTTCTCACTTTTGTGCAGCTGTGCATATAAATGGATCCACTATGAAATAAAGAATTTGTACAATACAATTATATTCATGAAATGATGAGCTTTAATTGCTAAAAAGTCATGTAAAGATTGAAATCCAAAAAAGCAACACATATACTGCAATTGGGTACATGGCGTGGCATTATTATCTTCATTTTGTTCTGAGTCCTGTTTAAACAAAATCAGATGCTCATGTTCATTATGTGACTCACGTGTGTTTTTGTTTATGTTGCATAGACCACAGGTCACCTGGTAACGTGCACCACAACACACAAGCGTGTACTCAACATGAACTACTCCTGACATCGGAATGAAGTAATGCATCAGTGTACCTAATGTTGTGGCTGATTAGTGTATAGCGCAAAAAGGTAAAGATCAAGTAAGAACAAGGAGCTTCACTCTGGATGCCGTCATCAATTATGAAACGTTTATCAGTCTTGGATCTTAAGAATGCTCCTCTTCTCCAGATTATTCATCTCTTTGAGGATCAGAGCCACATTGTAGCGCAGCTCCTGGAATTTAGCGGGTGGCGCCTACATGGGAAAACAAGAACATGTCACTTGATAAATGTCCACATGAGATGTGCATGCTCTGCTACTGTTCTGTAATCTGGTTGAATAACACTCGCAAATGGGTGCAGCTGCAGACGGCTCCCTCCCACCTCCATTCAATTCATTCATGGCCTGCAAGAATTGAGGAGGCTTGTAAGGAGTGTGGCGCCCCCTATTGACCAAAGCATCTTACTTATTTACAGAATGCTTGGGGTTTTATTATAAAATTTAGTGATTGCAACAAATTACATGATAGAGCGTTGCGGTTTAGTCAGTATCTTTTTTTCATTGTATTGTGATCTTAAAATACTTTTTTTTTTCATTTTGCATATGACGTCAGATTATGCAATTGTTACATTTTCTTAAAATTATGTCAGATTATCTACTAAAAAAAAAAAATAAAAAACTTTTCGCACTGCATTCTTTTTGTGTTGACTTTACTGGAATGAAAAGAATGATAATACATTGTACATGTTGATATTACGGAATCGTTCCAGTTGAATTTACGATACATTGATAATGCCCAAATTCCAGATGAAATTAACACGAATCATTAATATACCTCAAATTGGTGAAAACTTCCATCCGACAGTTTCAGGTGCATCAAAACAGAAGGCTGCAGCGCTCTGGCCAACGAGCTGAGGAGACAGGTGTCAAATTTACTTTTCAAGACCCAGAACAGAAAAATTTTACATAAAATGGTTAGCCTGCATCTGCAGTTTACCTTGTAGAAATGGCAACATCCACTCTCCATTTAAATTTGTCTATTGTAGGGAGGTGGGGATCTCTCTGGGAAGCTGCTGCTTCGAGAGCTACGCGGCTGCAGTAGTTCAATTGCATTGTATCATGGAAAAAAAAAAAAGAGGAATATGTTGATTTTTTAAAAAAAAAAAAATAACATTAAGAGGTCTCCTACCAGTCTAGGTTTAGAAAGTCACTGAGTTTTCTAAAGTGAGAATACATCACAATCGGAACTGTAGGGTCTCCCTTTGAGCCCAGACCTCAAACCAATCCATAATTTGTGGTGGGGAGTCCACATAGCACAATCGGATCCAGTCATACCTCCCCATCTCTTGTGGTGTTCCTCAAGGGTCCGTCCTAATCCCGATTCTGTTCATTTTGTATATGATATCTGTGGGTCATGTCATCAGCCGGCAAGGAGAAGATCTTCATTACTAGGCTCATGACGCGTTTTGCAGTGTGATGGGCATCACAATATCATATAGAAGAGGCAGCAAAAGAATGAATTGTAAATACACACCGATTTCCAAAGACCACACTGCAGAAATCTGTGATGAAATCTTCTGGTATCCTGGTGTCAAGACAAAAAAAGTTACAAGAAGGAACGCAAAAGCAATATGATGTCATCAGATTTTGATACTTGCCTTAGTTCTCGGAGGTCTTCTTTGAAGGACTACAAAGGAACATACGCATTATGAGGCAACAGCTTTCGTAAATTAAAACACTGCTCTGTGGTAAAATATAACGTTTCATATTTCAACAAAAGTGAAGACTAAAAATCTTGCCAGAATGTCAGAACTGTGAGGCAGATGTGTTCTCCGTTGTGCTGCAACTTCTGAGGTGAGGCTAAGAAGCCCTTTTATGGTTATTTTGTTACTCAAAATATTTCCAAATAGGATGTTAAAAAACACTATTACACGTCCCAAGACAACAAATGTCAAGTAGTAATTTGGATATTCAATATTTTTGATACATTCCTACACTATTTCTTCTCTTAACTACCACTATAGGAGATTGTGTGTGTGATGTGGGATTTTGAGTAATATAATACGATCTGCAAAAAAAAGTGATGTAAAAAAAGTTGTCACAAATGGGATTAAAAAGAGAGAGAATTGTTTTAGATATAGGGTGTTAATTAAACTAAAATAAAAAACAACAGAAGATATCAAAATAAAGGTGCAATTCAGGAATCTGCTATACAGTTCTGTCAACCTCAAAACATCAAGAACAAGAACTGATGGAAACAGTATAGTAACAAAAATAACATCTCATAATTTAAGGTTTAGTGTGGATCTTAATAGTCCACTTTTTTGGAATCGTGTGCACTGTATTGAGTAGCCACGCGTCAGCTGCCAATTGCCACGATAATATAGCAGTACTTAAACGTTTATTCAGTCATATTCCGAACCAGATGTGCAACTTAGCAATGTCAAGGCTCACCTCCTGTTTAAGTAACGACTGCGGTATGCGTACAGCCTCCGATAACAATCTGTACATTCCAGCTACAATGTGACTGAGCTTCTCCTGTGGATAGACACTGTTCTCTGCTATTGACTTCATCGTGTCTGTGCAGTCTTTCCCCTCCAGGGCATTTACCACAGCTGAAAATACAAAATGCACATTGAAAACACAGAATTTTAATGCATGCAATTCGACATTACCTTTCAGTAATTTTCTAAACATCTCTTGCTCCACATCCTTTAGGTTTTTTGACATCGACTCGATTTCATGTGGGATTCTGCCACCCAGGAAGCTAGTGTCCTTTTCTTGGCTCAACGACATTCCTAAATAATCAACTTTGTACTTAATAGTCGCTAAATTCTAACGAAAGTCAATTGAGTCATGTTTTATTTTCGAGTCGGTGGCAGCTTCCGCGATGCGTCACATGATTATGTTCTCGCGACAGTAAATCTCGCGAAGATTCGTTTCTCGCGTTGACGACGAAACTCCTCGTTGAAGACGATTTGCAAATGGAGGTCGCGGAAAAAGCTTAGACTTTGAACGACACTAGGTTGGTGTTTTTTCTGTCTTGTTATTGTCTCACATAGATTGAAGTTACATTTAATGTATTCAGCGATACTCGTAGGCTAGTAAAATCACTTTGGCGTCATTTGATGGCTTTTGTCAACGCCCCGTTGACATTTAGCAATAGCAACAAGCTAACGATTCTGCGCTACAACAACACGTTATGAGTTACTAATAAAAACAGTAACTTGTCGAAAATATTATTATCGAAAATATCGATATGTCGTTCTATTACATTTACAGTGTGAAAGCAGATTTGCCGAGTGTTTTAATGAACGATTAAATTGTGACGTCAAAACAACAATTTATACATCATAAATCTAAAAGCGATCCTGTAAGACTCTTATAGTTGCTTTGGGTGGAAAAATTAATCTAAAAAATCATATACCTTTCCCGTATTATGAAGTAATTTAGCTGAATAGGTCATTGTGATGTAGTTTATGTATGAATATTGGAATAAAACTTAATGCAATGCTTCATGGAACTTGTTCCTGTCAATTGTGGTGAAATCTACTATGAATAACACAAATATTTTTTCCTCAGTGACATTTTCACCATGTCGGATTCTCTGTATGAGAAGTTTCTGGCTCCGGAGGAGTATGAGAAGTTTCTGGCCCCAGAGGAGCCCTTTCCCCTTCTCTCCCAGAGAGCCAACCTGAGCGATGTGGGGACCCTGGACGTCAGTGATTTCAGCTGTCAGCTCTCATCCTGTCATAGGACGGACCCACTACGCCGCTTCCACGGCAACAGGCGAGTACAATATTGTCAAGGAAACGTAAAACTACTTACGCCCAGGAGGAACCCATTTGATTGTTTAACAAGAAACAATTGAATTTCCCAGTCATGAATCACAATGCCCCTGACTCCACTGCTAATATGGAGACCCCCCAGGGTGAAACTGTTTACACAATATATATTGATTATTAAAAACATCTTTAGAACCAATTTGTATCAATATTGTTATGGATCTATGTTGTAGTCTGTACTAGTAAATAAATCATCAAAAGTTTAATTTTAGAGCACTTTAAAAACAACACTGGCTGCATACAAAGTGCTGTAAATGGAGTAAAAAAAAAAAGAAAAATAGACAACAAAAACATAGCCCGACAATAAGTTAATAGCACAAAAACAGTAAACACCATAAAACAATAGAACAATGCCAAATCTGATTCTGTGTCAAAAGCTATAGAATAAAAACAGGTTTAGGATGTCTGTGCACAATGTTCTCTATTCTCATTTGTACCCTCATACATGTTTTTTTTCCTTCCCCATTTCCGAACCTTTGACACTTGAATTGATGCCTCAACTTTTTTACTTTCCAGGTGGAACCTCACTTCCTGTGGCACAAGTGTGGCCAGCTCCGAGTGCAGCGAGGAGCTCTTCTCCTCTGTGTCTGTGGGCGACCAGGACGACTGCTACTCCCTGCTGGACGACCAAGAGCTGACGTCGCTGGACCTCTTTCCTGAGGGCAGTGTTTGCAGTGATGTCTCGTCCTCCATCAGCACCTACTGGGACTGGTCTGATAGCGAGTTTGAGTGGCAGGTGGGTTTGTAGCCCAAAAACCTTGCCAATCCTTTTACACAGAACTTTATATAAAGGGGTTTTGTCTAGTCTGGTACAGAAATATACGTTGGCGCCGATTCCGATTAACAGTTGATGAACACGCCATTAAAACTGGAGAGTCATTGGCACCATCCACAGAACCTGTTTTGACATCAGGGGCCTTTTTTTCCCCCTGAGGAAACACTTGTTAATATGCTATCTCTGATTGGTATTTATTAATTATTTTTGTGGACATTCTGATTATTTTTCTTGTCCTCTTCAACTATGTCGACACTGGGGGAAAAAAGGTGGGATTTCCTCAATTTTATTATGTTAAGTGGTAAAATAAAATCGCTATACCGATAATTATTTTAAGTAGCCCTGACAACTACTCAACTGCAGGTGATTGTATTTTGTGCAACAACATGATAAAATAAAATTCAGGAAATTGAACACCACATTTATTTCAGTGTTTAGAACTTGATGGTAGTTAATGCTGCAAATATTTTGGTATCAGGAGAAATAAAGTAAATTCCAGAAAAGGGAGAAAACTTTTTTTAACTATCCTTTTCATTTGCTTTTTCCTTACACAAAGGAGAATCCAAATCGAATTTGGATTTTTTTTTTCTTAACCATTTAAGCGCCAAAGTAGCAAAATTGCAACAAGCAACCATTGCAGTATGGTTTTACCTCTAACCACTTTCAAGATCCAGCTTTTTGAAATATCGAAACTGAATATTTTATTGGAAAAAAACTCTGGCGCCTTAAGAGTTAAAGCCATTTTGCCATATTGGTTTGGGGTTGCTGGACTATTCCTAGACACATCCCTAACCATAAAACTACTTCCTATGTGTGTAAAAATAGTCCAAATCTATGTGCAGTCAGTTTCTAAGAATGGATTTTTTTTTTAATCTCTGATTAACCCGGATACCGTTAGGCCACATTTGAGTTCTGTGTGTTTCGTTAAACTCCTCACATTTTTCTTTTGTCCTCCAGCTGCCGGGAAGCGACATCACTAGCAACAGTGATGTCCTGTCTGACATCATCCCAAGCATCCCCAACTCGCCTTGTTTGGTTCCCAAGAGGAAAGCCAAGCCCCACCCTCACCGTAACCTGGATGAGCTGCCATGGAGCGCCATGACCAATGACGAACAAGTAATGCTACTGAAACCCGTCGGATTTATTAACATATCCCGACAACAGCATGCAGCTCACTGACGCCCGCTTGGTCTTTCAGGTGGAATACATCGAGTATCTGAGTCGTAAGGTCAGCACGGAGATGGGCCTGCGAGAGCAACTGGACATCATTAAGATCATCGACCCCTGCGCTCAAATCTCCCCCACGGACAGCGAGTTCATCATCGAGCTCAACTGTCTCACTGATGAGAAACTTAAGCAGGTGGGCCAAGAGACGCTGCACAGAAATTTGGGCGTCCTCTTGTTTTTCTTTCATCGGTGCCATTGTGGTAATGCAAACCGAGCTGTGCATTACCTGCTGAAAATGTAGCTTCGGATAACACCAGACTATGTTCAGAATCACGGATTACCACATGACAACATCGGTGTGTGCATGCGCCATCTCCAGGTACGGAACTACATCCGAGAGCACGGCCCGCGGCAGAGGGCCGGCAGCACCAGGGAGGCTTGGAAGAGGAGCAGCCACAGCAGCGCCAGCGCGGGCGGCGTCAGCGGGGCCAGCAGCAGCAACGCCAGCATGGTCAGCTCGGCCAGTTCCTCCACCAGCTCAACGGCCTCCAACTCTGTCGCAGGTAAGGTCGCCAACAGGTGACTCTGGTGTGTCATTTTCAGTTTTTGCAATCGTTGATGGAAAGAGTTTTCCCTTAGAAAAGAAACACACAAATAGAAATAAACGGTCGACATCATAAAACGCTTTTAACTGTACGGTGTTCCCTTTTATTGCAGGAGATGCATTGCTGACCGACCTGCAATGGCAAAAATGAAATCTAGGGAGGCTGTATGAATTACATTTTTGTAATACTTTGACCACAAACTTGAAACACACATTCACATACAAACCAATTCAAACAAAAAAAAATCTGGAAAAATGAATTTTAAAAAATGACCCCCCCCCCCAAAAAAAAAATTGTTTTCTTTCGAACTGGGACCACTGAAATGTGGTCTTCATGAATGCCCACTAGCTTAATGCTAATGTGTAATGCGAAACCCCATAGACAAGCTAACGTACATTAGCATCAATGTTATGGTAATCAGAATTATTTAAAATTCATCAGAATGCATGGCTGGAATTTAAGGTTATTTTAAAAATCAAATAATCTGTGAAGCCTTTTTTTAATTAATTGATAAATCTGATAAGAGCAAATATTTGCATCCTGTTATTAAAAAACAACAAAATTTGAAAATATCAGAAAATTGGCGAAAGCAATTCATTAATTAAAAGCAAAAGTCCTATTTTGATGAAATATAATGGAAATGTATCTGCTTTCACGGAAAACTACAGAAATATGAGTGTTCAGTGTCTGAGAGTCAGATTTGGACAATTTAAATTAAATCAGTTAATCGATTTCCGAATTGTACACATTTTATTTGAAGTCCAACACACTTCCTGTCACGTTGTCCTCCAGGTGGAACAGCTTCAGCCTGCAGCGGAAGCAGTGTTGCTAACATTAGCAGAGCCCACAGCGATGGCAATCTCTCCAGCGCCGCCGAGCGCATCAGAGACTCAAAAGTAAGACTGCTTTTTAATGTGCCTGCCTAAATATATTTAGCCAGGCATCTGTCATCACCTCCTCACTTCTTTGTAGAAACGTTCAAAGCAGCGAAAACTCCAGCAGAAGGCCCTGCGCAAGCGTCAGCTGAAAGAGCAGCGCCAAGCCCGCAAGGAGCGTCTGAGCGGCCTCTTCCTCAACGAGGAGGTGCTGTCGCTGCGGGTGACCGAGGAGGACGACCACGGCGACGACCTGGACATACTCATGTGACATCAGTGAAGGAATCAGTGCTCCCTGTAAGGCCTGCTCTTGCCACCGTAGGGCTTAGCATGCTTAGTTTAGTGTCGCACAAGAACTCCGTTTGACTTTGCTGTTGCAATGAGCTTCTAGTAGCTAATGCAAAACATGACATCACTTGGACAGGGTTTGACAGCTCCTTACTAAACCACTCCCAACTATGTGGGTTTACGAGTGACATTTTAAGGATGAAACTAAAATGCACTTTGACCTTTGACTTGAGCTTCTCTCAACCGTTAAGTGCAAGTCTAACTGTTCGGTTTTTCGATATTGATACCTCGTATCGGTACTCGTCCATCTCTAGCAAACATCATTGAAACCTGAGACAATTAGATGCTCAAATTAAGCTCACTAGTAACGGTTATTGTGCATTTTGGGATGATCCTGAAATGTCACCACAAAAGTAACGTTCCAACCTTTTTGTGAATAATACATATTTCAATTTGGCTACTGTAATAGTCTAGAAGCTTGGACATTATAGAAGCTAAATTTAGCTGCGCTAAGCTAACACGCTGTTAAATGAGACTTCGGGTAGAAGCACTGAAGCGGACCAGGCTGAGCTGAGCTGCGTTGTCCTTCTAACTTGTGGTTCCATTCCGCTGTCAAGGCTTAGAGGGAGCACTGAACACACTGCATGTTAAAGCCGACGGCTCCTCTATAGGATTCAGTAACCTTCAGCGTTGTTCCTTTTCCAATTCAGCCGTTAACCAAACGTACCTGTGCTGTAAATACATTGCATATTTACTGCTTGTTTCTGCTTATCCCTAGCGGTAAAGGTTTAATTCAATGTTTTCCCCCTCTCTTTGTGTATATTACAAGAGTAGTGGCGCTGTTGAAATTTAGCAATATTTCTAATCCATGGTTAAGACTCGTTTTGTGTTTGTTTCATTGGTTTAAGCCTGGTTTTCCCTCTGATAGCACTCCGAATGTAATTCTGCCACGCACAGATGAATGAATGAATTGACGATCCTGCTGTAAGTCTTACGACAGATCAGTGTACTGTACACGGCTGACATGTTTTCTGAATTCTAACATCAAGCTAACAACACCACTGATTGATGTGCAACGTTTGATGGCATTGTCAGTAACCACCTGTTTGTTCTCTCCAACTCTACTGTGATGTGTTGAACCACTTAACAGCCTTGATATTTTATCATGTACTCCAGCTTTGGCTCTCATATTCCCTGAATTTTTTTTTTTTTTTAATTCAGCAATTATTTTCAAAGCAGTTCTTGTTTTCTGTTGTGTTTAAGTAGTAAAATTCTATTTTGGAAAAAAATAAGATAATGCTGAAAAGAAAAAAAGTAACAGTGTGATGAAATGAAATTGTGTAAATAATGTTTTGCTGATGATAACATTAAATGATTGAAAAAAAATGTTACCTTGGGACGGTGCTTATATTTTTTAAGCGTTTGATCCGCTCACAATTAAAAAAAAAATCCAACAGCCATTAATCATGGCAATGATATCTAATGTATCTATAGGCAGGTTTTTGGTTTACGACCGTCATTCAACATTGCGGGCATGGACACGGACGAAGCTGCTTACACGCCGTTGGGAGAAGACAAGCCACAGGCGGCCATCTTACGTTGCCATCTAAGCCTGGTTTAATTTGAATACATTGATTTCTCTGTGGTATTTGCTCTCTGAAGCAAAAATTTGGGGGAAACACTCCATGCACATTACATTGGTAAGAATGTGATTTTACATTTTCTCTCATAATGACTGAGTGCTACTCAAACATTCGTCTGCATCATGTCAGAATCATAACAATCGGGACAAAATTCCCTGCAAAATGTTAACCACTGTTAGATAAACTCTGAATGGTTAATGCAAACAATTAAGTTCATTATTTGAGAGGCCCTTATTAGTTATACACAGGGTACACAAATACTCTCATTACCATGTTTTCAGCAAAAATAAATAAATAAACAAATAAAAATAAAAAAAGGAAAAAAAAGCTGTTAGTGTGGCAACGTAAGATGGCTCCCCTCCGCCTTCAACCGCCTGTGGTAACTGATTTCCAATTAATTTATGGCGTAGAACTGATTTTCATACAAATTTCTACTATTATGACTTCACTACCGCGTTACTTATTTATTTGGATTTAATCTAAATGTTTATATAAATGCACTCCATTTATCATTTATGTTTACTTCTAATCATACTCATTTCATTGTGTGGGCTGTGTAAAATATATATTTTATAATAACGTACTTTAATGACAACAACAAACCAAATAAATATAAAGTTTCCATTAATTTCGGCCTTTTTCTGTTGTGATTTTGAAAAACAATTAACCGGAAACAGGAAGTATATGAATACGTGACGTGATTGTGTTTACAACGGAGAGAGGCTAATTTTCCGTTTAGCTCAATAAAAGCTAGCCATTTGTTGTTATTATTTTTTTTTTTGTAATTAGTGTTTTTCAGCTACTCGAGTAGCGTAGCTCTTCATACAGATTATCCTTCGAGTTCTTACGCGGTGTTTACATGGGGGCTCACGGCCTTTTGGGTAACGAGCCCGAGTCCATCGACTACTCTGTTCACGAAGCCTGGAACGAGGCCACCAACGTTTACCTGCTGGTTATTCTGGTTAGCTTCGGCCTGCTCATGTATGCCCGAAAGTGAGCACACTCTCTACTTCACCATTCGGATCGTTACTTGGACACCCTAATGCCGTACAGAGGGCATTCCAACATTATTTTTTTTATTACGGACCAATTAACTTTCAATTTAACGTTTTTTTTCTATTGAGTACAAGAAAAATAATTAATGAACCCTCGTGTTACGTGATTCGTCGAACTAAACCATTTGGACATTACCAAGATATTTTATTTACCAACATTCATGTTCATGTGCACATCTCAACTCATGCCCACTTCAACCTCTGTTAATATACGAACGATCACCCCAGTTTATGATGACTAAGAGTGAATATATGTGTTTTTTTTAGTTCCATTTAAGAATGTACCATTCAGAGATTCATTTTTGCGTAATGTGTAAACAAAAAACATTTACTTTCATTGTTCGGTTCTGTAGAAACAAGCGGAAGATCATGCGTATCTTCGCTCTGCCTCCCAGCGCCGGGAGCAGCCAGGAGCCCAATTTCTATGACAGCCTGCAGAAGGTCCGCCTGAGACAACAGCTGGAGATGTACTCTTTAGGTTGGTATCAAGTCTACTTCTCACTTGCATTTAACGGTTCCCAACCATTGTGCCAAAGCGTGTAGTATTGTACTTTAGAAAAAAATCTCACGGAACGCTCCTTAACAAAATGTCACATTTGTAGATAGATTATGCTTCTTCTGCCATCTGGAGGAAGAGAATAACTGTTCTGCTCAGGGCTGCTTTTACCTACTCATAGTGAACTTGTGGCAAGAATGTGAAAGTGAAAGGAAAGAAAAAAAAAAACAATTTTGATCATTCCTCGACTTCTGTTGGGCCCTGGGCTCAAACCCAGGTAAACTGTTGGTAAAGGCGGCCCTGGTTCTAGCTTCCATATACATAATTGACCAATGAGTGTAATCGGATAGTTTATTTCACTCAGCACTGTGTAGGAATCCCTTGTGATGTCCTAACTTAATGTCATCTTTTCTGTGTTCCAGCTCGTAAATATGATCAGCAACAGCATCAAGGCCAGACAGACAGTGTTCAGCTTTCCATGGAATGAGGGGTCTTGTCTGGACAAGAAAATGGACAGTAGAAAAAAATGTTTAGGTCAGTTGTTTTGTGATGATTCATGGAGAAGAACCTGCCAGATCGAGGTCTCAACGGCCCGTGCCATGAACTTGTGAGGAGCCACTTGTCACCCGAGGAACTTTTTGTCATGCTGGGAGTACATGAAAGTGACTCTTTTGCACGCTGAATTAAATTCAACATTTTAAATTATTTAACTTAGAAAAGTCAAGTGTACGTTAGATTTGCTCTGAGTAGAATTCAATGTTTTTAATTGCGATAAACAAATAAATGTATTTATTCAGTGATACATCGTCGTATTTTTACACATCCAGGTCCTTTATTTTTACACAGCTGAATGATGCGAGAAATATTCGGTCATAAGCAATTGCATTCAAACATAATAAACCAACATCCTATGATGACATAACCTGAGATGCTCACTTTAGTTTTTTTTCCCGAGACATTCCAAACAAATTAACAAGTGAACTTGAGCATCAAGTTTCGAGTTTTTTTTCTTAGCAGCATTTCATTTTTCAGCTGTGTCTTATACCCTGAATTTCAAAATTAACAGGGGAAATAACATGCAGAACATATACAAATTGCTCCAGGCAAAAACCAAAAGAAAAACTGTACAGCTCAGCTTGGTAGTTCCGACAGCAGCGAGCACACAAAATGGTACAAAAATACGATTTGAAACCAACCATAAAAATTATATACAGACAGTTTCCCGCAGCAGTCACAAAACATGCTAGAATAGCTAAAGACATGAAGATGGAAAGGCAGCAAAGCGAATCGTACGGCGACACTTCAATGAGGCATGCGAGGGCAGACTCTGACGTCGGCGACCGACAGCGAGCTGGAGTAATGCGACCTCCAGTCTCGGAGGAAGAGCTCTTCTGCTTGGCTCTGCAGAGTCCGCTGGCCTTGTTTGACCTCCGAGTCGGTCTGGTTCACCACCAAACTCACCCCGGCGCTCTCGGCGAAGTAGGTCTCGGACCAGTTGGATGTGCCTGTCCGCATGGAAACATGCAATTACTGTCATCTGCAGGAATGGCGGCGTCAGGAGGAGGAGGAACAGACTGACCGATGTAGAGGACTCGGTCTGTGATCATGTACTTGGCATGGTTGACTCGGGCAAAGGGGAGCTTCATCTGCTCGGCTGTTGAAGGCACTGTGAAGATTTTCTGCGTGGGAACAAAACACAGTTCAGACTGGTACTGCCGAAAAGGCAATGTGGCAAAATGTCCGCCCTTTTGTGAAATCATGAAGAACACTTCAATGACACACCACTTCAATGTCACATTTCATCGGCGGCCTGTTGAGGACCAGCAGCGACTGCAAGAAGGTGAACATGGCGGCGGGCGAGTGCTCCCAGCAGCTAACCAGGAGACGGATTTTCACACCTCGAGTGCAGGCTGCAGCGCGCAAGGCCGAGTCGATGGCGGGCCAGAACCTGAGAGCGGAACACCACCGACATAGTCTCAATAAGCAGCTTTTTAAAAGTGTCGCATTGCATTTGAAAGTTCGGGGTTTTTTGTACTTGTAGACTTGAAAGGTATTTGAACGTGAAAGCAAAAAGTGCAGAAAAATGAGAAATGAGAAAATTGATTGGACACATCCTCCAAATTTTGTTTACATTTTTCCCCTCAGGGAGGTGCTCCTGCAGGTAACATACGAGCCTTTTTTTATTTTTCACAAGCCATAAAAATCTTAATTAGCAATACTACAAATGCAAGTGTTTAAATAAGCAGTGTGTAGTCTTTTGTTTCAAAGTTTTTTTTTTTTTTTAATTTAATTGCATAGTCCTCCTCAATGTTTGTGTCGACTTACTCTGATGTGACATTAAACGTACGGGTACATTGTTATAAAAAAGATCTTTGACGTCTTTAGCCGTCAATGGTATTAAATGAGTTAGATGTCATGTGTAAAGATTATATTTGTAAAGGCACAGATCGCTCATCACTGTGCGATAACATGACTTTAATTTTTTTGTATTAATAGTAGCCAATTTGACATCATGCACATTGTAATGTCTTTTCCAAATCTAACAGACACAGAGAGAAGTTGGCAACCTGAGTGGCTTGGTCGACTCCGTCAAAGGAAGATAGTCCATGACAGATACGAAAACAAATTCCCGAGCATCGTCGATGACGGACAAGATGGTGTCAAGATCGCCTGAGCGTCCACGGGCGGAGATCTGCGGTGGGGCAGCCTGCAGAAAACACAATCCAAGCAGAACAGGAGACATTTGATTGATTTTTCAAAGTATTTCAAAAGTGCCGTGCGAACTCACCGACAAGTAGACTCGTGCTGCGACTCCGTTCAAGTTGACCTGCAGAGGATGCTGGGCGCCGGACAGCGCCGTGAAGCGAGCGGGCCAATACGGTGGCAGGGATCCATTGAGGCTCCAGTACACCGCAAAGATACGAGCGGCGTCTTGAGCCAGGCAGCTGCAGTCCTCCACGGCGACGCCCACCTCCTTCACCTGGGAAGCACAAACAACACTACTCACCTGGACTATGCAAACGGAACTTTTGTGGTCCAATAAGTCACACTTGAACATCCCCACCCCAAAATTATATATTTTGACCCGTCCGCTTGTGAACTGGTCCCTCAAGCACATTCATTCCCCATTTAATACAAATAAGGAATATTGCTAGGATTGGTGTGGAATGGGCTACTTCCATCCCACAACGGCGCAAACGCCCCGTTACGCCCAATTGTATCAGCGCAAAATCTAGCAAAATACCAAAAGAAAGAAAACTCATGAAAATAGGGCCCGAAGTGTTTCGGAAGTTAGTAACTGATTGAAGTCGATACATAAACTGACTTTCATAATTTTTCATTTTATTAACTCATTCACTCCCATTGACGGATATATACGTCAAAAAGTCAATTCATTTGACCTATGCTGGCAGTGAATGGATTAATTATGCCCTCATTTGATATTGTTCATTGTAATACAAATTATTGTATTACTCGTGTTCAGTAAAAAAATGCGAGAGGACCTCGAAAAAAAAAAAACAAATTAAATCGCAACAGTGAGTAAAAAAATTGCAACTAGTTTATTCAAAACCGTTTAGTGGTGACGCAAACTCTAAGTCACAACGCGCTGCAGTCACGTGTGATCACCAACCTCCACTTTGCAGACGTGAAGAAGTGACGGGTACGACATCATATATTTGTCGTCCGTAAATATAAAACTGAGTATGGCTCGTTATTCGACTTGATGACGAACGCACTCGTTGCTTTCCAATCGTAACCTCCAAACATTTTGTCCTCATTAACAGAGAACCTCCTGTACTTTGTTCAAACGCAGCTTTCATCTCTTTGTGCCTCTCTACGCATTCATGTGCTCGTTCTGTAACGCCCGAAGATGCTGCCTGAATATGAACTATTAATAGTTCAACATTTCGACCAATCACTTCTCCCTTTTACCTGATTCAAAGAGCACCAGTCCATGTTGGCGCTACCTAAGTAAAAGTGCTTCTGATCAATCACCATCAGCTTGGTGTGCAAGATGCCTCCAGATAAAGACTCCAGATTCACCTCCCTGATATCGGCACCTGATCCAAAACACACGTTGCAAGTGTCAATGTGAGGTCAAGCGTACGATTCGAAAACGAGTTTGTTATATACCCGCCGCGGCCAATTCACTAATGTCCCACGTCAAAGTCTGAGCGGCATTCGTGGCTAAGTTGAGTTTCACATGTTTGGAAGGGAGTTGCTTCAGCTGCTCAAAGATCTGCCTGCCCTGCGAACACGTGAAGGGACAACATCAGAGGGGAGACCGATCGTCGAACGAGGCCCCGCGGCGCTCTCCTTGCCTGAATGTCGAGCGAGTGGGCAAACCGGGACTCGTTGCTCCGCAGTGACATGTAGTACGCGGCGATGCTGACCGAGCGGTTGGCCTTGCCCAGCAGGCTCAGCCAGCTGGCCGTCGTGCTCTGCTGCGGTGACGGGCTGGACGGGTACAAACCCAACGGGATGCTCTCCACCAGATGAACTCTAGACGAGGAAAGTCATTTTCATTAAACAGAAGAAGCGCATCCGACTTGGGAAATGTTTTTGGTTGTCTCATCGGGACGCTACTGTAAACAAGCAATGTGATTGGACGATACCAGCCGCTCACCTACAATCTCTGCTACACTCCTCCGTGAGGGGGGCCGTGCCCTCCAGCCAGTGCAGCTCCAGATGAGCAGCCAGCTGGCTGAGCGACATGGGAAGGCCGAAGCGCCACGCGTGCATACCAAAAAGTAGCAGAGTCAACGGCAGCAGGAAGCAAAGGGCCAAGCGGCCACGTTGGGATTTCTGCAAAAAGACAGATGGGAATTTATTTATTTATTTAATTTTGATCCTAAAATGGAAAAAAAGCATAGGTACAAAACGACAAAACATCTTTGGAATGTTTAAGATGTTTGCGCAGGGTGTGGGTAAACTCCTGTAGCGAATGTGTCGTAGTTGAGTCGATCACCATGGAGACGGGCATGTTTGCCAGTTTAAACTCACTTTTTTTTTTTTCTTCCTACCCGTCCTTTTCGGTTGCTTAGTCATGCATGGTCGATTTGTAGAGACAAAGTTAATGACATTCAAGAACCTCCCCTGAACCCCCCCCCCCAAAAAAAAGAAAAAAGAAAAGTTAAATGCAAGTCTCATTTGTCTTTAATTGAGCGTAATCCTAATCTATAAACCCAAATAATTTATGTATAAAAAATCTGATAAAATACATAAAAGCAAATAATTGCATTTTAAATCACAACATTGGTGGCGGGAGTAAGATTATTTTTCGGACTCGTTAAACCCTGAGAAGGGACGTGAAGATTAGGAAGTGTACCCGTTGAGTAGTGGGCGTGGCCATGCAAATCCCTTAAACTCACTTTGACTGATTTGCTTGATGGCGCTTCGGAAGGCTGCTGCGCTACCACATGACATGCGGAGCCGTCGTCAATTTCGGCTTCTTCCTTGACGACATCCTCGGTGTCCATTTCGTGCGCTTGCGCCTCGTGATCGTCCTTGACGCTGCCGGAATCACCCAACACCTGCTCATCAAACGACTGCTCATCGTCGCTATCTACGTCGGAAGATCTCAAGTCCTTTGACTCGGCCGCGTTTGGATCTTCGCACTCCCACGGTGGTTTTTCGTCCACAATAGCCTCCGTTTGACCGACATCGCCTTTGCAAGTGAGCTCTTGGGACATTGGGAAAGGAATATTTCTCTTTGTCACAATATAAGGCCTTTGTGGCGTTTCTTCGTGAGGCGTATTATGGCTGACGGCGTCCAAACAGCGAAGGCGGCTTGTGGCGCTATCCATCTCGGGGTATTGGCTCGCGTTCCCGCCCGGTAAGGGACTCTCTTCCACTCGAAGAGCAGGCCTGGGGCTTACCATCAGACCGGGCTGCACCGTCTCCGACAACGTGTGACCTTTTGGGGCCGCCCCTGCAGTCGTTTGTTCTGTGCTGCTCAGGTTGGGAAGGGCCTCCAAGGTGACTTTGGGGCTGCCGACTAAAGGCTGCGAGTGTGTTTTTTCGCGAACATCAGGAAGTTTGGATTTTGAAGCGTCAACACTTGCAAGTTTGTCCGCCGGCTGAACAGGAGGAGCAGGAGGCTCTTTTTTGGAAGCAGCCAGCTCAGGGCTCACAACAGCGGGGCGCTTATGGAAAGTTGGGATGCGGGAGGCAGGCTTGGCGCTTTTGCGGCTCATGTCGTCTCGCACGGCGGCGGGTTCTCTTCTCACGGCCTTACCGTTGAGACGGTCGAGCACGATGCTGCAATCCTTCAATTCCTGAAGAGGGGACAAGATTGATTAGAAAGTGGGTGGGAACTAGAACCTGTTAACTTTTCAATTGCATATTCCACAAAGATTTATCTAAAATACTTGTTTTTTTATTTATTTTACATTTCAGTTAGCATTCGGACAGAGAAGAGCCCATCGGCATTTGACGTCTTTTTGCCCGGCATTTTTTTATAAGCGCATCATCCCCTGGCCAATGGCTGCCAAACGGATTTTTGTAACAGCGTTGCAACATTTCCTCGCGGCAAGATGTTTCTCGGTCCACGACTGCAGTTCAGCGCGAGTTTGCAAAACTTTAGAACTGTCGCCATGCTCCAACGCGTAGGACAATTTGCGTTATCCGTGGCAAGTTTCTGGAAACTTTCTAGTCATATCAGGCAAACCGAATGACAACTAAGAGTACAGAAATCCGCCTTAACATAAATAAAAGGATGTTGGAAATTCATTTATAATTGGAATTGAAATGTCGATATCCATGGCAACATAAACAGATCGATTGTTGCAGGATAAATGTTGAATGTTTAATTGACCGTGCAAGTTGGGCTCAACAAGGTGACGTGAGTTCATCTGAGTCCCACTTGTTCTAAATTATTTAACACTTCTCAATTATAGATGAATGTTTTGTTAGACTGGAGGATAAAAAAGATGCAAAGATGAGATAACTATCTTGACGCCGTATGTATTTTTTTTTTTTATTTCAAATATTCAAACATTTTTTAGAGACTCTGTTGGCTGCTCTGTTGGTGGTTTCAACAGTGCTCTCTCTTTAGGATGTTCAAAGCTTGGCACATTTTTTTGTACAAGCTAAAGCTGCTTTAAATTTTTCCAAATTATCCCTGACCGGTCTGGTGAATTTCTTCGTTTTCGTGATGGTGGTGTTCGCGAGTGTTCTCAAACAAACCACTGAGGACTTCACGGAACAGGTGCATAATCAAGAGTAATGTGGATTATTTATTAAATTGCTAACTTCTGAGGGCAAGATTGGGCTCGATTGCTTTTACTGCTGGAGACAAATTCCATGAGTGTTTTACATACTTGGCCCATGAAGAGGATTCTGATATACAAGCATTCCGAGTGAAAGAAGGCGTCTGAATACAAACTTATATTTGTTTAAAAATTTGCAAACTGCATTATCATTTTCATTCCACTTCGCAAAGGTGCATCAAAGCAAGGACAAACAGACAGAACAATTTCTTCTCTCCATGTTGAAATCTCACACAACTATACTCGCAAGAAGCAATGTTTCACTGGCAACATAATGTGCATAACGTTTACTTTTTCAAGACTTTTTGGGGATTTTGTCTTTTTTTTATATGCACATTTTATTCTTGGTCTAGATTACTCTCCAATCTCATTGTACACTGAGCATAATGACAATAAAGGGCATTCTCATTCTCAATTATGTGCTAGAACAATTAAAGCAATATTTTCTGATTGGAAGACCAAAAACACGTGGGAAAAGTTCATGGTCTAGAAATACTTGTCAAGGCACTTTAGACTCAAAGATGATAGACATGCATTCAGTGTATCGATACCGTGTCATCGGTCTCCTCCACTGATTCTTCATCATCAGTCTGCACTCTCTCCATCTCCTCATTATGCGCAGTGTCAGAGTCCGAGTCCAAGTCGTCGAACTCCTGGGGCAAAGAAGAAAAAAACACGAGTCAGTAAAGCCAATCCGCTTCTAAAAAATTAATGCGGCGTGGGTTTAGCTACAAAGCGATGAGTCATGAGGGCTATATGTGTGTGTGTGTGTGCGGCGGTCAGAATGAAACGACCTACCATGACGCAGACGCTTGCAAGTGTGAACGCACAACGCTTCACAGGCAAAAATAAAAGCTTGAGACGATTAGCTACACGTCCAGACTCTTTTATGTTTAGCGCTTGGTTGTTTGTCCGCACGCTGCTTCTTCTTCTTCTTCTCCTTAAATTTTGCGGATAGGTCGGCTAGCGATGCTGCTGCCGTCGCCGTTTGCGAGAAACTACGTGGCTCGCTGTGAAGTTTTCTTCATTCCGCTGAGGAGGAAAAGGAGGCGGAAAAGTTGAGTAGTGTTACTCACCGCGTGCGCTGGTCTCTCCGACAGGCGGGAGGACTTCCTCTCTGCGGTTGTTTCTGCTGTTTCAGTCTCCTCGCCTCCACCACGCATCGATTTGCGGGGTCGCAAAACCATCGGCATTTTTGAACCTTCAGTTTTTTTCAGTAACCTTGACAACAATAAAAAAAAAACTATAAATACGAGTGCACTACACTGTCGAACCAAAAGTGTTCAATGAATAATATGCGCCGCTAGTAACTACGTGCTTTATTTAGGGAATAAAAATAAAATGAGTTTCGCTCGCATCTTCTGTCACAGGGCGCGTAAACATCAACCAAAGGAACCGCGATTTCCTGCAATCCCTGATTGGTAGTTGGAATCAAAAGTTGAGACTACGCCTATCACAGGTGACGCACGTGACGTAACACGGAAGTAAAGATATGAACGTCGTCCGCTGAAAATACGCCAGGTTCCTGTCAAATAAGGTCTGCGATTTTGTTTGAATCCAGTGATCGTTTTATACGTTATGGTCGACAACATATGACGACGTTTTGAAATTGATCACCCCCGCGTTATTGCGTTAGAAAAATAAATCGCTAACGTCAATGACGGTTAGTGTAGCTCTTGAAAGTTAGCAGTGTTGTTGACACAAGCGACCGACCTTGTTGACGCAGTTTAATATTATCTATAAGTCAAGGTGATTGTTTTCTTGATGTTCGCGCACTGCCCCAGAATAGCGATCATGACTATAAACACGCAATTCCAAACGTTTACCGGCTTAGCAATAACGGTTTACTTACAAGCTAACGTTGTCATTAAGCCTTACAAGGAAGTCATTTAAATGTCCAACCTCATTTGCCTCAGGCGAAGAAAACGATCCCCTGCCGATGAACTGCAGTCAAGGTGTGTTGAACACCAGCAAACTTTTTTTAGCTATTTAATCCTGAAATATATCAAATAAAGTTGCAGGACGCATTTTGTTTTAAATCTAAATAAATATGACAATTTTATTAAAGTGTATTTGAAGAAGTATTACGACTTTAACAATGTTAAAACGAGCAGTATAAGAATCTCTTTGGTTACCACTTTATTACTGCTTCCCAGATGACCCAAAGACCCTCCATACTACTACTGTTTGGTTTTGTTTTACAATAATATATCCAGCAGATGGCACTATTTATTACCATTCGTTGTATGCAGCAAAATCCCACACCTTATTTTCCGTTTACTTGAACGTTATCTTGCTACTGAATGGATAAGATCTCCGTCAGAGGTTTGCATTTGTCGACTGCCTGACTGAAGGATTCCATGTGTCTGCCATCAGGTGTTCCACGTTAACGTCCATTTGGGAGCAAAGGGTAGTCAACATGGACCTCTAGATGAGTCAGGACCACCATGGAAGCGCCAGTCACAGTCTCCCCTCCTCCCAATTCCTCCACCGTACCCGTCCCGCTGCCCCTGCATCCCGCTCTGGCCCCTTCAGTGCAGCTTGGCTTTACCGTCCTGTACACGGTGCTGTACGGTAGCCTCTTCCTGGTGGTGTATGTCCAACTCTGGCTTCTCTACCTCTACAGAAACAAACGCTTGAGTTACCAGAGCGTCTTTCTTTTCCTCTGCCTGCTGTGGGCGGCGCTGCGCACCACCTTGTTTTCATTTTACTTTCAAAACGCACTGGAGGCCAACCACCTCCCCGTGGCGATCTACTGGCTGCTCTATTGCTTCCCTGTCTGCCTGCAGTTCTGCACACTGAGCCTTATCAACTTGTATTTCACTCAGGTGAGACCAAGGGGATTTTCTACTTGAAGATAGATGACAGGTTAAGATGACCTTTTGCCACAATTTGTGATGAACTTGATTACGTCTGGTTTCTCTGGTTGCACAGGTGCTACTCAAAGCCAGGGAGATTTACAGCTCAGATGTGGAAAAACGACTGTGAGTGGGCATTTTATGGAGATTAAGCATATCACCCGCTTTAGCTTGCGTGAACGTGCTCTTTGACTCACCAAAGGTGCAAAAAAAGTATCAAAAAATTCTGTATATAGTTTAAAAAATATTTAACAAAATCTTGACAATTAATTATTGGATGAAGTTGATAAATCACCCGACTGTAAGCGAGTAAACATTTTCCATTTCAATCAGTGTTTAATCTAAAATACTGAATGCATTTTGTTTCAGGTGTAGGGCCCGCTGCATGTACGGGGCGCTGAACGCCATCTTCTTCTGCGTCAACGTGGGCTGCGCAGCTCTCGGAGGCCGTGTTGAAGGCACGGGGACATGGAATCTGGTCCTGGTCCGGGTGCTCGTTAACGACTCGCTGTTCATCCTGGACGCGGTGTTGCTCGCCGCTCTGCTGCTGTTGCTGACGCGACACTCGCGCTCCACAGGCCCTTACCTGACCAGCAAGGTGAGATATAATATGTTAAATTTTTCTTTAATGTGCAGGAGTTGGTGTCATTTTTGTTTGTATCGTGTCAATATGTGTGACCTTTTAACACACTCATTATGACATGAGCGCAAACACAGACGCCAACGGAAAATATACTTTTTTTTAACATTACAGGGGACCACAGTGTGTCGCACGGCAGCACTCGGCACCACGATCATCTTGCTGTTTGCCAGCCGGGCTTGCTACAACCTGAGCGTCCTGGTACTGTCTCAGCATCACCATGTTGAGTCTTTTGACTTTGACTGGTACAACGTCTCCGATCAGGTACTCCATTTTTACACCCTGTCAAGAGTTTGCAATGTTTTGCCTCCTCGGGGCTCATTTACAAGTTTTCTGCGTGCCAAAACAAAATGCTTCTATGAACTCGTTTTGTATCTCGTTGGCAGGCTGACCTGCGTAATGAACTCGGCGACAGGGGCTACCTGGCCTTTGGCGCCATCCTCTTCATCTGGGAGCTGCTCCCAAGCAGTCTGCTCATCCTCATCTTCAGAGTTCGCCGGCCTACTCCAGAGGTTGTTAAAAGTCATTGATGAATATGATTAAAATATGAATTTTACTGCTAAACTAAATATAAAACTAAGACCATTACACATGTACTTAAACCAACCACATAACTTTTCCTTGAAGTAAGCTGACTTATGGGAAATGCTAAAGATAGTCCAATGAATAGGATCTATGTGGCGGTGTTTTAACGCATCAGGCATGGATATTTGAACACAAACGGTCCAGCAACACATGTAGACAGACAATATAGATTAAAAATACACACAGGCATATATTCTTTATATTCTAAAATTAAAAACGATTTATCAACAGTTAGCTGAGTCAGATACAGAAACTCTTGTTCATTTGTACTAGCATGACGGTATCATACTGCCATCTGGTGGCCAAGTGGCGCACACCAGAAGGAGCCGTAATGAATTAATCATGACGCACAAACTTTCTTTTTACCTTCAATTTGCTTTCCTTATTTTAAAAAACTTTTTTTGGGGGGGGGGGGGGGTAACGGAAGTGCTAGATGCCATTTTGATGAAATTGAATTTGAAATTGTAGGACCACAAAGGCTACTAGAGGTATTCTCTTTGCTTCCTTGTCCATTTTCTGCAAAGTCACACACATTATTTTGTGATGTCGATAGGGCAGCAACCTGACTGTCAACAACAGGACCCTACCTCGGCCTTATTTTTTCGATGACCCCCAAGGCAATGAGGAGGAAGTGGCTCCTCCATGGAGTTCAACTTACCAGCCTCACTCAAGGTCGGTCGTGTGACTGACGACACCCGTAATGCTGTCAGTTCCCATGTTCATTGAATTCTTATTGTCCTTCGGTTATGCCAGCTGGTACGGATCGGAGACCGCTCCTCTCCTGTTTGCCAGCAACCCCCCAGACCGGAGTCACCAGCACCATACTTTGTACTCAACACCACAAAACTGACGCGCAAATGCGGGCATGGGTACGCCGTTCTTGATGGTGGCCATCTCAAGGAAAAGCAAAAACCAGCATGTCAACCAGTAGAACCTCCATTTGTCTGGTCTGCGTATTAATGTTTTGTTTTGCACTGAAAACCTCAGGAATTGTCACCAAACATTACATATGCACTTTTCTGGTGTTTTTTAACAACTACATTTTAAAAAAAATTATATTGTCTCTTAAAGGGAACCAACTTTGTCAGGGAAGACATAAAATCCCAAACATTGAGTCGGCGTTCTCTCTGACAAGTTTGAACTTGGGTTTTGCTGCGTTTTGTCAACTTTTCTAGAGGACAATCACCTATAAGTGGTTCACCACTGTAAATAAGCTCTTAATTTTTCTTGAAAAGCTTCTTTTGCATTCCACTTTAGAATGTATCAGTATGTAAGAGTGGACTGAGCTTTTCACCTCTGCACTCTTTGCTATTCCACAGATTTGTGTACCCTTTAATATTTTGCAAAATATTTTCTATATTAATATTTCTATACTCGCTTCCTTTGTGATTATCCTCCATTTTGATGAAACTTTTACCAGTAACTTATTAATTGTATTAACAGTTTGACGGATGTAGAAAGAGCTTTGACTGGATCACATTTATTGTATTTTGTAAACAATTAAAATGTACTTGTCAGTCTGTTGCTTAAGAGCTCGTGTGAAGTTTGAGTCTAAGCTACGTGAAGTAAATAGGTTGTATCTTAAGCAAAGATTTTGAATCTGAATTCACAAAAAAAATTGGTGTTAAAATCCCCTACCATTCTTTTAATTTTGTCCCTATTTTTTTCCTTAACACAATTCCATTTTCTGCACCGCTTATTCTCTCACGGGTCAGTGAGCCGATTATCCATTTATGGTTTTCTATAATGGCCCCCTGAGGAAACTACGATTTACCCTGTGATGAAAATAAGATACTTCGGCGTGTCTCAAAATTCCAAAACACTTTCACGCTCATCTTATTGATCAACTAAAAGAATGAACTTTGATAATCATAGCCCGAAAGAAAATGTTGCAGTTTATTTTCCGTTATGTACAGATCACCCTAATAAAACTTTATACATTATGTACATATTCAAATAAATCTGTTACAATACCTGCAACATTGGAAAAAAAAAACAGGACAAAGCGTGCTGATTTGGAAAGGGGAGAAAATGTCAATCATTTGTAAAGGGGAGAAAATGTCAATCAACCTTCCTTCTTGGATCAGATAAGATCACTTTGCAGTGGGCGCCTTCTACCGAAGCCAGCTTGTTAAAGAAAAAAAAAAGAATGTGCAGGCACTGAGCTCAATGACAGCCAAACTTACCAAATACTAATAATCCAAACAGTGTTTCACTCACTAAACGCACCCATTCCAAGTTCCTTTCAATTTACCAGTGCCTGCAGTCCTCATTCCACTATTTGTACTTAGTGAAACAAGGGGGGGAAAAAAGCATGCTATCATTTCGACACGAGTGCAAAAGATCCCATGGTTCAACCCCCGCAGTTTGAGTCCGACTCAATTTGGTGAAGAAGGTGAGAGGTGCCAAGAGGAGGACCAACAGAGATGATCCACGTTTAGAGCGCCTGTTGGTCCGCAGTCACCTCAATCGTCTGCAGGTGAAAGTGGCGCCGTTTCGAGCTTACGAAGTCGCCGGCGCCTCAGCTCGGCGGCGTTCGGTTCGCCGTCCTCGTCCTCGGATCCTCCATCTGCTTTGTTTCTTCTCTCGTCATCCCAAGTGGAAGTGGAAGCAGATTCGACCGTTTGGACGGGGATGCTGCTCACTTGGGTCACAAGGAAGCACATCAAGATTTGGGAATTGGAACTTCACAAGTTTGAAGAGTAGAAGTTCTTACAGCTGGGGGAGGAGAGTTTTTCCTGACTCGGCTCGTCCGTACTCGCGCCGGCAGTGGGAAAGGAAGTGGAGCGGTTTGTCCCGTTGGCTTCTCCAGTGCTGCTGTCAGACCTCGGAGGACTGCAGAGAAAAATAAAGAGCTGGCACCTATTGTCTCCATTTACAAATTCCCATGCAGAAAATTGCAAGGAAATCAAAAGAGTGCCCTAAAAAAAAGAGAAATTGACTTACGTGAGCGTGGCGACCGTGCTGAGGTAATGGTGGATGTTGAGCATGGCGGCGTCCAGCAGGGTGTGGATGTTTTGGAGACACTGCAGCCTGGCCTCCAGTCCCCGTCGGCCCTCGGCCTCAAGCTCCCTCAGCTCCTCCTCTGACAGCTGCGACAGAGACGGAGGAGGAGGAGGCATCGACGACACTGCAGGGGAAGAGAGGAGAAGTCCGTTTGCAAAGCAGTTCAATGAAAACCCAATCTGATCAGTGTTGCACTATTTGGGTTCTATTTTTAACCACAAAAGTGATGGCGCCGTTTTATAAATGAAAGAATAATAAGAGCTGTGAAATACGGATTTTTCCTCGGGTGATTTCACAGCTTTTTAAATAGGGGTATGTTTTGTTTTTGTTTTTTTTGTTTTTTGGTGAAGCAGCAAAAAAATTTTTTTTTTTAGTAAAAGAACAATAAATTCACCTCAGAAAACCTTAGAAAAAAATTGGTAAACTTTTAGTTCCTTTTTTTTAATAAACACTGAAACAGTAAATGCAGTTCAATATGTCTGGGAAGGATGTAAAGGACATGCACGGCAGACAAAACATTATTCTGTGTTATTGACATCCTCCATCCCTCTATATGCGCATTATGGCAAAATGCCTCTCCGTAAATCGCGGCCGTTGGGCTTAAAAATTGTTGCAAGTTATTTTATTTACTACATCTATTTTTATTTTTAAATAACTGATTGGTTATCGGAATTTTTTTTCTGCCAAATCAGCATAAAATAACTTCCACAATTGTCCCGCACGGACATCTATGGATTCCTCAGATTTCCCTTCAACTTTCTAATGTGATTACATGACCGAATATGGAAATGTTACATCTTGATATTCTCATTCAAATGAAAAATGGACAAGGAATTTTAGCTTAAGTACAGTAGCAGTGATAAAAAGAGAATTAATTTTAACTGTAGGAAACTAGAAACTTTCAAAATACCATTTTGTGTTTATATAATGGGAACGGTGGTCTAAGGTCAGTTCTGAGGAATTCATCCTACAATTCTGAGCCACTGCAAGTGAAAATACAAATAAAAACCTACTGAAAGGAGGAGGTGGTGGTGGCATGGGCAGCCACGGCGCAGTTGGGAAGGGAGGAGGGGGAATGGAGAAGGGGAATCCAGGCATGGCCGAGCCCGGAGCAGCAGCTGTGGTCGGGTCCGCACTGGTTGAAGTGGACTGGCTGGGACCTGCTGGAAACACGGATTCAGGCTCAGACACTCTGCAAACTTGCATAACCTTGACTATCGATTCGTCACGTGACCTACCGGCTGCCTGCGCCGCCTCAGTGTTGCCCTCCGGCGCGTCCGCAGCACCGGGAGCTGCCGCAGGCGCCGGAGGCATACCGGGAAATGGACCCCAGAATGGGAACAGGCCTGGCGGGAAGCCAGGCAACATGCCAGGAGCGACTAGAGAGGAAAAAGCAGCAAATTAAAACCAACAATTCATGTGCCACGACATAACTTACAGGACATTTGCAAAGCAAAATGGGCCGCTTGGCTTTGTGGACACGTATGACTTTGAGGGCCACTTTTTTTGTGTGTCTGATGAACTTTGTTTAAGAATTGAATAACTCAAGGCTATTTGATGACACACCTGAGTGTCTTGTTGTTGACAGAATTTTTGTCGTCTGCTCACCATTGGCTGGTTGGGCAGCAGGAGCATGTGCAGGGGCTGCTTGAGCAGGGGCCGCAGCCTGTGCAGGGGTAGCAGTCGGATTGGTGTTGGATGCCCGCAGGACGTCCATGCGACAAGTGGGGCACGTCTGCTGTCTCTGGAACCACGAACGCAAGCAACTGTGTGCGGAGACAAATGCAAAGAGAAGCTATGCTTCATAAAAACTGAGAGAATGATCACACAAAAACAAACTCTTTAATTAGGATCAAGTGCTTTCATGATCATGTTCAGCTATTAAGAGAATGCAGGTTTGTTTGAAATCTGTTCATTTCCAACAGGACCTACCTGGAGTGGAAAATGTGATTACAAGGCAGTTTCTTTGCTCCAGTGACCATTTCCTCCCGACAGATGATACAAACATTATCAGAGGCCTGCAGATCTTCAGGAGTAGCGTCAGGGTATCTGATGACCAAACACAAAGTCAAAAAAGTATTCATTTAAAGTTATTTTGGCTTGTGCTGTACAGTATGTAAAAATTTTTTTTTGTAAAGTTTTCTGGGATGGATAGAAATTTTAAATTAAGCACATAACTGCATTATTTTTTAAACATATTCAAAATAAAGCTTGAAGATTACACATGCAGTATTTTTTTTAAATAATGTTATAGGAGAAAAGGCTTGCGTTACTCACAGCGTATTCATGTTGCGGATGGCTCTCCGAGACATTATAGCATCAGTTACAGCTTTCTTAAATTGTCTGAAAGGCAAAAAGAAACATGCACGCACGCACGCACGCACACACACATAGATACAGACACAACCGCAAAACAAGTTCAGTCAATAACGTTAAATAGTCAGAGGTGGAAATAAAGTACAATCATACTAAAAGGTGTTTGGAGTATTTTCGACTTAGCCTAACATATGGACAACATAATTCGAGTACGGTTTAGGGCAGTTCTACGTGACTATAACAACAAACATTGTGCAAAATGAATAGTTGTGTCTTCAGACATGGGTTTATTTTGTTCCGTGACCAAAAAAAAAAAAAAAACATCAAACAATGTGTTGTGATATTGTACTTAAAGAAAACAGAGTGACAACATGATTGAACGAAATATAAAATAAAAAATCATGCCGACACAAAGAGAGAGAATTAATTTAGGAGTCATATTTGCCAGAATTTATGCCTGCGAGTATTGTCCGTCTACAAGTGTTGAACCGTTGAAATATCAGTTGTTTCAAGCGGTAAATACCGCCACTTGATGGTGTTTGTTAGCCTATCTAAGCCATTTAGCATTTTGCATTGGCATTAGGCTCACTTATGTGGTTGTTTTAAAAAAAACTTACAACATGCAACTCCCTTTGTTTTCTGTTGAGTTTGACTGTAAACTTCAAATCGGATTGGCATTCAACAGCTGGAAGCCTCTTTCCGGAGGATGTGGGCTCTATCTGCCAAACTGCTGCTCGTTCTGACATAAGGCGAGCTCACTGCAACCACAAAGCGCTCGTATCTCAAATGGCTCGTATTTCTACAGTCAGGTTACTCCTGCACTACAATGTTTATAGTCGCACTCAAAACTGAGCGTGCTGAAAAGCTCGAAGAGTGAAGTGGAATTCATTAACTAGTTAAATCCGTTAATTTGTTTTACTCTGCTACAACCAGGTTGTCAACGCTAAAGATCATTTGGTCTCAGTCGGCCGGTGAGAGATAAAGTTAAAAATGAAAAAAAAAACAAGTGAGACTTCTTACCTCATAGCCAGATACATGGGCCGGATGGCAAATAAGGGGAACGTGTGAACCTTCATCATAATGGTCATGAAGGCAATGTACAGGAGAACTTTGATGAAACCTGAAACGGACAATAGCACATATTTAATTGACAACAGATATTAGCTTTTAAGTATGCAAGGAGCATGCAATTACCTGTGAAGAGCTCTGTGTAGAGCATATAGACAGCTTTGTTGTCCCAGGGATTCTCACTTTGCAAATCCACTGTGTGCAGGATGTACTTAATGAGCATAGTCAATACCATGGTCAACAGGATGGCGTACTGAGATGCACAAAAAAGGAAATATTTAAACATACGCAATTAGGCAAGCACATCATGTTGAAATCTAATTTTGACAAACCTCAAAGCCAAAAACAAGCTGCACCGAGGCTCCTCGCGTGATAATGCTTTGACAGGCGTGGTAAACAAACAGGAAGTCCAAGACTCCCAGTAGCCCCATGAGAGCTGGAGAACATAAGCAACGGGAATCAAATTTACAACATATCCACACAACAGCAGCTTGGCGGAGAAACGTATACAGCATCGGAGTAGAGGTGAGGGAAAACTCATGCTGACCTCTAGAGCGCCTGCACACACAGTCACTTGCAAAACAATTTATTTGAGTGTCACAATTAAGACGAGAAGAGAAAATCATAAAGCAAAAGCAACACAGAAACTGAGGTGACACTTTGTGTACTTACATAACACTCGAAAGTGGAAAAGACAGGATATGTTTGGACTTCGTTCCATCTGGCAGATTGAAAAAGAGAGAAAAAAAAAATTGAAAAAGAGAATTCATGAAACACAAGCAGCGCCATACTTCATTTGCTGTTAATACATAAAGCACAATAATATATTTTTCAAATTCCCTCTCTAAGTGGCCTCTGCTTATTACATCGTGCTTCACTTGCCAGGGTGGCTGTCCAAATAAATGCAGCACTTCAAATGAGTGGGAACATTTGCTATCTTAACATGTGTCATGGAGGACATCATTACCGCTAAACACACGCCGTGCATAGCAGATATCGAATCTGCCAAGTTGAAGTTTAAGCGACATGCAGCAGCGGAGCGTTCCAGAACAAAAGCTGTTGAACATGACAACTTGGAGACAATAAGAATAAGAAGTGGAGAAAAAAAAAAAAGAACTGAATCAGCTGATAAGAAGTGAGCACAACCAAAGCCTGTTGGGTTTGGCTCTAGTTTACGCCAATGAGGACAATCGCCATCGGAAATGGAAGGATAGCTAAACAATCTAAAATATGTGATCTAACGTTACCTCGTTGAGCAAATAAGCATCATCACGACCACCCTACCAGGCAATAAGGTAGCTTGAAAATCACAAAAACTGTAACCACCGACCCCCCCCACCTCAATAATGCGCTTTAATGTGTGATTATCGTTTTCTTCCCATGTGTTTTTAACAACTGCAAGCAATGAGTTCATCCGTGTTAGAATACATTTATTATATATAAATGTTTTGGTCATATAGGTTGGGCTTACGCTAAAATAAGGACAGAGGAACCATGAATTAATGATAGACAATTACAGTTGTTAACATTTCTCCTAAAATTGCATTCCATTAGATAGCGATATCGATTTGAATGTTTGTTAAGCCACATGTCTACAACGTGTTGTTTATAAGATAATGATAATAGATTTCTCTGCGATTACTTACAAAGTCCACGCGGTCTTCAGCCAACCAGTGGAAGCACTTCAGGAAGACCAGAAGTGTGAAGAGGGCAACAAAGCGTGGGGAAAAGTCGTCCCTGAATACAGTGAAGGCCAGGCACGTCTCGGTCACTGCGTACCAGGAACGCTCAATGAGATGCTGTTGGAAGAGAGAAAGGGATGTCGTGCGAGTGAATAGAAAATGTCGACACACCTCTGTGCAAACACATTTTGTGATTTAAAAAAATGATAAGCCATTTCAAAAATATTTCTTTTATGACCATTAATTTGTAGAACGACTGAACTTGATTTCATGAAAAGTAAAAAAACAAAAAGCGAGATAGTGCGAGTTGAGTGTGCACTCTAGTTACTGGCGACGTGGCTGTGTTCATAACTAACCGATTACGTCCATTCAAACACGTGTTTAAACGGAGTCAGCACACAACTGCCACCTTCTCAAGGGCCAACAGGTTTACATATTAATGGTGGAAGAAGTTTGGAAATGATTTATATTGGTCTTGTATTTTAGTATAACGAAAAAAATGGCATTTGGACAGGGGTTTGGAGAGTTGTTTTTTTTTTTTAATCATAGTTGATCACAATATGTACGCTACATCAACTTTGATATGTTTGTTACATATCCTAACTACCTCCATTTCTGCTGCCCTCAGCTGTCCAAAAAACACCTTCCTCATGAACTTTCCCAGAAGGAACACCAACACAAAGGCCTGGATGTACAACACCTGCAACAACCACATCAAAAATGTGAGTGCTTTGAGGAACTTGAAAGTCGCTACAAAGGCCAACAAATGAGCTTCTACTGTTTTACTTGAGCACCACCTTACCGCCATGCTGGGGCTGCTCTTGGTGAGGTAGACGACAGTTGGGTAAAACTGATGTTTGAGGAGGTAAGCATGAGCCACCACAGCACCAGTCAATGCCAGACTGGTGACGGTCACCAAAGTTGCTCGCACCATGTTGGACGTAACTACAACTCCTGCAGCGAAAGTGGGATTAGTGACTTCTTCATTATTATTTGAAATGTGTCTAATGTTGCTCACACAAACAAAATCATTCTTGTAACAAAGTATAAATATTTAAATAGAATTTAAATTTTCACATGTACGCTGTCATTTGTATTAATGGGAACTTTCACTTTTAGGCCTCCCAAGCAAAATGTCTACGTACTTTTGCACCAATGCATTTCTCCTAAACTTCACTGAGACTATTTTCTACAAAATAAAACTACCAGTATTTCACATTTTTGTGACTCATAGTTTGTAAAGTCACTTGTGATATAACTGTAACCCACCAAAACTGCTCATAATTTCCATCACTTCCAACGCTAATTTCACACACTTTAGCAACTCCAAATCCTTCCTAACTGTAACATACATGTTCAGTACTGTTATGTACTAAAACAGCGCATTTTTAATGTTTTGACAATTATGCGTGTATTTTTTTTTATCTTTATGGCACCAAGTATAAAATGATGCGGAGCAATAACTGTTATTATACAAATTATTTACTGTATTTCACCGAATTGATACTTAACGTTTGTGCATTATTACTTTTGTAAAAGTTCATCAATTTAATATTTATTGTAGTTTTCACATTAATATTTTTATACTGAGGTCTACTTGTGACTGGAATTACTTAAAATCATTATGTTGTCTGCTTCTGTGTTTACCAATCTTTGAAATGGATAAAGACTCAGTTTCATAAAACGTCACTTTAAAAATCTCGACCACCACTGACTTTGCATGAAGACGTTGCCCAGAAATAAGTGCATTTAACACGTCATAACTTTAACTTTTGTCACTGGAAAATAATAAGAAAATTGTTTTAATTTTTTTTGTCTTTTAAGGTTGGTTTCATGTGAATCAATTGATCTTGTACGCACATACACGACTAAATGTGAGTCAAATCTGTATTTCTTTTTACTTAACTTGGTAAGCAACATTTCGACCTCATACAAATTAGATTAAGCATACAAGTGTAAAATATAAACCAACAGGGGACCCCGAAAAACACAGGTTGAGTAGTTAGGCAACGTTAATTTATATCGTCAAATAACACATCACCGGCAGGTAGTTAATCAAATGGTTAGCTAATGTCAGCTAACATGAGCTAGCTTAGCCGGTAGCATTACAGCTGTCAGCGCTCTACGGAACTCACCAAACCGATGTATGCTTGTTTGAAAGAAAAGGGGGAGTTTATAGTTTTCGAAGGTATGTATGTCCTCAGTAATCAATCCATTTCGATAATTTAAAGCAGCCTTTCAGTGATATTGCTGGGTTTCGCCCCTCTTGTTCGGGCTACGTGTTTATCTTTGGCTTGCTGTCTGCCAGCCACATCACATCCGGCTTTTACGGTAACTCGACGCAACAACAAATAAAACTAGTGCAATTACGCTCGTACTCTGGATTTATTATCTTCAATAAACAATCTATACTTTCTATTTATAATGTATACAACATGCTGGTGTCGTATTTGTATATGCTTAGGTTCTGGCAGCATAATGATAGTTGCACGTCATTGACGTTTTATGAGTATTACGGTATAACTCTACGTGGACCAATGGGAAGTTGCCCTTCTGCCTTTCAAGTTAATAAAATGAAGAATGCCAATCTTGTGTTCAATTAATCGTTTTTTCCCTTATAAATCAGCATTAAGAGGCAGTTTCGTTTATGGGATGATAACGCGGTTAGAATAATATTCTGTACACTCATCAATCAGTTACTTTTCTTACTTTGGTTATTGGCCAATTCAACCAAAATTACAATCAACACCCTCCACCGCCACATGATTAAAAGTTAATGTGGGTAATATGAGCTAATAATGTCAGCTAACACTAATAAGTGGTACTTCTCCTAACACTGCAGCCAAGGGTGTTTTACCTTTTGTCTTGTATTTGTCTTACATAGTTGTGTCAGCCCTCCGCAGAGTACTTGTATAGAAAAGCAATTTTCCACTTCCCCTTCAAAAATAAAAAATGTCCTTGGTTGTTCATCTACATAAAAAAAGAAGTGTAGGGTAGCTCTTTGGCAAATATAGTTATCCACATGAGTTAAGGATTCCTTCAAGATCTTTCTTCAAATGGAAAATGACAAATAGATTCAGTAATTGATCTCCAAAGTGTATTAAAAGTAAATAAAGACATGGCAACCAGATAGCCTGTTTATTTAATCGAGCTAATGAAGTCATTCATCAACAACAACAAAAAATGTCTTGTAACCCACGGCAACATTTAATATATGCCTCCACATAATCCGAGTGCACAATATTGACAGAGTGAACGTGGACAATGTCACTCCTAAAATGTCTATTGTCAGAACTAATTTTACGCGACTACTTGTACTGCAACACATGTAACATTGACACTGGTGTTAGGTTATGGCATGAAGAACTTATTCAGTGATCCTTCTCCCACATCAAAAACTATCAGATTAGAAAGGGAGTAGTTCAGTGTACTTTCTACAATTAAATGCTAAAAGATTGTAGATTGCAATATCTGAGTCTTAAATTGTCATGTCTATTCCTTTACATTGAGACGTTACAAAAATGGTTCCATAACATTCTGAATTAATTGTCAATTGCACCACAATTCAGAACTAAACATTCAGAGAAATAAAATAATTGGAGTAACCAATAGACTCAAAAAGATTAAAATTGCATGTATCCAAGGTGAAGAATGCGTCAAATGATGGCGATGCGGCAGTCCATGCCATCAAGTTTCGTGTCTTTCTCCAGGTAACATGAAAACATTTCAACAATTGATTCTGGCTGCTGCTGACATTCCAGTCCAACATCCCTTCCCAAATAAGTGTAAACAGTTCAGCCATTAAGACCACCTTAAATTAAAATTGCAGATGGAGGGGGAAAAAGTGGAAAAATGTTAAAAAAATTAAAAAAAAAAAAAAAAAAAAAAAAAAAAAAAAAAAGGCTTGGGGGTTTTGGGGGTGGGAGTCTAATCCAAATCCTCTATTATTAGGACACAGAGGAGATTGGGTTTAGAGGAGAACCCATCTGAGTCAGGACCTTGTCCAGCCACTGCAGCGGCCCATGCAGGTGTACCTCGATCCAGCAGGGTGTGCTGGTGACATCCTGTCGGTGGTACTCGGCTCCCCAGCCCTGGATGGAACAATGTGAGACAGAAGAATTAGTCATACTCTACAAAGGCATGTATTTCAAGGAGAGGGGGGGTGCATATATCGTACAGTAATAATTTTGAGATAATGATAATTTAAATTAGAAATAGTAACTCACTGTGAGAACGGTGATCATGATTCAACAGAAATCATTTCATGTTAAAAATTTTTTACCATTACAGCACCACGCACGCACGCACACGTCCTCCCATTATGCTTGACAGTTGGTAGTGTGTGAAAGACATACTTTTGACTAATACTATTGTGAACAAACAGCTCAGTCTTTGTATTGTCCGACTATAAAAGGTGTGTCCAGAAGGCATATGGCTTGTCCATGTGAACAGCTGCAATTTTTAGGCAAGTATGAAGGTGTCGATTTCCAAGCAAGGGCTTCTGTCTTTGTAGGCAGCCCCTCAGTCCACAGCAATGAATAACTCGATTCACTGTGTACAGTAACACTTGTGTCCAGCAGTTTGCAGTTCAGAGCAGACTCAAGGAATGGTGGTTCCCGAGTTGTTTCCGAACATCCTAACCAATTTCCGTTCACCTACTGGTGACAGACTCCAGGTCTTCACAAACGGGACATCCACAAATAACTTGCTTGCTTACACTTGGTTTCACTTCCTTTTTTAATTGTTTAAACTATTTTTTTTAAGGAATTGGGGGGGATTCTGTTGCTTGCATTCAATTGCTTAACGGGGCAAGTTCATACAGTTGCATGACCACAAGGTCAAGATTACCGGTTTGATTTTATGGGTGGATCTCAGAAATGTGGCAGTCGTGTAAGAATCTGTCTTGTCACATTTGGGATAATGACGACACCTCAACTTATTAGCTGTACGCGTCGCAATACTCTAACTGTCTGAAGTGTGCTTGTTGATGTGTGTAATGTGTTAAAATGTGAAATCTGTGGGAGGGAGAGGGCGGAGACGTTCAAATCCTGCTGATTCAAGCCCAAGAATACATTGAAGAGTTCATGCATGCAACTGGTGTAAAAAAATATTTAATTTACCAATAAAACTGCCCAGCATGTTTGACGCAGCTTACTCGGTTGTCGTAGAATAAACAAGAGCTCTTTAAAAATGTTCCCATTGTATTTCCAGTAAACCCATTAAACTTCCAAAAGTCATTCCGGGGGAAGTATATAGTACATTATACAGTAGTAAATCGTGGGCGGCACCTCAAGGATAGAAGGAAACGTGCATTATTTATGTTTTCTGCAGACATATTGGCGATTATGTACAATGTGGACTTGATTCAACGATCTTGTGTGGCATGACATTGTGCTAGTTAATTGGCAAAAACTCTTTTTGAAACCGATGCACTTTAAGGGTAGAACCGACCCCTTAACGACATGGGTGTGCTGGCATGTCACGAAGAGGGAGTGGTCGTGACGGCCATTTTTCTCCACTCAAAATACATTCACACACAAACGGCAGCACAGATCTCACTAAGGTTGTTTATTTTATCTCTCAAGTATGTTTGCAATATTGTAAGCAGTAAAATCTGGTGATTGATTGTAAAGGGGGATAGACTGTGGAAGTGGGACAGCGTTTGAGCATCTGGCGGGACAGTACTTTCTGAGAACGACACACATCTGTACCAAAAAATGGTCTAAAAATGAAATGAACACGTACTGGATGTCTCATTTTGATACCAGCTGTAATGTCAACAAGCGTCAATACTGTGTATTCAACATGGGATAATTGTGTGACAAGCCTACCTTTACAAAGCTCATCCTGATGGTACACATTTTGGTAAGCTCATAAACGGCCTCAAAGCCATGGTTGACAGACTGAGCCAGAAGTTGGGCAAACTCCTGGTTGTTGAAGATCTTCAGGCTGCAGCCGCTTGGGATCTTGCAGACAGTGGTGGGATGGAAGCCGTGGTGATAGTTGCAGTTACGACTCTGCACGAAAATGCTGGTGTCACTGAGGCACTCGGCATACACCTCGCCTCCGACGTAGTACAGGTGAACCCCTGGTGGAAGTGACGATTGACTGTTAGCGTTCAATCAAAAGTGACATGTTGACCACCGTTGGTCATACCTTTGCCAATGTGCCGCCGTGTGTTCTCAATCGTGGAGTTGCGATTGACATTGGACAAGAGCCCGAGGCAGAAGCGGTTCTTGTTATTTGATGGATCAGTGAAGCCGTCCACTAGCACGCTGGTTGATGAAGCGTGGTAAGCCTCACCCACACGGTTGTTGAGTTCATAGTAGACGATGGAGCACCAGTGGCTCGGCTCCTCATACTCCACGGGCTGCACATCTAAAATAAAAACAACCGAGTTGAACACACAAATTACTAATATTTACTGAATTATCTCATCTACTTCCATATCTTGTGAAATATCTTTCGACATCACACAAGAGCTCCACATACACACAAACCATGAGCACAGAAATTGTACATTATACTAAGTATTGTGATGTCGCAATGAAAATGGTCCTCACGACTGCCCAGGCTCCTCAGTACAATCTGGTCAAAGCCACAACAAGTGGACATCAACAACATTAATTGTTGTAATGTAGAGGCAGGACGATAATTCAAGATCAATATGTATTGCGCTAGTCACATGATCAATAAAAATAGAAAATGCCTTTAATGAAATGCTCGATAGAACAAAATAAGAAGGCATACCACGACCGTGGCATTGTGTATGATGCAGATATGCCTCTGCTTGTTTGACACATTTTTACCATATAGGTTGAAGTGTAGTTCCTCTATATTACGTGAATTCAATCAGAATATTTAATGCTCCAAAACAATGTAATAGCATTTGCTCACTTGTGCAAACAACAGTATGAAAATATTGCCAGTAGTAATGAGGTTGACAATTAAAGAGTTGTGGCATTTTACATAAGAAACTGATTCACAATGTGTGCTTTTCTGACAGCAGACGATATACGCGATGATATTTTCTTTCTTGGCCACTCAAAAGCCATTCAGAGTCCACAACAATATAAGAGTCTATCAACAGGCCCAGGATACAGTTTTGCTCACCTCCTCTGGTCATATTCTGTGGCGCAAGGCTACTACTGGTTTCCATGGACTGGCTCTCCTGGCCCTGTTGCTCATCAGGAGGCATGTAAGCTGGAGGTGGGGTGTCCGCTGGGACAAGCGAGGGAGAGCGAAAGAGCGGTTAGTGAGGATGAGCCAGTTGCTACCGGTAAATGTTTGGTGTTTGCGCACACGCACACACCAAATCTGAACAATCATCACCCTATCGGTCCCACAGAAAGGCGTCAGATTTCACAAGTCCCTGGACTGCCGAGCAGCCACATGCCAACTATTCCCGACAGAGATGCAATATGAGCTGTTTGAAAGAGACGAATCAGCCACTTGAAGCTCGACTGAGAAAATGTGAACGACTACTAAATTTTGTACTGGGAAAGACTGCAAAATATAATACTGGGTAAATTTGAAAGACTGCAAAATGCAGACTTGTACCATTTCATAAATGCCCTTATTTAAGAACTAAATATTGTTTTGATTTACAAACAGTTTGAGAACAGTATTTATGGGAAGGAAACTAGAAGGATGGATGCAGACCTTTAGCGGGATAAATTAACAACATGCTTGGAGGGAAATGTGAAGTAGACCCGCCCGATATTCAAGATGGGGCCTAGGATAGCCTGTCAATAGCAAAAATCCACTTGTAATTGACATCCATTATAAACGCGTTGGGATAAGAAAGAAAAAAAACTTTAATAAGCAAGTCTAAAACACAAACAAGTGTTTTCCATTTCAAAAATAAATAAAAAATACAAATACATGTAAATAAAGCCATGATCTGCGAGTATGCGGTTGTGCAACTGTGTACATTTTCATATTTTTGTCCTGACAGCTAGCGTACAGGACATAGAGGAATTGCATAAAACTTCCTTTGACACACATTTACCTGGGAGCTGGAATGGACTGGAGGGCCCCGAGCTGGCAGGAGAGTTGGGGTAAGTACCACTGCTGGCTGGAGAAGGAGGATACGGAGAGTTTGGAGAGATGGGAAAAGAGCCGCCGCCGCCTCCTCCGCCTCCTCCCCCACCACCACCACCACCACCACCACTACCACCACCACCACTGCCGCTGCCCCCACTGTGTGGCTGCTGGAAGGACTCTGGAAAGGTAGCGTTCAGGGGCATGTGCGGCTCGTTGTGCGTGAGGTTGCGGAACTGTACGAGCAAGCTGTGCTGTGGGTTGAACTCGCTGTGGCGTGGGACCAAGACTGGGGGGAGCACTGGAAGGCAGATCGAAACAAAGAAGGGGAAGAATGTGTATTGTGATAAACAGGAGACGCGCTCATAGACCAATACATAATTAACATTTTAAGACAAACAAGATTATAAACAGTCCAAATGTACATAATGCTGCTGATTTTGCATCTTTTGGATTCTAAATAGAACTTGTCTCACGGCTTTCCGCAGCGTTATCGTGAATTTTCAATGAGCAATATCCTTATGACACTGATAACCACGGTGATTTTAGGCACTGTAATTGTGATATGATTATTTATTAGTATTATTTTATTATATTATTTTTATTTCAACATAGTTGAAGGTAAAAGTGCATCGTTAGCATCAGCACTGTGTTGCAACCCAGTATTGCCGTGGAGAAAGACAATGGTAGTTTTGTTTCTTTAAATTTGATTTATTTTATTCTTTTTGAGAATCTTCTGTTCATACTTTGCTGACATAACATGATTTTCCCCAACTGTGTAAAGAATGCAATTATGTGATCAAATTTTCCATTACAGAGTGGTGTGAAAAATCATGGGGCTACTTTTCTCATGTAAACACACCACAGTTGCAGATGCTAATTTGACAGAGATTTCGCAAGATCCCCGGATAGAAATGCTTACGAAATAAGAAATGGATGCACTGCATCTAACTCGGATTAGGTGATTTATTGCTCTGGTATAGATTAGGAAACAGAAAAGACTTTTTTTTACTTTACAATATATTGCATCTCATTCTAGGTGGTAAAAACAGAGGCCCACGCTGTGATTAGAACTTAAAGTGAACTTCTACAAACAACTCAAATCCTAGGTTGAATACAAAACAAAGGGGGCATGGAAATAACAGAATTTCTGAGGCAAATGAAAATGTATACATTTGAATATGGATGATTCACTCCATATTAGGGATCCTAATTCATGGACTGAGCGAGATATTGCGCTATGCACTAAGTCTGAGATGTTCATACGTTTCCAAAGACATTTTCTCATGCCACACCCTTCGAGAGTCTCTGAAGCACATCATCTAATAAGAGCTCATCATATTGATTTTCTGTGCAATGGAGGGAGCGGCTGCGCAGGCCAGATCACTTCTTGCCTTCTGTGCATTTGCACGCCAAGGAGAACGTGAATGTTTACAATTTGTCATGCTGCACACACGGACACAATAGTGCAGGATATCAATCTTTTAAGCCCTTGTAGAATTTCTAAGTGAAACAGGAAGACGAAAGTGTGCTTACCAGGACTCTCCACTCGCTTGTAGTGATACGGGTTAATGCACACCTCTTTCTGTTTGGAGCCAAATGGATACTCGCACACCTCCAGAGGCTTGAGCTCATGATGGGACTGCAGGTCTGGCCAGCGCCACACCCGACAATATATTACATGAGGCAGACCTTTGCGGTGGGAAACCTGTAGCCGGCCGTCCAGTGATCTGGGAATGGTAACACATTTGCTGGGTTGCCCCGGGCAGCTCAGGGCTTTTTCCAGGTCCTCCATTGCCCCTTTCTTCTTCTTAAGCTTTTTCACAAGAGCGTCCACCGCCTTTTCTGCCCACTTCTCTTCCTCATCTCCTTGCTTCCAGCCGAGCAGGCGCTTGACTGCTGGACTCGTGAAGGAAAAGAGACTGGACATGGACGTCATGTTGGAATCGAGGGCAGGTCAACAGGGATCGAGATCTTTTCAAGGCCCTTGTTGCGTACTTCCACTCAGTGTTGGTGAGTGTGTGTTCAACTTATTCTGAGGGTGAGATGGGGAAGAGAGGAGGCTCTACTCTTGTCTGGCCCAGCACAGGAAGGAGGGGAGGGAGAGGAGTCAGCGAGCAGGACGCAGCTGCTGCTGCTCAGGAAGGGCCTTGCAGCAAGCTGTCCGGAGTAGGGTCACAACCGCCGATGGAGGGAGGGAAGAGGTGTGGTCAATCGGAGAGAAGAGGACGACTGCTGTCCGACAGACAGCGCTTCCAGTCAGCATCCAGCGTTTTTAATCCATCAGAAATCTGGAAAACACCCCGGAAACATTTACCTTTTGGAAATATTTCCTCAAATGAAATTACAACCAGCCGACCAACGGCGAATTTTAACAGCTAACTTTACCACTAACAGCCCTGGCAAAATTTGAAAGTGAATTGTCTGAGGTTTTGTTCGCAAAGATCGAAATCAACACATGAACATGTTAAAGGGTGTCTTAGAAATAGCATATAGGACTGCACCGCCTCTGAAAACACATCACAAGCCAAAAAGTGATCAGTCCGAAAATGTATCAAATACAAAAATATATATATCTTTGTTCATCTATTCGTGCCACTCAATGGCAGACGCCAGTTGTTGCCAATCATACAATCAAATGGGTTAAATAAACTGGCCCAGACATCACTCAAAATATATTTGTGAGAAAATTGAGATGAGATCATCATTATTATTTCAGTACATGGACACTTTTTTTGTTTGGTATGCCGTGATAATGTTGTAATGGACAATATGTACCATTATGTGACAGCAGTAACCTGTAAACGCATTCCTATTCCCTTCCTGGCAACTTCAAAGGGTCAGTAATTTTATTGCGCAGTGGCTAACAAAGCAATAAACGGTACTATAGTTGTGTGACACTCAATGTTATAATTAGGTCTGCTAATATCGAATATTTTTTTCCAAATTGTGTATACTACTATGACTAACGTATCTATGACTTTGAGTGTGTATGCATTTAAAAGGCAGAGTCCAGCCTGATGAGTCGCGTGGATGCAGTTGAATGACAGTGTAGAATTTCCTGGCAGCCAACTAACTAATCCGTTATCCAGTTTGGGTGTTGAGTGAGTCGCCGTGGATTTCAGCAATCAGCAGCTCGCTTTTGACAGTTTGTGCTTCCTGCATATTTGTTTGTTACTGATGGTGTAATACAGTGACTGAAAGTGCGGCGGTGGCTGTCTCTATATGCATATGTAGTCAACATGTTCAACAATATGGAAAGCGCTTTGTTACAGCTCGAGCTGTTGTGAAATGCGCTATATAAATAAAATAGTAAGTTATTGTATAACCACTTGCGATAGCGTAACAATATGTGCTAACTAGCCATGGTAGGCTATATTAATTAGCTAACGTCATAGACATGCTGTTGTGGAACACATTCCACTTGATCTTCCTTGTTAAGAGAGGAATTATCTCAAATTTAGGACACTGTCTTCTACAGACTCTTCCACTCTGGCTCACCACCAATGCGTCAACTTGTTTCAAGATGGACTGCTCCGTATGGGTGCTGTAACAGTCGATTGAGAATATTTGTCCTTGCAAAGCTTCAAGGCAGAGCCCATACTCAGATGGTTTGTTATCGTCATTCAATTAATCGTTACATGACAGGCCAGGAGAAAATGTGACTTAAAACAACTGCAAAACACCTGGACAGTTCATGAAAGGTTTATAGTAGTCGCAATTGTAGCCTGAAGAGAATTGATCAACTTCTTATGATTTCTTTTGAGAAAATTAGTTATGAAATAACTAATCTGGCAGTATCTCTCACAGACGGAGTTCGACTTTCAAGGTTAGACTATATGGTGTTGATAAACTGTATGACATGGTCCAAGTAAACAATCAAACATGTAGCCTTCAGCTGCTGTCTGGGGGCTTGTGAAAGCCATCCTGCAAGAAAAGGATGTAACCACCAAAAGCTGTTTCCTGCCTCAATCCCTCCCTTACAGCACACAGCTGTCCAGCACTTACTCCACGGTTCATTGTTCTACATTCACACACGCACACAAAAATGTTAGAAAACATCCGAGGGGCATATGTAGGCATACAAATGAAATTACTGGTCCATGAAGTTGATTTTTTTCTGACATTCAGTAAACTGTTTCAACATTCAGTCAGTTATTCACAATGATCCAATTGATGATTCATAGCTGATTCATTCATTCATTTCAGGTGAGCTTATGACGTTTCACATTTCGACATAGGTACATTTTCAAACCTTCTGAAACGTCGCATAAGAGGATCATTGAAATGGCACGCCTCAACACAACCGCCAAGGAGTGATTTGCATCTAGATGACCAACCTTCTAGATAAAGCTCATCTTCTGTTAACTGATAACACTTCTACGCACTGATGGCTCTTTGTGTTTGGACCATCAAATTGTGTGGCTCAAATCTACAAAATTTCCAATGCCTTGTCTTCATTTGATCAATATCTGCATTTTCTGAATGAGTAATTTGCTTTTTTTCAGCTTCATTACATTATGCATGTAAAAGTTAACACTTTGTGTATAATACTAAATACTAACATAGAACGTCAGTGCAGAACTCCAACATTTTCTATCCACAAATATGAAAACGAATTATGGATGAAATGATGGCCCATATTACATTAGACTCCCGACAATTCTTCCATATTTACAAGTTTGGACAGAGACAATATGGAAGAACGATTTGGTGAGTGGTGGTGAGCACCCCCACCCAGAGGAAGAGCGATTGGGTTCGTAGAAACGCAGCTCGCCTCACACAAATCCCGAACAGCTGTGAAAAGATCTTCCCAAAAGTAAACGCAACGTGAAAAAAAACACTCGTCGGAGTTTGCGTTTACGCAGAAGAGGACGCCAACGATGACATAGTGCGAGAAAGCTCTTTGCTAACCGAGTTCTGCTACCTTTCCAATACTGACCGAGAAACTGGTTAAATAAGAACGACTCAAACTCCCCATAACGTCTCCTTTTGCGATTATATCACATTTTAAGTAAACGGCAGCAGAACACGAACAAATACTAAAACCCAAGCGCGTGAAGCTTCCTTGTCTTCCTCCATTTGGTCAACTTTTTGAACTTCCCCAGCAATGTTGAGCTATGCTAACCGTTAGCCTAGCCTAGCCTAGCCCTTCGAGTGAAAGTGGTGAGCTCGGCGTACCGTGCAACTCCATTTAAAAATCATTTAACGTCATACCCTCATGCACGTTAAACATAACCGGGTCGCATACCTTAACAGAAGTGCGTCTCGTCTACTTTGTGGAGGCGTCCATGTGTCACGTCCAACTTTTAGAAGGAAGAATTTTGGACAGTTTTCCACCGCCTGCCGCGACAGTCTCCCATGCCCTCCAGATCCTCAAGACAAGTTGCATGAAGGAGAGAAGAGGCGGGGTACATATCCCTCCGCGGTGCAGGCGAACGAGTCCCTGCGTTGACATCACGTCCGAATAATTATCGCCACGGTATCACCAACATATATTTGATGATTTTTAGGCTATAAACTGTGCATATTTTCATTTAGAATGCGTTTGTTTCCTTAAATTCACTTGCAAAATTTCAGAGAGCATTTGACGAATTTGCTTATCAGTTTTAACCAGTATGTAACGTTTGCCTAATATGGTGGAATATTGCTAACTTTATAAATCATAATAGAATGATCGAAAATTTCCGGGAAGTTATTTGGGAGCATCTCCATCGGTTCCGCGTTGTGAGGCTTGAATTCTTCCGCAGGTCGTGCTGCGGCTCTGGGACGCCTCATAAATTGCTGGCTCCACTCTGTCTGGGGCACTGTGGTTTGTTGTATATTGTTGTCCTTTGTTCCAAGCGCCACTGGCGACCGTGCTGTTAATTGCATTTTAATTAATCAGACCAGTGGTCACTCTTCCACACGCATGTGGGCCTACATGGCGCTTGCCTCGACCACACAACGTTTGGAAGAACGGATTCCCCTTAAATCGCCCACTAATTGTATGTACATAACGCAATGGCCATCATCGGACAGTGGGGGGCTACATAAAAAGTAATGAGATATCTCAGTGGTTTTATAACACTTTATGTACGTACACATGATTTTCAGACAGAACAGCTCATTGCAATGGAATGGTATTTTGATAGCTGTAAGTCCATTTGAGGTTTTTTTTTTTTTTTAACTCTGCCAAGCTGTTCAACGTGTCGTCCAGCTGGGTACTTACTAGGATGAAAAATCAATTTGGCAACTGTACTTGGGTGGGTTTTATTTACAGGTGTACATCCCATATAAACAAAAAATGGGGAAAGCCTTTTTATGTAACAACAATAAAACAAAGCCAAGCGATATCCAACTTTAATTGAGCTAGCCCATGCATTCTCAGACAGTTCCAAACAACATTCCTCAGTGTTTGTCATTTTAGGCCCAGTTTGTAAATAAATTACAGTGATTGTGACTTCAAAACAATCATAAAACGCATTTGTTTCCCTTCCAAAGGGGCACACACATACAAAACATTATGTTAAATCTGCAGATCGTGTGCGGGAAAGCTACATTCTTCAGTAGTTGAAGCTTTAAACATTCCATCACCATTCAAAATTCACATTGTGAAGTGCGAAGAGAACAACCAATTATGATTGCAAATGACACTGGTGTCATGCTGTAGCATACATATCAAATAACTAGGAAAGTGAAGGATGAATGAGGATGGATGATTTGGAGAGCAGCAGTTGGATCAACATCACGGTTTGGTCTTTGGTCCTGTTCAGCCTAAAATATTGCTTTCAGTGTCTGCAGCATATAACAGCCATGGGCCAACTTTACATGCACATTAGGAGCAATATTAACAAAAAACAAATTAAATTAACATCAATTAAATTAAAATCAATTATTTTTCTGATAATTAGGCTGTTAACTGTCAGGAATACGAGATCATTTGTGTTTTTGCTTTCTATTCAAATCATAATCCCGCCCGACACTTTCTAGTCCACAGAATTTAAAGCTAATCTAGAACAAACTCAATTCAAATGTCATGAAGGTGACTATATACATGTTGCTACTGAAACACTTGGCATCATGTTGCTTTTGATCAGCAACTCTTGCCTGTCGTGCAATTAATTATAAGAAGGGGGAGGGGGAAAAAAAAGGTGAGATTTTCTGACTGGACAATGTCATGATGCTTTTGTGCTCCGTTTCTAGCAGCTGAGACATAATGAAGAAAGTATTGCGATTTGATTTGCATGAATATGTTTTTTCCACATTGTACTTGAATAACCAAGTGCTTCATTTTGAATTCTGTACAGTATTTCTATTTTGTTGATTGCAGGTTCCTATCCCACCCAAAACGCTACCTTCCTTCTGATTGGTTTAATTTGTTATCAGTTGTCTGCTCGAGGGGATCATTTCAGGGCACCATATTTGTTTCAGAAGATTATTTTGTGAGAACCTTTATGATAGCGATGGCGGAGCCGGGGGTGTTAATACATTGCTTCTCAGTTGTAAGGATCCTTGCAATAGTTTTGGCAACTCAGATTACGTGGGCAGTGTGAACTGAATTTAAGATCTTTGCTCAAATAGTCAATGATTGCAATTCTGCTGCTTTACAGAAAATTATCAGCAATGAAGGCACTGAAAAAGGAATGTCTTTTTGTAAAACAACTATAGCATCAGTTTTATCATATTCCACAATATGACAAGTAAGATAATATTTATTTCATGAGATGGGCTCGGGGGGGAAGCTGGTGAGCTTGTGTATATGTGAGGAGGTGGCAAAAGTCTTCATTTTGTGCTGGACACTATCTGTCCTGGCCGTCCAACTTGAGGTCGTAGTCCGAGGTGTCCTCCGAGGGAGTGTCCAGCACAGGATTGACAAAACCCTCAAATTCCGGGTCTGCATTGTCCTCCAGGTGGCTACTCACAAAATCATTCTCCCACTCTAGCGCGTTTGAGTCCTCAGAGGTCGAGGTTGGGCCGCTGTGTGCTTGCTTGCCGCCGGGTCTCAAGGCTGCGCGCAGGATGTCCTCTTCTGTCCGAGATCTCTCCCAAGTTGGAAGCGCCCGGTTGAAGCCTATGGAGCAAAAGAGGGATACAGGATTTATTTGCACTTCTCTCTGCTTTGTGTCTCTATGGGATTGATTCCATGCTCAAAATGAAATCGCTTGAGGGATGAAGGCTCATTCTCTTCTTCCAACTTCCAGAGTGAAGTTGTTCTAATAAATTTGTAATAAATGTCTGAGGAACATTCAGTTTAGATCAGGGGTGGGGAAACTTTTTGATTGACGGGATTCTAAAATTTAACAGAGGGGGCGGACCAAGATCAGATGGATGGAGTGTTTTGGTCACCTCACTTCATTGGAGAAAAGAAATACATTTAATTCTAAATGAAAGTGAACAAATATGTGTGTCTTTGAAAAAAAAAATCACAGTATTTAGAAAATAAAACATTAAGTTTTATTCATTATTTTTTTTTTTCAAGTTCGGTGGGCCGGATTAAAACGTTTAATGGGCCGCATGTGGCTGTAGTTTGCCCACACCTGGTTTAGATTCTTAAAACTTCAAAAGTAAAAGGATGCACAAAATACAATGCCACTGGAAAAAAAATGACAATGTCAACAACCCTGACGTAATTTTCTGCATAATAGTATGATGATGGCTTTTATTTTAAATGCTTACTTGTGTTTTGTGGCATGCATTGTCCCATCCTGTTTTTTTTAAGGTGATGATAACAGAAATTGTAAATCTCTCTCTCACATTTAAAGTCTGGGTAAGATATAAATTTTGCATGGGTCCATCATTTACCCAAATGAATGTTAAAACCATGCGACATGGTTTTAAAATGCATCACCTGTAAACAAGTTAGTTCAGCTCCCCAACTAAACAACAATTGTACGCTCACCCTCCTCATCCTCCCACTCCAGATCCAGTGAAGTGCCGTCATCATTGGTGGAGCGTGTCTTGGTGGTGAAATCCCAGCTGCACTCAGTGTTAGGCGTCACCACATTTGTGTCAGAGGGAATTCCTAGCAACGCGGCGATTATAAGCATTACAGAATTGATTTTTTTGTTCGGCATCTTTAATTAAATCATAGTTCCTTATTAATGCGGATGTTATGTACTTTCAATTAGATTAGCTAAAACTGGGTGTGTGGGTTCACTCACTATTGTTTCTGAAAACCTCTGACTGGGCTTTGACATTCTGGAGGGAGGGGTCGAAACCATCCCCGGCTTGTCTGAAACAGGTCAGGATGACAATCATAAAAACATTCTCTCACAGTTTAGGAATGAAAATACACAATACTAGTGTGAAGACATGAAAGGGTGACATGGGTAGTCAGTGTTTTACCCATTGTAAATGGGCATTCAACCAAAAATTTGATGAAAAATTCTTGGCAATTTTTTTTTTTTTTTTTTAAAGTTATTTAAAGTAACGGTGCGATCTCTGTTTTCATGACTTTGTTGTATTGAGCAGATGAATGCGGAACCATCGTGGAGATCTATGTGGCTTTTGGGCTCACATCATAGCTGGTAGCGCACTCCATTGTGTGTCAGTTACCACAATGACAATCCAGCCATCCATTTGCAACACTTCTTAACCTGTTCAGGGTCGCAGACAGCTGGAGTGCATCCCAGCAGACTTCGGGCGAAAGTCTACACTGGTTGCCAGTGACTCACAAGGCACATGAGACAGTTATCCACTCATCTTCCAGACCATCACTGAATGGGAAATGAACCGACACTGCCTGACACCAAAATCAGGAGAATATCAATCAATGGCATGAAGACCATTCTGCTCTGGACCACTTGGTTTCTGAATCTTCCTTTGTGCTTCGGAATCTTCTTTTACAATCATTGCAAAGTAATGCAGATGAAAAAGGATGTCTCTCTATTCCATCCAAGAAATACATGTTTACAGCAAAAAAAAAAATAAAAATAAAAAGAAGAAAAAAAGATAAGGAAACCGCCCCTGCTGTCCCAGCAAAAAAAAATCACGGTTGTCCAATGAGGGGAGGTGACTCACTTTCTCTGCTGAGAATCGCTGCCGCACCCATCTGCTTTCCCCCGCGTCCTCTGGGCCAAGAGCTGCAGAATAAGAGCCCACACGAATGGTTAAGAATTTTAGATATATTCAACAAACGTATATAGTGACACATTACGTCATTCACATTGGGCACTGTTGCAGGAGTACGCAAGCAAATGAAGTGTAAACAGAAGAGCAGTGGAATGAGGCATTCATTGCATTTCAGTAGCAGTGATTAGATAAGAACAAATGGAATCTTTTATAAAAAGTTACATTGTCCCATTTTGTGCATATTTCAAATATTGGATGCTATATAGTCAGCGATCAGACTTCCTAAATGTGTAAAATGTACTGAAGGCCACCAGACAAATGAGGACTGTTACATTCCAATCCTGACAAATACCCATGAAGACGAAAAGCAGCCACAGAAGCGGGCTCGCATGCCGGTCAGTAAAGCAAAGCGGTACAGTCAACTGGCAGAAGGGAGGAGGAGCGCTCAATGTCGCCTCACCTCCTTCACTTTTCTTTCACGTGCCAACCTGGCGGCCTCCCGCTGGGCAGCATTTCTAGCCTCCTCTTCTAGCCTCAACCTCTCCTCTTGTGCCTCTAACTGAGTGACATAACAAAATGAAGCAAAACACAAACAACAGAAAATTATCTAACAGAAAAAAAATTAATAAACCAATGCAGCAAATGATAAAATAAGCAAAACTAAGTCTCAAAGGTTAAACAATAATAAAGTGGGCCGACAGGAAATTAAGAGAACACGAGAAAGAAAATGACCTCGGCTTGTAGCTTCTGGTCTATCAGGACTTGCTTATTAGAGATGTCAGCATATTGATGCTCCCGAAGGTTCTTCAGCTCATCCTCACTTATGGGCCTGAGAACAAAGCAACAAAAAGAAGACAGTCAATGCTTCAAATTTTACATTTGCATTTGAAATATGGAATTTGAGAAAATATTCTACCTTGGGCAAGGCTGAGGGCTTTCCTCCTGACCCCCACACCCCCCCCAAAAAAAAGATAAACGTTATTTCATCAAGAATACATGAGCGCACAGTTTAACTATGGGTACACACCTTCTTGTAGTCAAAAAATTAAAGCTTTAATATGGAGTGGGATCTCGGCATTTGAATGCCCTTGAAGTTGTATCATCATAATTAGTAACCCAAAATGGACAATCACACTTACCTCATCACTCTCTACAAGGTTTTCAAACTGCAAAATTAACAAAAGTACAGCAATTAGATAAATAGCGTACAGTAAAGACAAAAGAGAGTCAAAGTGTAAATTCTACCTCTATTGTATAATGCTCTCCGGTGGTGCTGCTGCGAAAGTATTTGGACCTGGAAGAACGCACACATTATTAGCAATAAAAAATGGCAGACCGCAAAATAATTCACAGACAAGCAAGCTTTGTTCGTTTGGTTGTCCGTCACAAAGGATATGAATTACAAGAGATACGTTGGGTTGTCTGCTCTCAGCTATTCATTATTAAAACTTTTATGTTTGAGGTTCACGTAACACCATTGACTTCAAACGTGCTAACATTTGTTTTCTGTCTATTGAAGGATTTGCCAACACACTCGCTTGTCATATTCTTAGTATTTGAAAGAGGCATTTCAAAGCTTATTGCGCAACAAAAGAGCAATCAATGATGCAATTTTGATTTTAAGACAGAGCGATACCATTTGCTGATCGTGGAGATTACATTTTAAATTAAGAAGTAAGGAAAAAAAAAAATCACCTATCGCAGGTGAGTTTGAGATGGACCTCTCACTATAAATGGGGCTTCGTATTTTTATTTTACAAACTATGCCCATCTGGATTGTGATGTGTTGATGTACTTATACTAAAGAAAATTATGCGCCACAAGTCCTGCCTTTGTCTTATGCAGATAAAAACACAGAAAAAAAATGTGTCTTCCAGTATCCGTGCATTGTATCATGGAATAAATACCAGCTATTCCGGTGCCCATCAGTGTCCACAACTTTTCAAGATGCATTGTGAATACACTAAGGCGGTGGTTCTCAAATGGTGGTCCGCGTACCCCTGGGGGTATTTGAAGGAACTCCAGGGGGTACTCGAGGTTTTAAATACAATACAACTTAATTTATACAGCGCATTTCACAACAGCGGGATCTGGAACAAAGCACTTTATATATAGAGTAATATAAATTAGCAGGAAATTAGAAAATTTATATAAAACAAACAGTAGATACCAGAAGAACAGCGACAGTCTCATGTTGAGTCGAAAGCTAAAGAACAAAAATGTGTCTTCAAACGAGTTTTAAAAGTGGAGAGAGGGGAGCTTGCCTAACATTTAATGGGAGGTCATTCCAGAGGGAAGGACCGGCAACAGAAAAGGTGCAATCCCGCAGGTGCATAGGAATGGAGAGGTTCAGAGAGGTACGCTGGGGCAAGGCCATTTCAAGATTTAAATATGAACAGAAGTATCTTAAAATGTTCTCTAAAGTGTACTGGAAGCCAGTGAAGAGAGGCCAAGATTGGGGTTATGTGCTCCGACTTCCGAGCTCCAGATAAAAGGCGCGCAGCAGCCTTTTGGACCAGTTGGAGGCGCTTGAGGGAGGATTGGCTGACTCCAAAATAAAGAGCATTACAGTGATCTAGCCTAGGTGTAACGAGCGTAAACCTTCTGAAAAAAGCTCAGGCACAAGTGCAAACGAAGGCCAAACCAAAGTCTGCAAAATTACGGTTATATGTTAAACATTGTTTTATTTGGATTTACGCTCACAAATTGCAAATCTCTTCTATAATCCAAAAGAGGACACTTAATGTTGATTTTTTTTTGTTCACTAATACCAATGAAGTTTGAAAGGTTCCAAAGTTTAATACACCGGACACTGATTGGATGCTTTAAGTCGTATTATATATTAATTTTTTTCACCCAAAAACGCTATGCGCTGGTTAAGGGGTACTTGGCAGAAAAAATATTTCACAGGGGGTACGCCACTTAAAAAAGGTTGCGAACCACTCCACTAAGGGTGCAAGTGTATACGATTCCTGGTATACGTGTGACGTCACAACCTGCTCATGACGTCAGACAAAAATCTAGTGTTTAAATAAAACTTGAGCAGGCACATAGGTAAAATAACACTTAGCCCATGTTGACTGGATCAATAATTACACTGTTACAAGACCCCATCCAGTGAGGCCGAGCGTCTTGTAAGTTATTGAGTGTAATGGTCAACAGGGTGTGGTTTTGTGCTCAGCTGACACAAGCAGACACCAGGTTCAGAGCCCACTGACATAGGCAGTGAGGAGGAACATTTTCAGAACGTCTTTTTTTTTTTTTTTTAATAATTGACAGGTTCAAAAGGATCGCGAGAACATGACATGTCGGCCCGTTCGTTTTAGGCTAACGTTGGAAAGGAGCGAATTTCCCATTTTAAATGACGCTGACAAGCTAGTTAGCTCACCAAGCCCCTTATGTGTTACTTACCCGCCTCCTCTCTGGATTCTGTTTGCCTCTCTTCTGAAGAGTCCCACGCAGAAGGCCCAACAGTTACCCATGGCATTTTCGATTACTACAAGGATGTAGCTGCCTCGCGTGTACTAGGCATCAAAGTATGGTCTAGCTAGCATCGCCAGCATCAGAGAGAAGTGCTTTTCTGAAACGAGTTGGAGGGGCAGCACTTCCTCATTCTCCTTCCCTTTTCGGTGACGGCACCACAGTTTTCATTACCGCCACCTACCGTCTTGTTTGTAGTAATGTCTTGGTTTGCACTAGTATTAGCGACTTGCAGGTCTCATCTGCGCATGCGTGAGTCAAAACAATTCTGAATGGCGACCGAACAAATGAGCGTTCATTGAAATGTTGTATGATTGAACATGCCTGACTGTACACCTTAAAGCATAAAGACATTGTTTAACTCATTCACTGACATTGAAAAAGGTATACGAGCCAAAAAGAACATTCTTTATATCTGGGCTGACAGTGAATGAGTTAAAAGGCTTGTTAAACTTTGTCCAATCTTCACAATTGCTCGATATCAGAGGTTAAAACTAGATTTCTTTACCACGTTTATTTTGTCCACAGCTTGAAATTGAGGGAAGAGACAGGGGCTAAGTATGGCAACAAATTCAGAAACAGAACAACTTTCTGGTCACTGTCACGTTTTAAATGGGGAAATGTTTCCAGTAAACCGCCTTCAGATTGCTTCCCTCGCGTCACGTGCCCAAAATAACAGTCTTATTGCAGCGGCTTGTGTTTTGCTGGCAGTGTTTCATAGAAACGCATTACAAAACTAACGCTGTACAGAAACATTATGTTTCTCAACAACTAACCAATACAAATTACATGAAATCAGGGTGCGCTATTTTGAAATTTCTCATTTTGAAAAATCAAATGTGGCCCTTGTGCACAAACCTTTGCCCATACTAGTGTATGATTAAATTATAAGATGATGGAGGAGGGAAACATCTACAACAAGCAGGTAAGTGGCTCTTGAGGACCAGAGTTTGAGACCCTTTGGAGGAGATGTCAACTGTCGGTCGAATTATGCTAAAAGAGTTTGTCAGAGTTTGGAAAACTTTGTAAAATTAAAAAAAAAACTAACCATGAACCAGGAGACTTTATTATAAAATACAATGTTTTAGACCAAAGTACATATACTGAATGTATAAAAATAATATAATCTCATATATCAAAATATGAGTGAATCAATTTTTTTTGATTCAACCAAAATACAATGTCGATTCATCAGCATCTTTGAATTACAACCTCAATGCTGACATAATGTTGTTGAACCAATGCTGTTTGACCATAAGTCTTCAACTACAACAAACAAACAAAAATACAACCCCCCACCCAAATTACTATCTTTTCAGTCATTCAGTCACAGTCTAATCATGATGTGAAAAAACAAGGACTTGTTTCTAGCGATGCTCAAAATTTGCGAATTTTTAAATTCATATCGGGTGGCACAAAGGGCAGCCGCAGCAGGGCATGAAGTGTAGGGTCCCTGTTGTGCAAGTGAAAGATCATCCTTCTAGAAGCTTCGGGTCCTTTCATTCTCACCGTATTGATTAGTGCACGTGCTCTGTGTGAGGGGATCATGTTCCCCTGTTTTATTGCCTCTATCTCACCGTCATTCAGGCTTGTGCCCAAAAGGTCATCCAACAATTGGTTAATAACTTCCGCACTGACCCGTTCCACAAAGTCAGACCGAACTTGAAGAAGATCATCATCTGGAAGAATAGAAAAGGTAACTTAAAATGTCCCCTCATGAATCTTGTGTTTGTGTAGTAGTTAAACTGAGAGTCAAATTCCAACGACAATCGCTGTGTTCAGACTGCCGGCATATCTGATTGGAATCAGTATTCCTTCTCAAATATCATTTTTAGGACTGACTGTCCACACCATTTTTAGCAAGTTTCCAAATCCGATTTGGTCCTCTTCAGACTGGGCCACATCATTGACCCAACACTTTAACCTGTTAATTTTTTTTCAGTTGGCACAGACAGGCGAATAATAGTGGTGCACGCATGTTGATGAATGCGTTTCCTGCTTTTACTTTGGAGTGACATTCTTTACAGAGTAAAGTTAACTGTGGAAAGCTTAAAATAGCAAGGTATTGCCCCGTTAAATCATCTTATTTTGATAAATATTTTCATTGAAATCAATGCAAATGTAAGTGAAACTAAAAGATTCTCACCATATGCACTGAATTCAGGCACAAAGGCTCTGGCACTTGCAAAGTCAACTGAAAGTAAATAAATAGATAAATAAATAAATAATCTGATCACGGTCCACCATAATAATACGTTAATAATGTAGAGGGACGACTATGCTGCATTTAAAAAAAGATCAGCACGCACATTGTCGAATTTCACAACTCCACACCGTCCCAGCTGCATTTTCAAGTTTGAGAGTGAATGCATCCCCTGGTTGTTGAATGAACACCTCAAAGAAATTAGGGTCCCTACATTCATATTTGAACTTAAAATCCTGTGAAAGAAATACAAAAGAATTCCAATTAAAAAAAAAAAGTACAGCAACTACTCAAGTTTGTTATTTAATTAATCTATGCAGGCAGAACAGATTCTCATTTGCAATGACAACCTGGCACTTACATTGCTAAATAATACATTACATCAAAGCACATGAAGCATAAAAGGGTCTAAATAAGATAAAACAGGTGCAGCGATCATGTACAGTAGCTCTCACTAACCTTTTTAAATGATATCGGGATGAATGAGGTGACTCTCATTATTTGTTACATTGTTGCAGTCATTTGGTGAAGAAGATTGAAAAGAAGCTCGATCATAAATAGTACAGATATTGGGAACAAAGATGATTGTAATAGAGAGTATAGGTGGTGTAGCGTCATATGCATTCTGAGCAGGGACCAAAGATAAGGTCAGGTTTTGCCCGAGTGTTCTATAGATGAACACAGATCAGTAAAATTGTCTGTGTGAGTGAGGAGAAGGCCATTAAGCAGAACAGTTCACAAGGGTAAAAAGGAAAGGGAGCAACAGTGACAAAATGGAGGGCAGCAATGCTATATGACAGGGGTGGGCAAACTTTTTGATTGGCGGGCCACAATGGGTTCTAAAATTTGACAGAGGGGCCGGACCAGGAGCAGATGGATTGAGTGTTTTGGTAACCTCACCTCATCGGAGAAAAAAAATAAATTTAATTTAAATAAAAATGAACAAAATATATGTCTTTGACACACCTCATTATTTAGAAAATAAAACATGAACAAAGTTCAGTCATTTAATTTTTTTCAAGTTCGGTGGGCCAGATTAAAATGTTTAACGGGCCACATGTGGCCCCCGGGCCGTAGTTTGCCCACGCCTGGTATATGGTGTCAGGCATGTGAAGGACACTTTATGAAACCGACCTATGAGTACAATTAACTGTGTTCAGCTAATGCAGGTCTGGGCAAACTACGGCCTGGGGGTCACATGCGGCCCGTTAAACGTTTTAATCCGGCCCGCCAAACTTGGGAAAAATGAAAAGGAATAAACCTTGTTCATGTTTTATTTTCTAAATAATGAGGTGTGTAAAAAACATATATTTTGTTCTAATGCTTTTGTTCACTTTCATTTAAAATTAAATGTATATTTTGTTTCTCCGAGGAGGTGAGGTTACCAAAACGTTCCATCCATTTGCTCCTGGTCCGGCCACAAATTTTAGAACCCATTGTGGCCCGCCGTTTGCCCACCCCTGAGCTTAATATAAAGGCAGTTCAGCCGTACCTTTGGTATTATTGCAGCACCGTCAACATCAATTTTGAGGTTGAATTGGTCATCGATTTCCAAAGTCCCCTGGGGGTAAGGCTTCTCAATACTTTCATAGCCTTTCTTTTCTGCTTTCTTTTGTAGTTCCTGAGATGGAGAAACACACCACAGTCACAAAGACGCTTCATCATCGGTTGCCGCAGTCACACTTGTGCCATCAAAATGAATCATGACCTCTTCAAGAGCAGGGTCGCTCGGGATCAGATAAACATGCAGCGTCAGGAATGTTTTCATGGTCTTATATATGAGCACTTTGCACTCCAGAGACACTGGAAAACCAATCCAGTGCCATAAGCGGAGAATTACTCCTTTTGCCGAAAAAAATGGGTGTGGTAACTTGACGTGGGATGGTGTAACTTCGGACACTTTTTCCACAGCAATTCCGTTAGCATCGCAATGCAGAATTGCAAACTTGTCCAAAATAGGAGCATCAACAGCTGCACAAAAGAAAATGCACCACAGTTAATTTGTACACTGTTAAACATTGTTTTTTGAGTGCAGTCATTCTCTCTCACCTGTGCAGATCCAGTGTGGCAGATAGACCTCATCAAAGTTCCCATCAATAACTGTGATGTCCAGCAAGGGGCCCGCAGGCATGTACTGGAGGGCCTCGATTTTGTTCTTGTGCTGCCACCATTTTCCAAAGCAGTACTTAAATCTCAAGGGCGAATCCTTACATATCCAGCGCAGACCTGAGACACTGCACTCAAATTTACCCGGTACAGAGTTGAAGCTGTTGGGACACAAAATTATTATGGTGAACAAAATTAAGAAAATAACTAAAACTAACATGAAAAAAATGAGTGTTTCCTTCTCTATACATTTCAATTCCCATCATTCCGTGCCATTTTTTTTTACATTCAGAAGTAATAAATTCCATTGAAATAATTTGTTTGCGCATTGGGAGTACAGAAAATATGTTTCACCTGTACCAGGTAACATCACCAGCCCGGCTCACTAATGGCTTAAGTTTAGCCCATTCAAACTCGGCAAGTGGTGCAATTTCAGTGAACCACTTCGCCTGGAATGAAAGAATGAAACATGAAATTAAAATGTGATCATGTTATTTAGACTAGACTTCAATTTTCAAGGAATAAAATGTGGATTTCATTCGACAGGATGACAATCAACATTAGGTAGAGGATGTACTTACTGTGACAATTTCAAAGTGTTTATATCGTGGATCAGTTTCCCTGAAAGATGTTAAGAGTTTGGTTTTGTTATTTACAGAGACGCCCAGAGATGAAACAGTCCGTCCACGCTTCCCAAACGGACGCCCATTTTGGGGACAGCGAAAATATATAAATATATTTTTTAAAATGGACATACTACGCAAGGACAGGAGTGTGTTTTCTTCCGTCCCTTTATTTTCGCTAACCGGATAAGCACAGATGGACGACTGCTGCTTCCAAGACTCGGGATTCGGAAACCTATGTCGTTGGCCTCTCTCTCACTGCGACATGCACACGTATTTTAATTGTTTAAATTTTTTTTTTGGAGAGGGGTGTGGGGCAGGGGGTGAAAAGTAAAGACCGAAGCGCTTTAAAAAGGAGAACAAGATCCAAGATGGCCCATTTTTCACTAACAAACTCAGTTTATATCTTTTTTTGATCATTTTTCTTTTTTTTATCAATTCATTTTGGAGAAATTTGGAAATAAGTGACGATTTGATAAACGCCTACTTTTAATGAGGAATATGTTGTGTTAATCGGCGAAATGCCTCGGCGTGCTCACATTCTGACAAGCATCGTTTTGGGTGGCCGAAGCCCCCCCGCAAAAATTTTGCTTCTGGACCTCTCAGGCAGACTAAATGATTCAGAAGGAACACCATACTTCTGACATCAGGGTTCGAAAAGATAACTGTACTTTTTTCGATGGGATTCAGGACATGATTCACTTCAAGCTCATCCAACAGCCCAAATAAAACATTCTGTGTCATTAAGTCATACTCAATCATTGGACACTCTTGAAGTATTTACCAGTATAGGAGCTCTTTAAGATCCAACGGCTCGTCATCTGAAAAAAAAGGCAGGCAACAAAGTCACGAGGACATATTGTGCTCTCAGGTGAACTGCGTTCACCATAATCATGTCAAATACAAGCTCAGTTGAAGTCATTGAGTAACCAGAACAAGACTTACCGCTACTGGACCCGCTGCTGCCAATAAAGGCGTGGGTGATGCTGGTGACGCTGGCGGTGCTGGTGCCGGCTTCTAAAAACATGCGGTTACATATTTACAGATGTTCTTTTGATAGTTTTTATACACACTTATGATCTAATTCAAGTAACAGTACTTCTAAATGTATGAATACTAGTCGTAGTAGTACTAGTAGTCATAATCGTGGTAATACTGCATGTACAGTGGTGTAAATAATTGCAATATTTGCTAACGTTCCAAAAATTAACATCCAATTTATGTTTTCATTTATTGATTTAGGTATTAAGGTAGGAAAATCTGTCAAAATCATGAAAAAAAATAAAATAAAACTGGTCCAAGGTTTATTTTTCATTCGCGGATATTCATACTCCCATTTGCTTGTTATCCTGTACTCCCAATCCTATGATAGCATAGGAGGAGGTCCAGAGACGAACAGCTTGTCGTGAGGACAACAATCTACAGCTAAACACAAAAAAAAAAACCTAAGGAGATCGTCATTGACTTCAGGAGGAACAAGACTGAAGCGCCCCACCTCTACGTCAAAGGCGAGTGTGTGGAGAGGGTCCACGAGTTTAAATTCCTGGGTATACAGATTAATGATGACCTCTCCTGGACACACAACACCGCAGCAGTGATAAAAAAAACAAGTTCCAACAGCGTCTACACTTCCTGAGGGTCCTTGGGAAACACAACCTGGACAGCAAGCTGCTGCTGGCCTTCTACCACTCGTCCATCGAGAGCCCGCTGACGTACTGTGTCTCCACCTGGTACGGCAGCTGCACCGAGGCAGACAGAGTGAGGCTCCAGAGGATTATTGGCTGGCCTCTTCCGTCCCTGACGGACAAATACACCACCGGTGCCTCAGCAGAGCTCACAAGATCATCAAGGACAATATTCACTCAAGATCACTCTTGAACCTGTTGCCCTCTGGCAGGCAGAGCCATTTCCATACTGAACTCTCGCATGCAACTACCTTTGCCTTGTAGAACTGCAACATAATGTGGCACCCAGTACACTCTTTCAACACTCTTTGTGTTTGTTTTCATTTTTAATGATTATTTTATGATTTATATTTGCACTGGATAGAGGAAGCTCTCTAATCTTGTTGTACACTCAGTATAATGACAAGAAAGGGCATTCTGATTCTGATCAATTTGACTCCCTTCCTATGAGCTTCCCCAACTTCTACTTTGCACATATTTCATGATGGACTAGGCTACGCAATGACTACCACGGACGATGGCATTACTGTGTGTTCTTTTCCGGTCGGACGTGCCGACTTCGTGACAGTTGGTGACGACGACCGATGTCGGATTGGTGTGTAGAGGTCTAAATGGGGCAGTTTCAACTCACCTCAGACTTTAGAATGTCTGCGCTTTTGGTAAAACTTTTTTCTTGCCTTTTCACCTTTGTGGAGAACTAAATGAATCAGTGACTGATTGTCGTCTTATGTCAGGATATCTTGAATGTTTTGCATATCACAGGAACTCAAGATATGAATATGACACAAGTAAGATAATTAGTGTTTGAGTAGTTGTAATACCAGTAGTAATACTTCATGTACAGTGTGCTGTAAATAATTGCTCACTTCCAAAAAAAAATAACTTACGGGTTTTCAAAGGAAAAGGAAGCTTTTCCTTTAGGAAAAACAACATAGTCCAGCTTGCTTCTGGACCTTTGTGTAGGACCACCTCAACCAGACAATCTGCTTGTTCTCTCACATCAACGCTCTGCGACTTGATCTCTTCTATTTGGATGGGACTCAAGACTTGGGCCTTTAAAAGATCCTGCAATAGCTGATATAAAACAACAAATGACACCTGTGATATAAAGTCAGGTCTCAACCGTTTAAGGTCCATTTGTGGAGTGTCATCTGAAAAACAATGCAAACAGAAAAAGTCAGGTCAGATAGTTCAAATAGGGAGAACATGCAATCATCCTCAACTTCTCATTACCTAACTTAAATAAAATTATTGGAATGAATTTGTTGAAAAGAAAATGTTGACAATTTTCAAACTGTACATAGAGTTTTTGAGTTTTACAACAGTACTTACCGATGACCACATCTAGATTTTCATATAGGTAAAAATAGCGATAGGTTTTGGCCAAAACGTAGCGACCATTATGTGTCGGGTACGTCCAAATAATGAATTTGATCCCAATTATTCTCTATGTTCTCGTTCAAATCTTCCACTTATTTGCTCTTCATTTTTATTTTTTAAAATATATTACCTATTTTTTTCTTCTTGTCTTCAAACTCATCTAGCGGCGAGCGGCATATGCGTTTTGAACAACAAATGCACAAGGATCGAAGAGTACACTAATACAATTATTTTTCTTTGTTCCTTGTATTACTGCTTAACTTTGTTCCTTGTGTTGTTCATTGCAAAGAATGTTGCTTCACGCTAGTTTTCAATATTAATTTATTTGCATAATTTCTTAATATCTTATACCTTTATTGTTACACCATTCTCTGGCTCATTTGGTTAAAATTATTGATGTTGTTTTGTTCTTATGCAAATTTCACACAGGGAAAAACAATAGTAGTTTTTTTTTATTTATAGACTTTATTGTAAATAAATTAACATTTATTACCAAAAAGTGCAGAAGGTTTGGAGATAATTGAGGAGCTTTTGAGCATAGAGTAGCTCAAGGGGATAACTTGAGGTGAGGACTTGGATGAACAGGTGTATAAACACCGTATCTAGCTGGCCCAAACACCCAATGCAATAATTGTGCTTTTTTTAAATAATAATAATACTGTGGTGTCCTGTGTTTATGGGTTGCTTTTTGGAGCCTCTGTTTCTCTCTACAGGGCTTGGGCGGATCCCTCTGGTCACGCCCCTGCATCATTAGGCTCCAGATCCGGCGCACCAGCATCTCGTCACTCTCAATTAAACCATCAGATAAAAGCTCAGTGCAGCCAGGAGTCAGGTGCCAGATCATCCCACTTCAACAGTGGTACTCCGGCTCACACCCGCGTTTATCTGATCTCGCTCTACTTGAACGTCTGCCAAACTAACTGTCTTCCTTGGGTCTCTCGTGTGCTGTCTCCAAGCGTCCTGCCTGTCCGCCCAAGCCCTACGTCATCACCTTGGACCCCCTTACCTTCCTTCCTCTGGACCCCCAACTGTCAATACCTTCTCCACAATAAACCCCTCGTTCATGCTACTTCTGACTTTGCTTGCTCTTGGGTCCACTTTTCACCACTATGGTCTCTACGCGACTGTAACAAATACAGCATTTTAAAACAGCATGCTCACTAAATGGCAATTTCAACTCACCATTGAATTCTAAAGGATCAGGATCCATTCGGTGTTCATCAGACCCCGCCGTGCTTGCTGCTCCACCTTTGTGGAAAAGCAGATGAATAAAAGACTGTACTTGTTGTCTCGTGTCAGGATATGAACAGACAGTCGGGATGATGATGTACAGAGCAGTGTAAATAAATCACGTTTTAAAACTGCATGGTCGCTAAATGGCAATTTTTGCTCACCAAAGAAAGTGAATCGCCTTTCGGGCAACTTCTTCTTCCTGTTTGCTGCTAGACCTTTGTGGAGAAATAGATGAACCAAAGGCCGTACTTGTCACAAATCAGGATATCTTTTATCCCTTGCATGTTGCAGGAACTCAGGACGAGAACATGACACATTAGATAATTTGTGTTTGAGTAGTTGTAATAGTAATATTAGGAGTAATACTGCATGGACAGTGTAGTGTAAATAATTGCAATAATTTCTTACGGTACTTGCCAAAAATTACTTACAGCGTTTGAAAAGGGCAAAATCTCTTTGCTGTATGAAACGAAGCATTATCTTGCTTGCTTCTGGACCTTTGTGGAGGACCAGATCAATCAGAGATTCTGCTTGTTTTCTAGAGAGAGGGCTCTGAAACAATATCTCTCGTATTTGGCTGGAACTCAAGACATGAGTGTTTAAAAGATCATCAAAAAGCTTATGTAGAACTGAAAATGACACCTGTGATATAAAGTCAGGTCTCAACTGTATAAGGTCCATTTGTGGAGCGTCATCTGAAAAACAATGCAAACAGAAAATGTCAGGTCAGTTATTTGAGACAGGGAGAACATGTGATCATTCCCAATTTCTTATTACCGTATTTTCCGGACTATACAATTGAGTTCCGTTACAAATTTGCTCGTACAAGGGTGATCAAAGTTTGGAATTTTTCAGTTATTTCATTTGGTTATTTCATTTCTTTTGTTTTTTTGTTTTTAATTCAACTAGTCTCCGGATTATCAGGCACCCATGTATAAAAGCCGCATGCAACAACGCTTTCTTAAAAAAAACAAAAAAAAAACAATATATATGTCGCACCAGGCAATGAGCCGCAGTTTTCTATGTTGAAAAAAAAAATAGTTAACTGCATGCACACAACAATTTTATACTGTGAATGCACATAAAGGTACATAAACAGATTGTTAAAACAGTGTCTTTTAACACGCCAACAACTTTGCTGATTAAAACAGAACAGACCAGAGAGAAAAAAATCTAGATTTATTTTTCCGAACTATAGAGCGCCGCTAGTGGTGAAAGAAAAATTCACAGAAAAGCCGTACTGCTGTATTAGCCGCATGGTTCAAAATCTCGGAGAAAAGTAGAAATTAGCATAAATGCATACTAGTATTGGAATTAATTTGTTACAATTTCACAAAAGAAAATGTTTGGACGTTTCAAACTTTGTTGGAATTAAAATAATAACAATAATAAAAAACAAACATGGAATGAGCAAATCAAAGCTAGAAAAAAACTGTGAAATAATAGCTCACAACTAAACAATTACAAATGCAGTTTAAGTTGTATTCATTCAAACAATTACCGTAAAAATTTGATGAAGAAAAGTAAATTTTTAAACACTTTAGAACAATTAAATAAAACACGCATATTTGACTGCGCGCCATTGATGCGAAATGTCGTCAATCGGAAACTAAAACCAGTGGTTCTCAAATGGGGGAAGCCACCCCTGGGAGTACTTTAAGGAACTCCAGGGGGTACGAGAGATTTTAAATAAAATAAAAAAAATCTGCAAAAATTCTTTTGAAATAATTCTTGAATTAATTAAATGTTTCAGGAAGAAGACAGAAGATAGAAGTTCATAAAACAAATGTTCTGTTTAGTAGGTGATTCAATTTCATTGTTTTAAAAGCCCAGTTCTCCCCCATACAAAAATGGTTTGACCCAACTTGTCACATGCCTTCTCTTGTTACCTGAAGATGCAAATAATGGAGTTGCGGTTGAAGCATAAGCATTCCGAAAAAACTCAGGCACAAGTGCAAAAGAGGCCAAAGCACAGTCGGCAAAATTCCGATTGTATGTTGAAGATTACGTTTTATTTGGATTTATGCCCACAAGTTGCAGAGGTCTCATATGATCTAAAAGAGGACACTTTATGTTTCATATGGTAGCTCATCTAAAGTCAGTGAGAAAACAGAATACTAACAGTCACTGGGGCCACTGAGCCCACAGGGGCCGCTGGTTCTGCTAGTGCCACTGGTACCCACTTCTAAAAAATGAATTTCCAATTAACAGATGTTCTTAGGACTGTCCTACTGACTATGTGACTTCTTGTTTGTGTGGAGGCATATTTAACATTTGACTGCAGGTTTCTGCCTGAGAAGTTGTTTAAGTACAGCTTTGCCTAAAAACACGTTTGATGTGTCAGTCGTTATAGTTGTTAAAAGAATCTGAATCTGAATCAGAATGTCCTTTATTGTCATTGTACTGAGTCTACAATGAGATTGGAGCGCTCCCTTGTTATTATTTAATAAAGTAGCCTCAGATTTTAGAAGCACATGCTTTGTTTTCAAGTTATAGTATCGAATAGAGTACAGAGAATCATGGAAACGACTCCTGAAATGCTGGTATTGTCACAACCCTACTGAGATTTTGCCTTCTTTTAGGGGTTGTGTTCAAGGCACTGACAGAACATTAAAGATTACATGACTGCAAATCGTGAATTTCCTTGGTCAATCAAAAATAAAATCCATAGACTTTAGAATTACTACTATTAAATATATATGGTGGAAGAGCAGCGTAATGAAGAAGCGTCGCTGGTTTTATGTATTGATGACAAGCTGTTGGATGTGACGGCAAGTGGAGGAGTTCACCAGGCGAGGGCGCTAACGACTCGGGAAGCATGGACGGTATGCGAGGAAGTGATGAATAAAGAAGATGGTCTTTAACTGAGAAACTGAAGTGTGTTTATTTGTGGAAGCGCGTCAAAAACCCAAGAGCTGGATTTTTCGCTTTTTTTTAATGTCCTCTATTTGCAATGTCGCACCCCCTTTGACTTCAAAACCCATACGGAATACAGCCCAGCTGCGCCACTGGTGGCCGTGGAAAGTGAAAGCAAAGTTTCAGCCCTCACAATTTCCATTCGCACTTGTTGGAGTCTACCGTTACTTAAGAGCTATTCTAGAGAAAGCAAAAACATCAAAAATTAGTATTTACCGGAACTTTGTTTTCCCGCCAGATACCCAATCTCCTCGAGCGAAGCGTTTACAACGTTGTAAGCTTCATCTTTGCCCAGCGAGGAAGTCAAAACGCTCAGCAGTTCGTCTGTCGTGCTGTACGTCCCCTCCTGCAACGACCCTCGGATCACCAGTTGCTGACACAACCTCTGGAAGTCAGCAAGTGTCAATTCTGACAGCGTCTTCTTCAGTGTAGTCACGCTTGAACCCATCGTTTTTTTCACAAACGTCGTCAGGTCAAGCTGGCGTCTCCTCTAGAGACGGGAACTGTCTCCGAGAGCGAGAGCAAGTGAGTGAGTGATCTTTGAGAAGTTTGTTCGAGGGGCGGGCCATTTGCCGTCCATTCCGCGAACAGAGAGCGTTGCTATGGGCTGATATTTGTGCCACTAGAAACTGAATATTTGAATTGAAGACTGGATATTTGAATTAAAAACTGAATTATTGAATAACAACAATTGTATATGTATTGTTTATTTTAATCCGAATTTTCCATTTACAATTCATGTAATTCAATAATTCAGTTTTCAATTCAATAATTCAGTTTTTAATTCAACTATCCAGTCTTCAATTCAAATATTCAGTTTCTAGTGGCACAAATATCAGCCCATACGTTGCTGTTGGTTCTGACTGTCTTGAAGCCGACCTATGACTAATTGTGTTCAGATAATGCAGGTGTGGGCATACTACGGCCCGGGGGCCACATGCGGCCCATCAGACGTTTTAATCCGACCTGCTGAATTTGAAAAAAAATAAATGAATAAACCTTGTTAATGTTTTATTTTCTAAATACTGTTGTTTTTCAAATATATATATATATATATATATATATATATATGTATATGTATGTATGTATGTATGTACAGTGGAACCTCGGTTCTCGACCATAATCCGTTCCAGAACCCTGTTCGAAAAGCGAATTGTTCGAACACCGAAATCATTCCTTTGCTGCTTGCACTGACTTTCTTTGGAGGCATGATTAGGGGCTAAAAAAACTTCGTACACCTATATAAAATGCGAGAGCAAAACGCAGCACGTCCGCACGCGACTACAGTTGGTCATAAAGAGAGAAAGAGAGCGATCTACACCCGTACGCCGCTCAGCATCCCACCCTCGCGTACGCACTCACGCGTCATACCGGCGTTCGAACTCCGATGTTTGTTCGAACTGCGAAGCAAGAATTTCTCTTTTTTTTTGTTCGAACTCCGATTTGTTCCACCTCAGAGTCGTTCGAGAACCGAGGTTCCACTGTATATATATATATATATAGTTGTAATGCTTTTGTTCACTTTAATTTAAAATGTAATATATATTTTTTTCTCCGATGAGGTGAGGTTACCAAAACACTCCATCCATCTGCTCCTGGACCGCCCCCTCTGTCAAATTTTAGAACCCATTGTGGCTCGCCAATCAAAAACTTTGCCCACCCCTGTCCTTGCCCATTTGGTTCAAATGTGGTCAAAAGGTTATTCGAAATGAGTGCAATGTGAAGTACCAAGTGATCCCAGCAGATGGCGCACTTTATGGTTGAGGTTAGTAATTGGGTTTCAGTCAGGTGATAGTTTGACGTGATATTATACACGTTCACACACGTGCACACACGCTCACACAATAATGAGACTTGAATACTGTGTTGCAAGCTGCATGTATTTTTATTAATGTGTTTTTTCTTGTCAAATCAGGCATTGCAGTTCCAGTATGCCTCTTTACTCAATGCCTAAAGATGTGAAGAAGTAATCATTAAAGCCATCATCAGTAGTTGGAGCATGTTCCACTTTTTTTACTTTGACTTTCTGAGCAGTAGGAATGCACCTGGGCATTAGTTTACGTCCACTCTGAAAGAGAAATAGATGGAGCTATTTTTTTTTAGTTAAATATATCTATATATACATTTTCCTGCTAATCAAACTTGGCTTCCACTGACCAACCAATCAGCAGATGGAAATATGCCGATGTTGTAGCAGGATATACAATTTGAAATCTAATTGGTTGAAGAAAGTTCCAATCAACCAGAACCGCTGATTCTGAAGGCCCTGGGCAGATTTTATTGACGTGGTCGCACACAAATGTTTAATGCATATAATACTGACATATACGCATGTGAGTGCAGGTATTATTTTGTCCACATGGGCTTGCCATGCTCACATTCTAAACTTTAGTATGTGCTTGCTTTTAAAAAACGGGCCTGTCCTGTTCAATGTGAATGTGAGCGAGTTAAGTTATAAAGTTGGCTGGCTGTTAAGTTGCTAATGCGTTATCCACTGTGTGTGGCGAGTGATGACGTCCGTGAAGTCAATCGGAAAGTCGGCTCACAATAATTCCATGCAATCAATACATGTTCAATATAAGGTATAACGAGTGAAAAAGAAAACAAATCATTTAGAAAAATAGAAACGACTCACCGTATTCTTGGCATCAGATAGGGACCTCTCCAAATACCGCTTCATCCGTTCTATCTGTTTCTCTCTTTGCAATCTCAACTTTTCTTCACGTTGCCTCAGTGAAAAAGAATTGAAAACAAACATGATTGTGCGTAATGTCATGTCATTCAAGTCAGTACATTGATAAGTTGACTTCAATTTCAATGGTATTGCCGTAGATCACCGTTAGTAAAGACGCACCTGGTCCTCCTCTCACTGTCCTTAATCTTTTGCATCGTTTCCAAACTTTCCTTGGGGATGTCCTCAAGGCAGTGCATCAATGAAGACATGCGCTTCTCAATGCTGGCCAGCTTCTCCAAGGTGCTATGGCTGCTCAACCTGTCATCCGCACAGCACCTGTACACATCCGAGACCTTCTCCCCAAGCGCCTTCATCATGTCATCCTGCGTTCAAGCGGGGGAGAAGCGTGAAATAAAATCATACTTTCAGTAAAATGTGGTGAAACCGGCTTTGCGTTTCTCCACCTCATCTTCTGTGTTCAGCAAGACATGGAGCTGAACCTTCTTTTTCAGCTTCCAGGCTCTTGTTTTCTCTTCCTCAATTCGCCTGTTCATCTCATCTATTTGCTGGGTCAGAAGTTCCTCCTCCTTTTTGCTTAAGCGGGGACATAATTGCGGGAAATTGACTTTTCAATATGACAACAAATAGTTGGATATTTTGGTGAGCGTCACCCAGCAAGCGTGAAATGAAATTGGGAATGACATCTCCTTTAAGATACCGATTGATAAGGACGCAATGGGAAGATTTCTAGACCAAAAACAAGATAGCGAGTGCTTACGTCCGCTTCCCGACTTCCTCCATGGATAGTTTGAGCTCCTCCAGTGTTTCCTCAGCCCTTGTAGAGTTCTTGATCAAGGACAAGTTCTGCTCAGTGAGCTCTGTCATTAGCTCAATAAGTTGCTTGGGATCCGTGAAATACAACTCTGGATCATCCTGCGGGGGGATGCAACATTGCAAGTCAGTAAACTAAGCCAGAGTGAATTAAAAAAAAAAATGTCCAAAAAGTCACCTCAAACTCCGAACTGCTGTCATGTGGTTCATGTGCTTTCATGGCCCTAAAATGTAAGAAAATATTTAGGAAATGATGATAAATAATGAAAATCACAAATATTTAATACATCCTGTGTGAAGTAAAGACCTGACGCTCGCTGAATCGGTCTGTCCCGGCTGGGCACCCGCTGTCTTGCTGTCCGGTTCTGTGTGTACAATAATAACACAGAAAACAAAACAAAAAAAAAATCAATAATCATGTTCTTGTTTATTGTACTTTGCTCGCATAGTTTATAGCAGAGGTGTCAAACATATGGCCCGCGGGCTGGATATGGCCCGCAAATGGGTTTAATCCGGCCCCCTCACATGCAGATTTGGTAAAGTTTCTGCAAAACAACCAGACAAGCCTTATAACTGTACAAATGAACCAACCAGCCAAGATTGTCTTTGTCACTCGCGTCAGGAGCAGTGCCCCGAACCTCTCAGTGAGAAAGCCAAAGAGAAGAGTAGCAATAATCTGCGTAAAATTGGCACCAATTGTTTTATGTTATCGATCATGATTTTACTGGTCCGGCCCACTTGGTCATAAATTTCCCTCCATGTGAGTTTGACACCCCTGGTTTAGAGCGTCTTGTAAAATACTCCTTACCTTGCTTGAATGTTGAGTCCTCGAGCTCCTCGTGCTGCTCATCGTCAATGTTTGGATGGACTTGGACTTTGTTGAGAAGCTTTGCCCTGTGGGCCTCCTGCCACTCTGGAGGAGACAACTTAAAGAGAAGCTCCCCGTATCTTTTGTACTCCTGGAGGATTTCTTCACAGTTGGCAACTTCACTAATCAGAGAAGATTTAGATTGATTTCAATCCAATTATACGCAGATTACCGCAGTCGCAGCGAGTTATTTGGACAGTGGCACCTTCTTATTGTTGATATTTCAGAAGTCAACTTCTGGATCTGTGCAGTTTTTTCCTGTTTGGACTTGGCCTCTTGTTCAAAACTGATAACAGAAACAACCACGGGTGATTTAAGAACAGCACTCCTCCAGATATATAGTCAAATTCAGTTCAGCTGTAAAAATTCGAGTGCATTTTAGGTTCATCGTGCACTTTGACCTCAGAACCAAATAACCTTTTGAAAGAAGTATATTTCTATATTGTTCTTTACAATGTTTGGGCCTCCAAAGACTTCTTCTCATTGTCCCTCAGGAACGCTGCAAAGCGCTGATTGTCCTCCTCAATGGTCCTCTCCAACTCCTCCAGCTGTCTCTCCTCTTTTGCGATGGCCTTGTCCATCTTGCAAATCTCTGACCTCTTTGTCATCACCGATATCTGAGGAAGAGAGGTAGAGGGATTGTCACAGGGGGGGGGCAGTGAGAGAATCTTCATTTCAAATGTACAAATCATTCAGAAATATTTATTCCGGTCAGTCAGCTGATTGACTTTTTTTATCGATGAGGTCACTACAGCAAGGTGGCAAACTGTAAGTGTTATTCCTGGATTTATTTACCTCCAACACGGCCTTCTGACGCTCCAGAGTGATTAAGTCATGTTTGCGTTCTCTCACTATGTTTTCTAGGAATAAATGGGACACATTGGATGTATTAAAATGTTACTTGTGAATTTGTTGAAAAGCTCTCGTTTCTAATCACTTTCCTCTTACTTTGTTTCAGTAAAGCAGTCTTCAACCCACGTCTTGTCGGTGTTTGTACTTGAAGTGTCGGCTTCCTTTTGGATTGCTTTAGCATCTTTACTTTGTCTTTTTCCTGATCCTCTTCTTCCTCCTCCTTCAGCTGCTTGAAAAGTGCTTTTCTCTGCTCCGCCAGCATTCGAGCAGCGTAATTTGGGCGAGCCAGGGAGTTGCCGATTTCCTGAACATTGACGACAAATTCAATAACTGCTAGGGAAGATTGCATTTGTATACACAAACGGACACACACCATTTCTCGATGATCTTTTTCGACTAAACTTTGTTGAAGAATGCTTTTCTCGTCCGGTGAATTTAAATGACTCTGAGGGGTCTCCGCCCTCATCTTTCTCCTAACATCTACAAAACACAGTGGCGAAAATATGTTAACCAACATTTTTTATAATTTTTTTTCTGCGTGTACCACGTGACACACGTTACTGTACCTGCTTTTCTTGATTTGGTGACGCTGTTCTGTTTTGATACCAAACTGTCAGACGAAATCCGTGGAAATTCTCCTGTTGAAAAAAAAAATGTAGTAATGACTGTTTGTTCTTAAATTAATATTATTCACATATGTCCAATACTTACTGGAATGTGGCGACAACATGTCGAATCTAGTGAGGATAAACTGTATCAAATATTTTCATACAAGTATCTTTCCTCCTTAGTTCGACAGATAAAAATGTATGATAAGGCAAATAGACTATTTCATCTACCCATTAAATGACTGCAGAATAAGGCCATTGTATTCAGTACTCGAGATTGCATTTAGATTACGCTACACGTTAACGTTCTATCACACGTCACAACGCTCACACTGCTGAACACAATCTCACAACATTGCTTCAAAACGAATAAAAAAAAATTATAGAAAGACGCCGAAGAAATTCCTTAACTTTTCCAACAAGAGAAGAATAATGAAAAAATCGGCAATTCGAAAACAGGGAACGCTTCGAGCGGCTTCTGTGTACGGTTGTCATGGTAACCGTCTCGAGGGATTTACTGTTAAAATTCAATTCACTGGCCTCACGGGTAAACAAAACCTCAGATGTTTATGTTTTTAAATACGCTTTAATTCACATGTTTTCATTCTTTAGTCATTCTTACTGGAAAAATAAGACATCTGAAATGAAAATCTAGCAGATTCCTGCGTGGCAGTCAGAATAAGTAACCGCTAGGTGGCGGGAAGGACTCGTAAACGAATTCATCTGGCTATGGACCAGAGGAATTAGATTTTTTTTTCAAATATCTTTATTGTGTACGTAACTTTTACATTTCCTTTATTAATGAATGGCAGTCATGGTATAAAGAATAAATATCGTTTTGTTTCAATAATATGATCACTATTCCAGATTTTGTCTGCATGGTCCTCTGAATTGCAATTTTGGATATTGTGCATGAGTGTGTATACTTAGAACCCAACAGCGTCCTGTTCCTCCCACGCATCCACACATGACCCTGCACATCTCAGCTGAAAAAAAAAAGTAGCCCACACACTACGCTCGCTTGTAGGAAATCCCATGTTAAAATAGCGCAAACTCACAGGGGGCTCAGTTGGCTCTCAAAAGGTCATGTTGCGTAAGGAGACAAGAACTGTGATGTTCACATTTGAAGGAAGGCGTCTTATATTGAGTTTAATGGAATATCAAGCATTATCTTTAACAACAATAAGTGGTATAGAAATATTGATGGATGAGTGGATGGATGGAAATATTGCATAAATTGTCAAATACACAGAAGAAGCCACTCACGGACAAACATTTTGTGAGTTCCCCACACACAGCGCATTTCTTCAATTTCTTTTTTCCACTTAATGTATGTAATGCAAAGGTTTCTCTAAAAAAACTGCTGCAAAAGTGTTTCCGATTGACAGTTGTATTTGCTGAGCTTTTGCCATGGCAGGTAACAGTGAACCACGAGCTTGCTTCAAATTATATATATATATATATATATATATATATATATATTCTTGTTGATGTGACAGCCATTTAAAATCAAAGTGTTTCTTGTTCAGCATCAAATGTCGTCTCGCACTCATTCCGTCACTTGGCCTGATTGCATTGAGGGCTGTGTGACCTCACAATGAGGAGGAGGACGAGGAGGAGGAAGAAGGGGATTTGACATGCAGTATAATTTTTAGCTTTTAAGATATCCTTAGTTTCTTGTGTCAGAGAATATGATCCGAAAAACCACCTCCACCACAGCTTCATTTTTTTTCTTGCAATCCTTTTGTCAAGCCTGTGAATAATAATTAATCACCATAATACTCCATAAAATGATGCCTGGCAAAGCTTTGAAATGTAATGAATAAGCACAATTGATTATAATTGGTAGCTTACACTCATATACCATTTAATTGAATTAATTACTTCACTGAGTTGGGAATTGGAACGACTACTAAATATAGGTTGCTCAGAAGCTAATTCCTGGTAACACTGAAAAACAATTTACTGGAAGCAAATTCAATTGTCAGACAATTACCAAAGAAACTCAGATTTGAATCCCACCAACATGGTAATAACAGAACTTGTAAAATCGAAGTGCTTTAATTCAAAAGTCCAACTAATGTTATGTAACAACTGCCCACTAAGAAAGTAGTGATAATGCACCGTTTATAGCTGTCAGATCCAGCAATTTAAAGGATTTTAAATGCAAATAAGAATTTTGTGATAGCAATTATTTCGCATTTGTGAGTTCCATGCAAACAATTGATTATGGACTTACATAACAGCTGCAAAATATGAATCAAGTGACAGTTTATATCGAAATACAATGCCAGACATGGATAGAGACAAAAGAAAGCAACGTTTTTGACTCATCTACGAGAGGGAGTGCTGCGCCGATGTGGGAGTGGTCACAGCCAACTTCAGTCTTGGACAATTAAAACGGCTCCTTTCATAGCCCTTAAATGCGCCATGCTTGAAACCAGTCAAGAGATGGCGGAAGCACATCTGAATCACTTGGCGACCAACCACGACCCCGATCCCTTACCGTGCGCTGGTCTGAGAGGTTTAGTTTGACATTCTCCCGCCAAATTGTCACTTTGCAATGTAAATCTCAAATGACATTCCCTTCGCTGTGGTGGCCAGCAGAGCTGGGTGGAGAGCGGTATATGATCACGTCTTGAGGTGTCATTGGTGCTATATTTCGGCTACAGAAGTGGTAAAGGCGTCAACACGATATAAACTAGTGGTGACTCATGTGTTGTGCTGTGGTCCTTGACTTAATTTCTCGGCTCTCCCCTGTTTCATGGCTCAGCACCCCCAGAGTGACCACTAATGACCGATAAAACCCAACTTCCTCATGAGTTCCATCTTGCAAAACACACTAAGAATGGCTCCTAAATGCAAACCCAGAGCTCTGAAGTATTGAGACGGAAAGATGGAAAGAGGCAAAGAGGGCTGCAAACAAAGTCCTCATAAGTGTCCACAATGCAATAAAGTATACACAAAATATCCGTGTGCAATGATCAGAACCAGAAACCGCTTACGTAGATGTATTTGGACAATGACATTGTTTTTATGATTTTGCCTCGATATATGTACCAGTTCACTGGATTAGAAATAAAACAAATGTGTGTCACATTGCAGTCGTTGTTTTGACTGCATCAGGATTAATCATTTTCCAGACCTGATGATGCTGCCCCACCATGCGTTTGTGTAGAATTCACTGAGTTGTAAAACCCTAATCGATCAGCCTTGGTGCTTTCTTTACTTATGTTGCTATTTTGCTTCACATTAGCACACCTAAACCGTCCATGTTAGCATTTGACCAATCCTAGCAAATGGCGATGAAATATGAAAAATGGATCTTTGTTTCTCAGATTGCTATCTTAAAATATGTTACAAATAGTACTGGAATATAGGGCAAGGTGTATAATTGGAATTGAGCAACCTTAATGTTCTTATTACTTAGGCTAAGCTACTATTTAGCTATATGTTGGCATGTTAGCATTTGGCACATTTTCACGTTTTATATATATATATATATATATATATATATATATATATATATATATATATATAATCCCTATGGATTTGGCCTAGCGCTTTTCTTACTCACTTGGCATTCTTGCAATATGTTGGCAAATCAAATGTTAGCAAGCTAGCATTATCACTGAATTAAAACGAATTGTCATTACAAATAGTACCTAAATACAAAGAACCAGATGTAAAATGTTCAACTTTCCGACTTAGCTTCTTTGTTACTCTGGCTGGCTTTTTTGTTGTATGTGAGCATGCCTCATGCGGGTATGGTAGTATCTTATTCATTCTTATTACGGTAAATCAAGTCAAAAATGTTCTTGACAATAATATATTCTATGAGCCCCCACTCGTCTAAACACGGCATTCTGATTTATATTGCATTTGTGGAATATGAATTAAACATGAAGATGTACCTGTTTTTATCCACCGCAGGAGGCAGCCATTTTGTCACTTGCACTTGCTCGGCTCACCTGTTTTCGGGGTTTGGTCATGTGACGTTCACAAATTGAGCCGGTTGCCATCGTGTTAATATCCTACCTGTTAGGGTGTTAGTGTCAGCTTTGTTTTTTGATTTTTAAAGCCTCCCATTCTATTTTTTCTATCAATTAATTCTACAGCATTTCATTTCAACATCAGCTCTTCAGCGTTCACACATAGTTTCTACAAAAATTGCATTTTGCTGGTAGTATCAATAAAAGCTCACTTAGCCATGAGCAAGGAAGTCAAAGCTAAAGTAAACTTTTCCATTTAATTCTCTATTTGAAATGTGAACATGCCCTTCAGTCAGTGACAGACTGCTGCATGTTATGACGGTTCCGTTTGTGTGGCTTTCATCCAAACAGAAATAATTCTCACGTAGTTAAAAAATGTTTTGAACCGACAGATGCTAGCTTATCTTGATGGGAGAAAATGTTGGGCAAGTGGGTGACAATTAAAACATTTAAGTGGAGAAATTAGTCTGATGGGAAATATTCACCGGTCCAACAGTTGTTTATTTATTGATTTATTTTGACCGTTTTGCCTGTTCAGGATTCATCTTGACACTTTGGGCGAGGCGGGTTACCACGGACTGGTTGCTAGTCTGTGGGTCTTATACTAAACAGATTCTTTACCCATAAAGTTAAAAAATCTTTAAAGGAGGAGTTGATTTCCCCATATTATCAACGTTAATTGCCATTGAGACTGCATTAACTTGGGATTCACATCTTCGACTAAACGTCTAATGATGAAGGATAATGAGTTCTTTCACCTTGACCTATAAATTTACGTCATTTAAACCCACTAATCCGCCTAAATCCAGAATCACTAACTGCAAGCGCCTCGTTGTTTTGACAACTCTTTGATATTTGTTTTTCAATATAAAAAGATAGTTTGATGTTGACAATGTGCCGTTAAATTGAGGACCTCAGGGGGTACTATCATCTATGCCAATTTAACAGCTTCTGAATTCAGTATTCACGTTACCATGGCAACTTATATTCCTTGTAATGTTGACAAAGCATGGTTTGGAGGAAACTTTTTTAACGTATCAAACAAAATCATCAGTTCAATTGAATACCATTTTTGATTCACAAGCATCTTGCGCTCAAAGTACTCTTTTTGAAAGAGGACTTTGACTGCCTCAAGATGTAAAAATAGATTAGGTTTTAATCAGATGACAATTGCAAGCAAGGCCTTATTGCTTCAAGTGCTTCACCACTCAAGGGACACAAAAAAAAAAAAAAGGCGATTTGGGTTAGATTCTTTCCAGTTGCCGTTTTACTCCCCTGAGAGTTTGTCTCATTTCTTTTTGCCACTTTCTGCCAGTGAAGCAGCACACGTAACCTGGAAGTACAACACTGACTTGAGTTAAAAAGGAAGATATTCTGAAATTTTTTATTCGTTACACGATGTATGCGTTTGCGTTTTAGTTAACTCATTTTCCAAAAACAGATCCAATGCTGAGGCAAATACTGTATGTCATCGGTGTCAAAACTATGGCCCGCGGGCCAAATTTGGGCCACAGTGTAATTATATTTGGCCCGCGAGGCTATACCGTTTCACATTCTATATGATAAAAGTAACATTCAAAATGATAATAGTAATTTTCAAAACTAAACATTGTATTGCATTTATAAATCCACTAAATATAAATAACAATAAAAATTTTCAATAAAAAAAAAAAAAATCAGCATTTATATATTTTTTTAAAAATTGAATGCTGGCCCGCGGCTTTGTTCAAGTTTTACTTTTCGACCCACTGTGTATTTGAGTTTGAAACTCCCTGCTGTATGTCATTATATGATGAGAAGATACATTATACATTCACACTTTGTGCTTCAGAGGCTGCCCGCTAAGTGGAATGTGAAATGGAAAGCCCACCTGGTAATGTATTTATAATGGGTACACAACTAGTTTAGTGGCTAATGCTCCAAGATCATAATGACATTATCGTCATGATGCATCCAGATAGAGATCATATTTACCGTCACGGCTTGTGCACAAAAAGCGACCTTTACTGCGAATGCAGTGAAAATGTGACTGTTAAAATGTTTTTGAGCGCTGCCAGTGACTGCTGTATTGCCAAATGTAATCAGACAGTGAATGTTCCAAATAGTGTCCAACAATTTTGCAGTATATCAGACTTTGACCTGACAAGTGACAACTTATTTTCTCATAGCTATAGAAGGAAGTGTAGTCATGATTCATTAGCGCCTTGAAAACACAAATGTCTTTGGGGAAAACATGTCTGCTCATGAACAACATAATTGGGACAACTCAAGAACTCAGGGAAGGGCTGAAGCTTGTGGGCTCACACACAAACTAGCAAAGCTGTCATTTGCACACACGTGCACATTCACGCACAGGCACACCCAGATGAAATGAGGCCTGTCGGAGCAAATGGATAACGAATAGATGTTTTGGCTGCAGGAGGGAAAAAAAGTTACAAAACTGAAAAAACATATTTTTCAAGAGACATAAAGTAAAAAAAAAAACAACACTCTAGTTAAAAAATGACGGAATTCCACCTAAGTAACAATCTGGCCTATATCGCATTGTTCGAAATTTGGCCATTGGTCCTCTCTTGAGAAGCTCCTCTGAGAGATAAACACTATTTTAAGGGTGCCTATTTATACAGGACCGCCTCAATGGAGAGGTGAAACCAAGTGAGAACTTCCCAGCAATCAGGGCAGGAAACTGAGAGCTTCATGAAGCCAAATTACATTTCCATGATGAGACAAGTAAAGTTATCCCCAGCAACATCGCAACACGATTCAATCAATACAACATTCTCTGCTTTGTAAAGTGTGAAAGTGAAGGGAACACTATGCATAATTATTCATAAATAAGGAATGAAATAAATACATTGAAATATATACACACACACCCGCTTGTATATCATTTTTGGGTTTTTTTTGTTTAGTTTTTTTTCCCTGCGGCTTATGTACAGGTGCACCTTATAGTTAGGATAAAACGGTATTTTATGCCACCAGATATAATACAATATAATTAGTTGATTTTTTCATTTGTTCAGACAACCGGCGGTTCTTTTTTCCCTCCACTAGTTTCGATGTGCAACTGCCGTCCCGAAAAAGACGGGGCGGTCGAAACTTGTAGAGGTAAAAACGAACCTCAGTTTGTCTGAACAAATGAAAAAAAAAATCAAGTAATTAACATAAAGAAGAAAAGAAGAATTTTGTGACTCTATGTAATATAATTTATAGAACAAACACGAACGAAACAAAAAAAAGTGTTCATTAGCCTGATTTGATGATCTGAGTTTTATAAACCCCCCCCCCCCCCCCCCCCGCCCACCTTGTTTGTTGGGCTCTCTTATGGTGAGGTAAAGTCTTCCCTCCAGGCTACTGCTGCTAAATTGCTGCAAGCTACACCGGCCTGTTTTCTGTTTCTATTCAAACATCTGCTAAGGTGTAAATGGCATTAAAAAGGGAACTTTCATCACCATGTTTCTGTCGCAACTGTCATGGCTCAGCAAAACAGATCAGTGAAGTCTTGAGGCTGCATCTGCTGCTGCTGGAGGGGGTCTACTCTGGCCTGATCAGGAGAAGAGAAGCAAAAACACTTGCCATCTTAAGCTCATACGCAGTGTTAGTCGAGTATTTCTGCATCTTAATTGGAGTCATAAAGCTCTGTATGGCACCTCATAAAAATAAAAAACATGAATGCTTTTTGTGTATTAAATTCTCATTTGTGTAATTATGATTCATACATGTGAGCTCTCCTGATAAGTGTTGATTATTTTGATTTACAATTTTGAAAAGAAAAGACCCTTCCTCTCTTTGTCGACATTATCAGATGCTTGCTTCTTCTCTCATCTACCGCCAGCCGTGTCCCCTACGGATTCTACTGTAAATTATCACGTAAATTAACATAGAAATGTGTGAATGCTTCCTTTATGTCGGTGTTGATGGGATGAAGATGCCGCCACCGCCGACAGCAAATGTGCTCTTCTTTAGGCGATAATGCTCTTCGCTTAGTTCTTGTTCCTTTTGTGAAATTAACCATTAATTAACACAACGTAGCTCACTAAACTTTTTTATTGTAAAGCAGTTGATTTAAAAATTAATTGATAAAAATTATAACAATTACAGCAATACTTTAGGTTTTGTTTTCGTTGACCACAGGCCGATCCTGATTTTCAAGTAAGCGCAAGCCTTTTTTTTTTTTTTAAATCGTCCCATTCTGCGGCACATCTTTGGGTGGTCGGGGACACATGAACGATCAGTAGATTGTCTTCAAATTCTCATTTTATGTGCTTCTGGAGACAAGGAGCGTGCTGTATTTAATGAGCTGTTTTGAATGGTCATGATTGGCGTTGGCTGTGACCACTCCCACAGCGTTGCAGCACCCCCTCTTCAGAAATGACCAACATCGGTTCTAATCTAAACTTGCCAATTGTGCGCCATTTGTAACGTTGAACAAAACACCATATCTCAAAACCGCTTGTTTCTTTGAATTTTTTTCAATTTGCAGCATGTAAGGACCGTGGCCCAAAGTCATATTTTATGCAGTTGTGGCATGGACCTTATTTTTATACGTATACCTTAACCCAGTGGCGGGCGTGCATTTCACACGTAGGCCTCCAGCAAAGTCCGACTTCGTTCAACTTGAATAAATTCCCCTCATATTACCATAATTTACGACACCACGGCTGGAGATATAATATACAGAACGACACTTACGCACAACTGAGTGAGTCTGCATAGCGCTGCCCCCTCATGAGTGAGTATCCAATCACAAGCCGCGTTTATCACCTTCAACGTAAGGCCAGCGAGAAGGCCTTACTGTCATCATCTCGTGATCTGATTGGCTGATTGATCTAAACTGTCTATAGACTGTAAAAGCCCACTTGAGATATAGAACAGACGCTCATGCGATTGTATCTGGAGGCCTCGGACAAATAGTGCGTGCTACTGGTATTATGAAATCTGCCTGGCAACACGAGCGAGCTGAATTCTGATTGGATAAAACCTACAACCTAAAAATACAACACTAGGATATAATACGTCATCAAGGTGAAGAATATGATCATGATTTCTTGATTATGTTAGGCCAGCAGAGAAGGCCTGGAAGGCCTTGACCGTCCACCACTGTGTTTACCTTGGTTTTTACCTTTGATATATTTTGCTCAGTCCTGGAAGGTTAAATTGCTTCCCAGACCAAACTAATGAGGCCAAATTCTAAACTTGAAAGTTGGGACAGCATCAATCCAGGGCTGAATTCAGGGTAATTGAGAGGACACAATGTTATATTGCAGACTGAAGCCATTCATATCTATTCCGATGACACCGCTGGAAAAACATTGGATTCCTGTTCATTTCTTTTGTGAGTGACAAGGGCTTGATTTGGTCGGAAATTACTGCACCTCTTCATTCATCGAGGAGACAAACACTCAGAGGCCACAAGATTCTACAATCTAATAATATAGGATTGGGCTGCTGTAGTTTATATTTGCCTGCTGGTGAAACAACAAAATCATTGTTAGAATTTACCACCCAAATACAAACAAAATGCCTCTGATGTCCGTGCCCATTTTGTGTTCTTGGACCAAAAGGCAAACGACCTACACCTCACTAATGTCACAGTGCAGCATGTCGAACGCCGTTTTTTGGGTATTGTCAAGTGCTAACGTGTGATGGCTTGAGCAAGTATGCTGTGTGTGGCGGGGCAAAGTTGGGCAAGGCAGAATTAGTGCAAATCTGCGAGGACGATTGCTGTTTTCATGTTATCCTCGACAGACTGTCTGCGTTTCGAGGTGGCACCGACAACCCCGAACGAAAGAATTGTAACACTCGTTTTCTGCGCCTGCTAGTTTTCGACACTCGCCGCTTTGTGAAGGTTTCAAATGCTCCAGGCTATGATACAGATGAAAAAAAAAGCATCAACGTGATAAGAAGAGAATGAAAATGCTGACAAAACACAATTTTGCTGAATATCAATCAAATGGGATTTCCCGTTGTTGTGTCAACACTTGCCATTTTTATCTTAACTGATTTTGGAAATGTGAAAGACCCAACACATGCTGAGGAGGAAGTTGCCAAGAATGTGCTTACTGCTCTCATGGTGTGCGGTGTACTTGAGATGACCATCGCAGCACCCCACGCGCATCACAATATGCTCGTCGACAATTGCAAGTCTCCTCCTCCGAACAAGATGTCTTTCATAGCACCAAGACTGACCTGTGAGAGGCGGTGTCGTGGCATACACACTGCTGGAAGAAGCAAAGAAGAAATAGTAGTAGTAGCAGATGTAGAAAAAAAAAAAACTGTTTGCTTACATACTGGGTAAGTAAAAAGAATACGGTTGCAAACTCTTGTCCTTTTTATTGTGGGGAATGACCCGAAGAACCGACACACAACACAAATTAAGGAGTTGTTCCTCTACTTGTGTCTGGCAACGGCACAATCTCATTGGGGAAAAAAAGAATTGTACATTTAATTGTAAATGAAAATGAACAAAAGCATTACAACCACAGTATTTAGAAAATAAAACATTAATAAGGTTTATTCATTTAATTTTTTTTCAAATATTTGTCAGGCCGGGTTAAAAACGTTTAACGGCCGCATGTGGCCCCCGCGCCGTAGTTTGCCCACGCCTGATGTAGAGTGACCTGCCAGAGGTTTTAAATCAGGAAATTCAGGGTCATTTTATCAACAAATGACAAATGTAAACATAAATGATAAAAAATACTGTCATGGTCTGTGTTTGTTATTTTTTGATTTAATATTTAGTTGAATGTTTTTCCATATTTGATGTGTGTCTCGTGTTAAACCTGATTGTGTTCACCTGCGCTTGTCGTCTCACTCCCTAGTGTGAAGCGATCAGTTCCCGCCAACCCTTTGGGTCTTGTCCAGGTGCTCCTCGTTGTCTCGTTACTGTGTTTGTATTTAGTTCCTAGTTTGCTTTACTAGGTTCATTGTCTGTTGTCCATGCCAGTCTCGGTTTCCCAAGTTAAGCCAAGTCCTTGTTTTGTTGATGAAGTGAAAATGAAAGAAAACTCACTCATGCACTTTCGGCCGTTTATTGCCAAGGACAAATAGCCACACAAATGCGAAATGATGCTAACACTGAACTAACTGGTCACTGCACTGCCGGAGTGGCCACACGTCTCTTTAAAAGCACACACACAAATGTATTTCAATGTGTGTGTTGTGTGTTTCTTTTCATTTCTTTGCACTCTCTTCTAACAGTGTTAATTTTCTTAATAAGAAATTGTTTGCAAACAAGACTTGTCGTTATCGTGACTCGGCTTATCTCAAAAGGTTTTACAACAAAATCTAAAATTAAGAGGAGTGTCATTTTTGCCCAAGATTGTGTCATAGTTTATGTGCACACAGCAAATCTGGGAGGCAATTTTTGCATCCTCAAATGAGGTGCAGAACTATGCAAGGATTTACAATTGCAACGATTAAGTGAGTTGTTTACGTGGAATTGAGAAGGGGCTCCTAATTTAATTAAATTAATTAAATCTTTTTTTTTTAATGACTTTTATGTAATGAGAGGCCAAAAATTGAATTTTAATTGTGCATAATAACGTCCAATGCTTTGAAGTAATTTTGCCTCGCCAATTGAGGAAAATGCCAAAAAAAAAATATATCATAGATCTAAAAATGTGGGGAACCTCGTACAAATGTGAGTCGAACATTGCAAAGATCTCTTTTCTTTTTCAGTGTCTCTCCACTCCATGTTTGTTTGGAGTTGAAGATGTCGTGTCAGGCTTTTTAAGATCACTGTGACTTTGTGGTTCTAACTCATTAGCTCCGTGAACTGCCACAGTGTACATCGTCAATTGTGATATCCGGTGCCAAAGAGCTGCTCTCTCGCTACCCAGCCTCGATGAATTTCGTAGCTCACTACGGGGGCATGAATAACACCAACAAAGCAGACTATTTTAATTTGAGATTCACTTTTAGGACATTCACAGAGGATAACGTATTGACTACGTAATTTAGTTTTACAACAGGTCAAATTTGTTAACATACTGCATCGCTTGTAGGTCTGTGATGAGTGACTTTGAGGTGTATTGATCATCTTGTCATAAGAACAATAGCCTGTCTGTCGTTGCCATGGCGACTAATGGAGGTGTTAAGTATATAGTGTCGATAAGAATTTTAGAGCAAATTGAGTACAACCTAGATTGCAGGTTCACACACACCCACATGTATGAACAACCCATTTTCGACTGTAAGAGAAAATGAAAATGTTTCGTAAGGAAATACATTTTGAGGCAGTTGGCTGAAGTAAATCATTGCCTTTGTCACGTCTGGACTGAATTACGGTAATGGACTTAATTTTGGAGTCAGACAGTCCTCCATCAAGCATCTCCAGTTGGTCCAAAATGCTGCCGCTCGCCTCCTAACTGAAACTTGGGAGAGCACAATTCCAACTGTCGTTTCCCATCAATGGCTCCTTGCTCATATTAGAGTTCATTTGAAGAACATTTTGTTTTTAAATCTTTAAATGCTTGCACCGCTACTTATTTGCCGCTGCCTCTGGTCAGCGAACCGGACACGACTGTGACGCGCTACACTGCGGCTGCTTACAAGTCTGATACCGTCGCAGTACTAGTTGATCGTGTGCACTTGTGCGTGCGTGAGTGCTGGTGAGTGTGCGAGAGGGAGAGCGAGAATGAGAAAAAGAAAGACAAAGAGTTGCTGTGTGTCACCAAGATGCCTTCCAGGGAGCCGATAGGATAATGTGATGACCCCTTCGAGTAGCAAGGCCCCCTCAACACATTATGTCGTCATGCCTTTGCCTTCTAACTTCACACACACACACACACACACACACACACACACACACCCCACACGTGTACACACTCAGACAAAAACTAGGTTATCATAGCAGTTATTTCTGCTGTAGGAGTGCAGTTTACAAAGCAGCTAGAGAGATTTTCAAGGAATCTATTCGTCTATCTATCTGCATTGCAATAACACAAGAGACTTTCTTTGTGTCCTGCTGGTTAATGAATCAAATCTCATCTTTTGCAGGTCTCCGAAATGATTTGCCAGTAAAGGTTGCAGTCATCCAATGTATAAAAAAAAAAAAAAAAAATTAAAAAAAAGAAAACAGACGAAAAAATAAACAGACTTGGATGAAAGCCTGCTCCCGCAAAGCACATGCGTATTCCTCATCCCCCACAGTGCCGCCTTGTTCTCGTGTGTTGTGGGTGGACTGGGGTGGGTGGCTGTGCAGGGAATTGGGAAATGTGTGTTCTACGCATGTAAGAAATCGACGAGATGCTTCCTCAACTCACCATGATTGCGCAATTTATTTGGCGTATGTGCTTATAGCCATGAACCAAGATGGCTTTTTTTTTTATTGCACAATTGACATCAGCTAAACAACTACACACATGCACTGCCGCACTCCCCCCCCCCCCCCCCCCCCACACACACACGCACACACACTCAAGGTGAAGCTCTTGAACATGTCCCAGGTGCAGAGAAATCTGTGAAGCAGCATGTGGCTTGTCCCACTTCCCCTACCTGAGTGTGTGTGCGTGTGCGTATTATGACAAGACTGACCCATTTGAATCTCACTCTGGATGCAATTTGGAATCCAGTTCACCTTGGGATGCGAATCTGCTGCGAACAGTCACTGGGCAGTCTAACGGACAGCAGGAGATTATACATACACAGTGGTACATATAATTGGTAAAACGCAGTACAATATCTACATCCATCCATTATCCAAGCCTCTTCTCCTCACGAAGGTCACATGGGTGCTGGAGCCTATCCCAGCTGTCTTCGGGCAGTAGGCGGGGTTCACCCTGAACTGGTTGCCAGCCAATCGCAGGGCACACAAAGACGAACAACAATCCACGCTCACAAACACACCGAGGGGCAATTTGGAGTGTCCAATCAACCTGCCGTGCATGTGTCCCCCGCCCGCTGCCCGAAGACAGCTTGGATAGGCTCCAGCACCTCCGTGACCCTTGTGAGGAGAAGCGGACCAAATAATGGAGGGATGTTTTTACACTTAGAAGCGACAAATCTTGAAATGTTCCTTAAAGTTGCCTGTAAAGTTAGCCAAGGCCAGTGGGGGACCTCTGCAGCCTGACGCTCCTCCTTTACATGTCACCTCCCGGAGAAAACCTCACAAGCAAGGAACAGAAAGAACATGCAACCCCCCCCCACACACAGGATGGCTGGAGCTTAGATTCCAACTCAGAAGCTCACAATTGTGAGCCAGACACGCTCAGCCCAACTCCACCGTGCCGTGTGTCAGGTTTCTTGAACATTTTGAAATTACAGAACATACATGAGAAGTATCTGCTTTTCCGTGATGCCTTTTACATCAGGATAAAGTTGCTTACAGTAACTCAGAGGGGAGGATGATTTATACACTGTAAAAAATGTTTGATATTTCCTTGAAAAATCCTCGTAACGTTTTTTCTCTCAGAAATTCTAAGTACGTTTTTACAAGTTTATTGAATTTAAAAAGACACAAACATTTAGGAGCTCAATGCTTTAGAGGATCAAACCCATAACTGCAAGGTTGGGAGACAGCCACTCTGTATCCGAACCATGCCACTGCTACGGTCCGTTAGTATATTATTGGTGTCAGGTGCAAACCTCTGAAGCGTTTTTTTGTCTCCTTTTGAAGATACCAGCAAAATACCCACCCACAATTCCCAGAGCCATAGCTCAAATGTAGAGCAGCCATCTCTAAATCTGGAGTTTGTCACTTCAATCCTCAATCTCATTGAGTAACCTTGTGTATGAAATGAGCTTTGTGAAAAAGTAAAAGCCAGCTTCCCTTTATTGGCTTTTTAAAAAATTCAATAAACTAGTGAAATTTACTCAAAATCTCTTCTTGTAACATTCACATTGAATTTTTGAGTGAAAAAACTTTCCTAGATTTTTTCAAATGTAAGTATGACTCCCCATTTTTTACAGTGTACGTGTAATATGCAAAGCAGCAAGGGAGGTCACAACCACACTGTCAAGAAGCGACAAATGCTGAGCTGAGTGTTGAGGACGAGGGCACATTCTGTTCATGTTAAGGCGGTTACATCTTTCCTTTTTCTTGTGAATGTCACGGTCATGTAAAAGCAATGTTGGACCAAAGTATATTTGAGAGAGAGGGAACAAGGAAACAGCACAGGCAAGCTGTGGAGAAGGGAGGGTGACACGTATAAGCAAAGTGAGAGAACGAGAAGGCGGATTTGCTTCTTTCTGTGGATGCAAGAGTAAAAGAAAAGGAGCAGCAGCTCAAATCAGGCTGAAGGGAGGTGTGACCGGGCTTGAAGGCGCGTTTGCGGCGGAGGAGAGGCTGCGGCCGGGAGAACTTGCTCCGTCTGCGCGCCGCTCCTTCTGACCTCTCCTCCTTCTCCTCCATGAAGAGGCACCTGGAAGTGAGGAGATGTGAAGAAGCTTTGAAGTATGGCATGCGAAGATGCTTCTTGCCAATACGAAGGCGATGGTGACGGCGAGGCACCCCGTTTTCATCATTATTATGACTCTTTTCTACTTTCTTTCTTTGACGACTTGGTGAGTTCCACATTTTCACTGGGTTACTTCCTTGGTAACTTCCTCTTTTTCCCCCCTTTGTCTTTTTTTTAACCTCTGAATTTTTCGATTTTCATGTCTAGTGTTAAGAGCGCCACAGGACAGACAAGAAAGGATGAAAGGATATATCCGGAGAATTTTACGCGGATTTTAGACCGACTTCTTGACGGTTATGATAACAGACTGAGACCTGGATTCGGAGGTACAACTATTTAAAATTCTATCATGATTTTTTTTATTTTTTTACCAAATAACGCACGCATTTTAGGCAAACATATGCACCGTTTCCTTTTTCCCGACGGCCACTGAACTCAACATGAACTTACTTTTAATGAAGCATAATGTGTTCATCAATACAATTGTGTCAATCCAATAAATGACGCAGTGATCCTTTTGGAACTTTGTGACGACATTCCTCCCGTCGTAGGTTAATTCGACCTCCAACCGGGACATCACGACCCACACAAGAATGTTAAACAGTATATCATACGTATTCCATTTCAACTCGCACGTTTAAACCCGGTGTGGTTATGTAATCGCGTTGCGGGACAAACGCTTAATGCGCATTTCATATTTTAAAAGTGCAGATTTGTTTCTCAACATGTCTGAAACCAATGTGCGTGTATATGTTGTCACTGCATTATAGCACATCCACACTGAGCTTATCTTTGCTGAAAAAAAAAAAAACTTCAATCAAGTCCACAGTCATTCACCAGAGGGGGGGGGGGGGTCAAATAGGATTATGTTTTCCAGGCATTTTTTTTAACAGCCATTAGGCAGATGTGGCAGAGTGCATGCTGTCTGACTTCATCCTGACAAACTCAAGGCCTATGAGGAGAGGGGAGGATGTTTACACAAAGTATTAAGTGTGAATAAAACCACTGGATTTCAACTTGAGGGGCATTTGAAGTTGAACATGTGATTTACTGTCTCATCAGGTCCGGTGACTGAGGTCAAGACAGACATTTATGTGACAAGTTTTGGTCCTGTCTCAGATGTTGAAATGGTATGCATTCCAATCATTACAACTTCAAATATATTTCACTCGAATTCACTGCTCAAAAAACAGGGAATCAGCCCAGTTGATTGCATTTCTGGGATTTTACCTCGTCTAGTTATGCAAAGTACACATGTCGTGTTTTTTTTTCCCATCTCAACCAATTTTGAAAATGAGACACCACACATGGCGAAACCCCAACCTAAAAAGAGAAGTGCTCCGATTCCCACCATAGTGACTAACACTAAAATGCATTAGCATTGTTTATGAAAACAATATTATTGTAATTCACTGTAACATTACGCACAACTTCAACATTAACACTGTGCCTAAATGTAGGAAATTAATCCTAAAAAGTTCAATACAACTGAGTACCAATAGAAGCATTGATACCGCACATTGAGAATCACTGCATTGTATCAAGTCTGACTTGTGAGAAAAAGAAGAAATAGAAGAAACAGGCTAAATGTTAACCTTTGTGATGACTATAATGTGTGTGCAAACGCTTTTTCTTGTCATTTGTTGTTGAGTGAATGAGCGTTTTAGGGAATAATTACAATCATCAAGTTTTTGTTGATCAAGATCATCTTTTATGGATCTGATTGTTAGATAGAATCGTTCCTTCGTGTACTTTGATTGGAAGTGAAGATTTGTGAGGCCCAATTATTGTTTCAGGAAACAATAATGATGACAAATCTGAATTCATCCGCTGTTATGCAAATGAGACAAACAACTCGAGGAAAGGAGTGGAGAATAGAGCAGGACACAAGTGGTGGCATGAGGTGGTGTCCCGCAGCCCACATTAGTTGCAAAGCTAATGCAGCTCATCCATATGCACCATGGCTAGAAGGCGTTTTTGCACGTCCTAGCACAGTGTCAAGAACGTGCAAGGCAGACCAGGTGACCAAGACGCTAGGACCACGAGTGTTCCTTTGCACATGCAGGAACAGGAGGAATGAATGACCGTTCTCTTGTCAGAAAATCACTCGGAGGCCTTGTCAGACCATTTCTGTTTTTTAATGGATCCGAGGTTCCTTCTGGTTTGTGACGATGCTTCAAGTTGGGTTTCCTCTGATTGGGCCTCTTAAGGTGATAAATGTCTTAAGATAGGCCGTTGGGTCACAGTGAACTTTTTTTCTCCTGGCTTTGCATCTTGCTCCAGTCTACATCCTTTCACACTTACTAGTTGAAACCAGTTAAGACCATCGAGTCACACAGAGTCGCCCACCTGTGTGGGGGCAGGTAAAAGAGTATAAGAGTTGAAACTGGTATTAGACCTTCATTCGTATCAGAGTGATGGCAAAATGAAGCTTCAAATTTGCTTCATGAACCAGTTGTTGTATTTTTGAGTCCTGTAGATGGCACTGTTGGTTTAAATAAAGGGTTTAAAAAGTGCCAAGTCAGCGTGCTTTTGAGCAGAGAGTGCCATCTGCTGGAGTCCAAAAATACTACAAGTGGTTCATGAAACAGATTTGAAGCTTCATATAGCCATCACTACCGCATCTGGCGGGAAATGGCTCCATGGCTGTGTCCTGATCTTTTTGATCTTATTTTTCTACCGTATTTTGTTCTTGGAGATCAGACGTAGGATTTAGTTTCCCTGTATTTTTGAGCAGTGTACAGTCAAATCAGTTCACAAAATAAATTGAAAATGTCAACAGAATTTGTGCTTGTTTGCCCATTTTCATGTGTTAGGAGTACACAATGGACGTGTTTTTTCGTCAGACGTGGGTGGACCGCAGGTTAATGTATGAGGGTCCCATTGAGATTTTAAGGCTGAACAACTTGATGGTGACCAAAGTTTGGACACCAGACACTTTCTTCAGGAACGGCAAGAAGTCAGTGGCCCACAACATGACGGCGCCCAACAAACTGTTCCGCATCATGAAGAATGGAACCATTCTCTACACCATGAGGTCCTGTGAGACAAACTTTCATGGGGTGTTGTATTTCAATTAGCATCCAGGAAGGGAATCAATATTTCATAGAATGAAATGAAAGAGTTCTAACTGTGATTTCCAACGTTAACCGCCCATCCAGCCATACTTAGTTTGAATAGTTTTGTGCTTTAAAAACACTTTTTTGAAAAGAGAGTCAGTCTAAACCAGGGGTGGGCAAACCTTTTGATTGGTGGGCCACAATGGGTTCTAAAATTTGACAGAGGGGCCAGACCAGGAGCAGATGGATGGAGTGTTTTGTTAAGCTCACCTCATTGGAGAAAAGAAATACATTTAATTCTAAATGAAAGTGAACAAATATTTGTGTCTTTGAAAAAAATATCCCAGTATTTAGAAAATAAAACATTAACAGAGTTTATTCATTTAATTTTTTTCAAGTTGGGCGGGCCGAATTAAAACATTTAACGGACCGCATGTGGCCCCCGGGCCATAGTTTGCTCGCACCAGGCTTAAACCTTACACCTGGCAGACCATGTCTAACTGGCGCAGGGTGGACAGCCACACCTTGCATTTTATTTATTAATGTGACCAGGAGGCATTAAACTCTCTGAATCAATGTAAGATATTTTTTTAAATGATCCCACTGGGCAGTACAGTTATGCAGAGGGCACACGAACGATCAAGGGTTCTGTACGTCCCCACTTCATGACGCAGATGCGCTGGGGACTCGAGTCAGCATCTAGCGCACAAAGGATTGAAAGAAGTCACTTTGATTAGCCATGATTGAAAGCAGCTGTGATCACTCCCACAGTTGTGTAGCCCACCCTCTTGTGGATCCTCCGGCCAGGGCCCAATTGCAAAATTACCCGCCTCCGTGTAGTGTTGGGTTGCGCGCTGAGCAGGCTGTCCGCCAGTCACAGAAATTAGAGCCCTGTTTGTCTTGTTGTCAGTCTTTCACTGTCTCGTTCTCTTCTGTGTTATGGTTAACAGATTGACAATTAGTGCCGAATGTCCCATGAAGCTTGTGGACTTCCCTATGGATGGACATGCGTGCCCCCTCAAGTTTGGAAGCTGTAAGTTTTGCTGGAGTGTGAGTGTGTGCTGCACATAAAATGTTTTTTAAAAAAACTCAGTCACATGACTGTTCCCATTTTGGCGCTGAAATTGATTCTTTGCTGAAAAACCCAAAATGTCAGTCTTCTAATAATAATAATGAGGCAGTTCATTTCATTCTTGCGCTCAGCAGTGAACAATGAAAGCTCAACTCAGCACCATTGTTTGTGGCGGGTCTTCTGGTCAGCAAAAAAAAAAAAAGCCTTATCTCAATTAAAGTAGCTACTCAAATCGAGCAGCTCATTCTTATCGGAGCGAGGCAGCCGTTTCCAGATTCTATCTGCAAAAGAGAAACAAGGAATGGAAATCACGTTTCCCTTTGCTCTTGGCCAATCTCTGTCAATTACACAACATAATGACATTGTAGAGGACAAATTCCCATTTTTCGGTGATTGTCATCCTTTCCCCCCCTTCGTCGTCCTCTTGGTGCTCACCTCCAGTCACGAGGAAACGACCCTGGATGTGATGTGGCCTGAAGCAAAAGAAAGGTCACGATCCCTTCCTGTGCCCCAGGATGGCAAAGACCTATGCCGTTATTTTCCATATCTGCCATGTGTGTGTGTGTGTGCGTGTCTGTGCTCATTTCCCCCTCTTTCTCCTCTGCCTTCACCCCCCCCCACACTCTCTTTTTTTGCTTCTCCATCTGGACTTGTGTGCGCACTCCATGACACACCAGAGTCATTTAATTTTGGCAGCACAGTTGGTATCCTGCTGGTGCCGAGTCCCATAGGGAGTGGAAGGCAAAGACAGCTGTCATTTTGTTGTGCATTTATTGAGTGGCCAAAGAACTATGAGGGAAACATTGGGACATAAACCGCCATCTTGATATGAACTAAGTCAGTCACAGAAAAGGATTAATGGTAAAAATGATAATAATGGGGTTTTCTCTTTCGATTTTCGCAGACGCTTACCCGAAAACCGAGATGATCTATACTTGGACCAAAGGGCCCGAGCACTCTGTGGAGGTCCCCCCAGAGTCCTCTAGCTTGGTTCAGTACGATCTCATCGGCCAGACGGTCTCCAGTGAAACCATTAAGTCCATCACAGGTGAGATTGGTGCGGGCTCTCACCATTTTCATATCGCCTGACACGTGTGTTAACATTTCTCGTGCTCATCTGCTCTCTTTTCTTTGGCGCGAGGGACATTCCGCATTTCATATCAATAAATATTTAAAAAAAAAAAATTTTAGCAGCATCTAGGCGATGTGGTTGCCTTCAATCGTCTTGAGTGAATTTTTAAAATTTTTTTAATGTAGGATGACATTAAAAAAAAAAAAAAAAAGCTGTCCAAAGCTTTCATGAGTGAAATGTGTCGGAATGTTTTGTTCATCACGCTAATTCCTCCGTCTTGATCCCGCAGGTGAATATGTGGTGATGACGGTCTTCTTCCACTTGAAACGGAAAATGGGCTACTTCATGATTCAGACATATATCCCTTGCATAATGACAGTCATCCTCTCTCAAGTGTCCTTCTGGATAAATAAAGAGTCGGTGCCGGCGCGCACAGTTTTCGGTACGTGGTCCTCACTCATTGTGTTCAACCTTTTGGCTGGCTGCTAATTTGCTTGGAGTGTCTCCTCTTTCTGTGTAATTACGGCAAATATCAAGAGCTGCTCTACCGATTCGCAGTGTTGTTTGAAAGCTAAGATTAGACATGAACAAATTTTACGGCACCTTTTAAGTACAGTGGAGCCAACTAAAATGATGGCGATAGAAGGCGTGTACTTCAAAGAACAAATTGCGAAATCATCCCAACAACTTTTCTCTCTTGCTTTACACGGTGGAACATACACGAGTAGAGAAAAACATTTGTCTTTGAGTCAGATTCTATATTGAAATACGTTTGCCCGTGATCTGAGAGGACATTTAAGAATAAGTTGATGAAAGAGCATTTCAATTTAAAGGAGAATATGCAAACGCATTTTTGGTTATGGGTGAGGGTGAGCTTTTACCAGCCGACTTTTACGCAACACTTTTATTTTTTTTAACTCCCATTTTCATGAACTGAACGTAAAGATGCAAGACATTTTTAATGCATCCAAGAGGCATAATAAATGATATTAAATGATTGTGTTGCACTAATTAATCTTGCTATGCCACATGTCATGATCTGCATTTTTTGGTTGACTGTGTGCGGATTCGTTTTAGTTTTGTTTCCTGTTTTGTCATGTCTTACCTGGGTCTTGGATGTTTGAGTTCAGCTCATGACAAATGGAAGCAAAAAAAAAAGAAAATGTTTATTTGGTTTCTGTGCTAAAAACATTCCATTATAATCATAGAAATGTAAAGGGTAAACTAAATTTCTACTAAATAGAATAAAAAACAAAATTGCCATCCTTTTTTTAACCATGCGGCTAATACAAGGGTGCAGTTTTTCTGTGGATTTTTCTTTCACCGGTAGGGGTGCTCTATAGTTCAGAATTTTTTTTTTCTCTTGGGTCTGTTCTGTTTTAATTAGCAAAGTTGTTGCTGTGTTAAAAGGCACTGTTTTAACAATCTGTTTATATACCTTTATGTGCATTCACAGTACAAAACTGTTTGGTACATGCAGTAAACAACTAATTTTTTGTACATCTTTTAAAAAAAATTTTTTTTGTTGCTGCGGCTTAACTACAGGTGTGCCATTTAATACGGTAAATGCTTTGTTAACTCATTTAATCCTAGACATTTTCACTAGAAGAAACACCTCAATTCCAGCGCTTTTCTGGATTTTTACTGATTGTGCGAGGCGAATAGAATATTGTGTTGTAATGCGATAAAAACACGGAGCAATGACGCAAAAAAAGGCAAAGACGTATAAATACGTCTTTGGGAGGAGGGCACTAAGTTTTTTAAAACGTATATGTATGTTTTATGACATTTGAACTCGATTGAATAACCAATGCTAATAATGAAACGTAAAAACAATAAAACTGAATCTCTTATGTTCTCCCTGATGCGTTATGACTTGTCAAATATACATTTTTGCAAATCTCAACATATTTCAATGAACATTGTTTTTCTTATATTTCTCTCTTTAATGAAAACCAAGGCCCTACAAAATATTTTTGCTGATAAGTCAATGAACTCAGCTTGCATCTGCAAGCTCCGTTCCACCTAGAATTGTCATTTGCTTGTTTATGATTGACACACAATTATATAGTGGTCACCTTCGGTTGCAAGTAGACGGATGCATTAAGGTGGAGGAAGGACTTTGTGGCACTGGACTGCCAATATAAAGGGGATTTTCTCTAAATTCAATTATTGCAATTGGTTAACGACACAGAGGACGAGTGGTGCAGTGTTAGCATATAGAGCGAGTATCTTTCCATTTTTGTAGGAGCCTCACATGACCTTGTACACACTCTCGCATCGGCATTCGTCTTGTCCTTATTTTTTTTTATGGCACCGTGACAGCGACAATGTGACATTCCATCAGATTCATTACATTGTGTCCTTTAGCGCTGTCATGCACACCTTCTTAATTTAGTTCATCTGTGCCTATGGCTTTGTCATATTATATATCATAGTGAGTTTCAAGAACAGTAACAAAAATGTATTGGAAAAAAAAAATGCTTTTGAAAATCGTATTTTAAACACACCGAACAACAGTAAAGTCGCAATTACAGTACTTACGTAAAAAATGAATATAAAACAATTGTACTCATTCACTGCAAACTCAGGTGAAAATAATGCACTTTATGACTTCTATATCCGTCAATGGCAGCGAATGACTTAAATGAAACGAAGTGAGTCATATGTTGGTACTTCATTAACAAAGGCCCCCCTCTTATTTTTTTCCTACCTACCCACGACCCTCTTATGGGTCCTCACCTACCAGTTGAGAATTACTGCTCTAAATTATAACAGTAGTAGGAAAAAATAATAATTATGAATAAATTAATTACAAACTACAACAGAACAAAAACATATTTTTACACTGCGCAGACTTGTGAGCTGACTGTCTTGGTGGTGGCTGAGCAAATCAAGACGACAAAGATGTTTGCTGTCTATGGACACAAACAAACTAAACTGCTTTGCACATCATTTGTACGAACAAAGCCAAAGATAAAAACTTTTTCATCTCAAATAATGCCGATTAAAATGTTTTCACAGGATATGACACGGTGGCGTTTAGCTCATTGGGAAAGTGTTGCAGGTCATGTGACAGTGCTGAATCTCAAATGTTATTCCACACAATTATAATAAAGCACAAACTGCAGAGTCACACGCACACACACACAAAAAAAATGGGTGAAATAACTAATACACCTCTCGCCCTAAATCAGGATAGGCTTCACTTTACCAGCGACACGAATGAGGTTAAGCGACATAGAAAATGTAACGGATCACTCATTTGTCGAAAGACGGTGTTGGACTCAAAATACTCCTTATAAATGTGAAAAAAAGTGCTTTTGATGTCGTTTCTATTTTTGATATACATTACAGAGCCATTGTGTTTGCTTTAAAGTGTCAGTTAGTTTAGCGGAGTTCACTTCCAAAGCAAACTGAATTTAACATCCGACATCACATTACTCCTGTCATTTACTTTTGTCCAAACTCTCTTTTTGAACCCCCCGAAGGCATCACCACCGTGCTGACCATGACGACTCTCAGCATCAGCGCTCGCCACTCCCTCCCCAAAGTGTCATACGCCACAGCGATGGATTGGTTTATTGCGGTCTGCTTCGCTTTCGTCTTCTCAGCCCTTATTGAGTTTGCTGCCGTCAACTACTTCACCAACGCGCAGCTCGAACGGGCCAAGAGGAAGCCGGCCAAATGCCCCCCTGTACCCCAAAGCACGCCAGTCAAGGTCAAGGACATGGAGGAAGTGCTGCAGGTAAATGTCATGTCTCTCAAAGAGAAGCGTGGAAGATGAGCTCTTACACGGCATATGTGATTCCTGGACCTTTCAATGACCTGAAGTGCAGATGTCAATGTCGGGTCTCACTTGCCTCACGCCGATCACAAAAATGGAGCCCTCAGTGTTCACATTCATGAACCGTATATAAGCCACAGCATCTAACTAACATTAAATAAATAAATACATAAATGCATAAATGAATAAATAAATGAATAAGAAATCAAACATGTACAAGCCGCACCAGGCTATAAGCCACAGTTTTAAAACTATGTTGAAAAAAAAAAAGAGTTGTTTGTACAGAACGATTTTGTTCGGTGAATGCACATAAAGATTCATAAATAGATTCTTAAAACATTGCCTTTTAACACGGCAACAACTTTGCTAATTAACACAGAACTGACCCAAGGGGGAAAAAAATGGGGATTTATTTAGTGTATTTTCTGAAGTATAGAGCGCCCCTAGTGGTGAAAGAAAAATCCACAGAAAAGTCGCACTGTTGTATTACCTGCATGGTTCAAACTCTGAGAAAAAAAATAGCGGCTTATAGTCCGGAAAATACGGTACTATTCAAACGGTGGTGCTGAACAACCTTTGAGAATGTTTTGCCTTGCTGCTCACACATTCCATTATGACAGAATGTATGGGCATGCATCTTTTTTCAGATGCAGAGTTAAATGATTACTAAGTCATCAGTATTTTTTATTTTATTTTAATGCATTTAGTAAAATATGTTTGTAATAGTATAAATGAGATAACGAAAATAATATCAGGCGCAATTCCCCCATACCATGCATACATTATTCAACATAAAAGGATATAAATATATATGTGAAGGTGAGGTGAAAAAAAAAAAGCCTGGATAAAGGCTTCTTAACTTTAAAGACTCCACAAGATATCGTCGTTCTCATAGCTATTTCTGAAATACTGTCAGAAATGATCATTAACAAAGAGGAACACAGAATTCATATCAATAAGCTATTAAAAGCTTTCTTAAAGCTTTGTTCACATGTAATACGATGGGAGGGATACACTCAGTTTTCATATTCGAGCGCCAATTGTAAAGATTTAGAATTTCACACTATTAAATGATCAGGGCTCAGTAATGCGCGTGTCGTTGATTTCCGCCGACTTCTTTAAGTCTCAACCACTATGGTGTAATCACGCCTGAATGCAGTGACAACAGCACTTCAGTGGATTAAGGAGGTTGCCACGGCAACACAGCCTGGTTGCATCTGTATAGGTTTCGGAGATGCCTTGCCGCTGGCGGGCGGAAATGCTATTTTACTCAAAACGCAAGTCCTGTTGACCCTTGAAAAGATTTGACGCAACGTTCATCACGTGAAGGGTCCACTTTGATAGCATTTGCCACCTTGCACGATGACACGCAAACACGTACGCAACTCCGATCTCCACATTGGACACAATAACATTGAATGTTTTCAGTTTCAGAGGTTGGGTGGGGGTGGATTATTTCTGCAAATGCTGTAGTGCCAGGCAGCTTCGCACTCTTGCCTGCTGGAAAACATCAACTCCCTAAGGATAAGCTTCTTTGACTCGATACTGCCTTACCAGTGCGATGCGGAACTACCTACTTTCTGTCTTAAGCTTGTGTGAAACCGGTGAAATCCTTGATACGTGACATCTGCATTGCACCGACCCTGACGTCTGATTCATGATAAAGACCATCTGTGTGAGGGCCTCTGTAATTGTGAGGGTGGATTCTCAAAACGCGGACAAGAGAAAATGTTCTGTAATCAGGGTTTATTATGACCGGCAAATGACAATGGGCAGTCGATAGGCAATATAACTTGCTATCATTAATAATTGGGAATCTACTATTACTGTCGTCGGGCGACGAGAACGGAAAGCGCTGGTGGAACAAACTCACACCAGGAAAACCAAAACGAGGAACAGAAAATGCTTGCAACGCAAGAAAACCGAAAACGAGAATGTCCTTCCACAAAAGGGTAAGGTTAAATCCAAACATCGAAGCGATAACAAAAAGCGAGCCGAAACGTAGCTGTAACATAAAGGGAATCGACAATCAACAAATACTATACACGAGAAAACTTGGGCAAGACGAGCGCAAGGGCACATAGACGAGAGCAAATTGGGTCAATAATCCGACGCGCAAGTGTGCGCGTCGAAGGTTTAAATAGTCCTGAATCAGAGTCCTGATAGGTTGCAGCTGTGTCGCTCGTGAGCGCGTCCCCGGGTAATGCGCCGTCGACCACGCCCACTCTGCTGCAACGATGACACATGGATCGTGACAGTAATCAGATCAATTGGACGAGGTTTACGTTGAACCAACGCACTTTATAATACAGGAGGCGAAATACAAATTTTTCCGTTTAAAAAAAAAAAAAAAAAAATGATGATGATAAAGACGTGGACAATCTCCCGTCCTTGGCTTCCTCTGGTCCATTTTGTAGTGTGGTGCACACCTTGTCCCCAAACAGCGCACTGACTTTTTGTCACGCTTTAAATACACAAACTGACTGATTAACAAACAAACTTGAAGACACTTTTGATGCTGATTGGAGGACCCTTTGGTCAAAATTATTTTCAATCTTTACTAGGAGTAACGTCATTTTTTCTTTTATTAATTGAATGAATGAATGAAATAATTCTGCAAAACCACAAATCAAAAGCAATGCCTGATTTTCATTGGTTAATTTTCATAATTGTATTTATTATTTTTCATATTTGTCATCTTCCTTTCAATAACAGAGCAGTACCACCAGTTTTACCGCCATTATTACTTAAAATTGTATTTTTTTACTTCAAACATCTCAAACACTCCAAAGGTTTCAGTACTTTTTGCCATTTTTTTGCCATTGCCGAACGACAAAAACAATGAAGTGTTTGATGCATGAATTTAACCCAAAAATATCTTGGGCCAATGAGATTTGATGTTTAAAGATTAATCAACACTTTTCTTAGAGTGTCATCAGCAGGTTGCAACATTAAACATGGAGACTGGAAGAGTCACAGAAAAGAGTGCAAGTGAACCTTAGAAATTAAAAAAAAAAGAAAAAGAAATACACTAAGCACGGCAAGTAACTTACTAAAATCGACTGCAGCAATTTGTGCACAAAAAAAGAAAAAAGAAATATTAAACAGTTTGACACGATCAAATGAAATTCACCTGTGATAGCTGAGTTGCATTTGATGTTCATGGTTAAATTTCACCTGAAAATGTATCCTAATTTTTTGTGAGTAGTGTCCAACTATTCAACTCATCACTAGTGCGAACTCATCGAATTATTGCAAATGTCTGTGGTGTCCAGTGGATCCCTTCCAGTGCAACTGACATTTTATTTGCATTCGCAGCAAAACCCAGACACCAACGGTAATCTGAGAAAGCGGATGAATTACATTTCCCAAGAAGACCCGCGTAGTCACCAGCGAGCCCAGTCCACGAGCAACATTTCCGGAGTGGGGCGAGGAGCGCGACCGCCAAGACCTCTAAACGGCGGCGTCAACGGCAGCTCGTCCACCCTCTCCCGCTCCAGCCCCAAATCCGAGAGCGTGCTCAGCGTGGCTTCGTCGTCGGAAGAAAAACAGCTTGTGAAGAATCCGCCCCAGGCTGCCGCTTCCACGCCAGACGTGACGGCGGGGACGCCGTGCAAGCAAAATACCACCTCCGCTTCCTTGCATCTGCTGGGGCCCAAACTGGAGCGCCTCCAGATGATGGGGAACAAAGTGGAGCTAAAACAGACACCGTGCTCCCAGCCCACCACTGCTGGGATGGGCGGAACCAGCAAAATTGACAAGTACGCACGGATCCTCTTCCCAGTGTCTTTTGGGGCCTTCAACATGGTATACTGGGTGGTTTACTTATCCAAGGACACCATGGTGGCTAAAGGAGGCTAGATTCTGGCAACGAGCACGAAGCACCATTTTCTTTCACAGATGGGAAACCAAAAAGGAATATAAGCGGCGTGAGGGATATGTTGCCAAAACCTTCATATCCTGAGAGAACACATGTTGTTTTTAGGAACAGCGAGCATGAGAACAAATTCAGAGAAATTCCAAAATATTTGACTCCCTTGAACGGACGAAAGCGAGCACACTGGATTGCGCTTTTCTCCTCTTTTTGAGCTTGCTCAATGTGTACGCATGAGATTTACTATTTTTCTATCCTGCATCTGGCAATTTGTGTGGATGTGTGCATCGCCATTCTCAAACTCTAATTGTTATGTAAATAGATTTATTTATACTAACTGATTTTATTCTATTACAGCATATTAAGGGGCTCTGTTTTTATGTCTAAATTCACAAGTGAGAACAGGCTGGCGGATCTACAAGAGGGAGGGCTGTCCTGCTTTGGGAATGGCCACCGCTGACTTTAATCATGGCCAACCTTTTATTCACTTCAAATCCAGTGCACTACAGTCTCGACATTGCGGAAGCACGTCTATGTGGCGAAGTGGGCACTTGGAGACCGCATCCAATTTGTGTCCCCCCCCCACCTTCATAGCTGTATCGCCCAATGGGATGATTAGAAAATCTAGTACGATGAATCGGAGCGTTTGCTGTTGTGTTTAGACTTGAAATACGTTACACGTTTGTGCATAGCTCTGAATCTGTGTGCCTGTGCCCCAAGTGGCGAGCCTTGCAATGATACGAAAACCCAATGTGCAGGTGCACCGTCTACGAAAATAGAGCCCAAAATGTGAAGTAGATCTGGATTCAGTTTGAATTCCAAAGGTAAAAAAAAAAAAGAGCTTTTGTCTGGTCAACTATGAAAAGTACTCACCAAGCATCAATCTTGTACTAGATGGAGGAACTCAATCGATAGCCAAACACTTGAAAATAACAATTGGAGGGTCTGGTAGACAGAAAATGATAATGTCACGTTATTAATTAGTATGACAATAAGCTTCTTTCAGTGGCAGTTGACGGTATGGACGAGAATTCTGCAATGGTTTAACCTCACATCATGTGAGATTAAATGGCACAGAAAAACACTTTCTAGCTAGTCCATCACTGCAACAATAAAGTTGTCAGGTGAGTGTGTTGAATGTTTTGTATTTATTTGAAAACTCCATCCTACCAGGCATAATTTATACGTGGACAGGTCTATATACAATGTTGCCTTGAGATACAAGCTTAACTCATTCTGTGACTGCTTGTGTCTTAAATCATTGTTCCCCAATGAAATGAATGTAATTGTCATTAATTTGTTCCAGTCTCCCCAAACTACTTGATTTTGCCGCTTTTATTTTTTTTTTTTTGCTTCATTCCAATGGACATTGTGCTGCTACGTCCGCTGTGCGCGCTTTGGCGACTTGATGGCAGTATAATACAGATATGGATATGCATGGAGGTGGTCAAAACCACTCAGTAAGCCATAATAAAATTAGTTGGTTTTGAGTTAGGATGAAAAATATATACTACCTGTGATGCTATTTTATCTGTCTACATGCATTGCTCCACTGTTTGTGTTCAAATTTCAGTTACTTAAAGGGTTATAGCTTAGGCATGACTGATTATTTAGTCAGCTGATTTAACTGTCTTATATTCGCGAATGTAAAATATGGAAAAAAGTGGCTGGTATTTGTGCCGACTTTTGTTGTTGTTTTTTTAAACATTAACATTGTTACAACATATAATAATATTCAAACATAAGCCCATGACCCCCCTCATTTTCCTTTGAGTTGTAAATTTAAAAGCCATTCACTGCACGCCATTTTAGGGCATTTTGACATTTTCAAGACCCACGAGACATTTTGGTCCTTTCACCAGGTAAAAAACAAATTCTGTCTTTTTTTTCCCCATTTATTTTCTCTTTTTACTTATCATCAGTAGAAAAAAAGGTACGTTGCACAAAATTCAGCCATTTCTCCAGCCCCGTGTCCAAATAGTCTCAATTGCTTTAATCATTTCACATTTAATGTTTTTAAGGTGCCACTAATGAAATCGTGCAACCACAATTGCCCGCTTTTTTGCAATGGCTCAACTTCTGCATTTTTTTCCCAATGACATAACACTTGTATTGTGCATACTGTACATCTCCTGTGTGTGTGTGTGTGTGTGTGTGTGCATACTCAACACGTGGAGGACGCCTTGTTTCTTCATCCATGTAGTTATCGTTGTTGGCCCCTGTCGATCTGTTAGTCTAACACGAGAGATGATTCTGTCATGCCAGTGAGAGAAATGCGGGCTGATAGACAGATCAAGATGCCCGCTGCCACTCATCTCTCCCGAACGCAGTCATGTGCGAAATTGATTTTGCCGTTATTGCCCCGCTCACTCACTCCCTCGCTGTCTGCCTGCCACTACCACGCGCGGAATAGAACTCACCACACAAAAAAAAAAAAACAGAAACCAGGCTAGTCGTAATGAGGAGCTTGTCAACAACAGATTGATGTTTGCTGTTTATGTGCTCTAAATAAGTGCGCACATGATTGATGGAGCTGCCAACGCTGCATTGTGCGGATTTGTTTCCCCTTTCTTTGTAGTTTTCTTTCAGGCTTGTCGTTCCTGATGCCAGAAAGATGCCAACTCCTCTCACATTAAATTCCTCTAAAGCTGCTACAGAGAAGCTTGGAGGATTTATTTATCGTAGTGTCAGCTTCCAGTCATTCTTCTTTTTTTTTTCTTTTTTTTTTTTTTTTTTGCTTGATGATCTTGGTCAAATGGGGCATTCGTAGGGGAATTAGAAACAATACACTGTTTGGAGTGAAAGTGGATGTTTTTAATAGGCTTTACATGATTTTGGAGCCGATCAGCTAGTTTGAAATAAACGATCACTGGTGGACAAATTTATCCAATCTATTTATACAACTTATTTACTGTATAGTCGAGCCCGACTCATGAATATTCAAAATTTGCTTATAATTGACGTCCAAAATTTATAGCAATTACACCCTAAAAATTCTCCAAAAGACACTGATGCATATTAAATACACACGCCTACACACAAGACAAAATAATTTTAAAATATTGGGGAAAAAAATCGAAACCTTGCATTATTATCGATGGCAGCATAGGGCGCCCCTGGAGGGAACAAATTGTGTTTACCGTATTGTTTCATTTTGTGGATGTCATATAACATCATTGATCGATTGGCAAATTGGGATATTTCAACGAAGCACCAATTTTGCAAAAAATGTAAAATATCTGCTGATCAAGTCTGTGTAAAGTCCAGTGTCTAAACCTGAATTCCACTTTAACTGTAAATTTTAAAAAAGGAATAACCAATGTGACGGCATTTCCTATCACCTTTTTTGCTGTGCAGTCAGGACGATCTTTGAATCTTGACTCAGGTCTCTCACCCACAGTTAGCTGGGATAAGTCCTACAGAAAATGGATCATTTCCTCCAACATTGAGCAAGGAGGTCACAAGAACATTTTTACTGCATTTTTATTACAACTGGGACACAACAGAAATTGTCCATAAATTATTTCTATTACATTTTTTGATGAATATATTCCAATACAATTTGTGATGAAATATCAAAATGTATCCATTTTCTATAGCGCTTGTCCTCATTAATGTCACAGGTGAGCTGAAGCCAAATGCCCACCAGGTGCGCTTGCAATCGCGTGAATAAAGACCTGCTTAGATGAGGAGATACAATGAATAAATCCGCAGTAGCACAGCTGTTGTAACCGACTACTTTCTATATAAGAAATGTCAGTGGGAGGCGAGACAAATATAGACTGGATCATTTATTTGCAGGATAAACAGACTGGGATTGAGAGTACGATGAGAGACTTACAGATGGACTCGGAGTAGACGGTATTGCAAATATATCACATAACTTGCATGGGTAGTCAAACAGAAGTTCTGCATGATTTAGAACCCAACAAAAAAGAGAGAATGAGAGTGAAACATCCTGTACACAAACCCTCTGATATGAGAAATAATGCATTGTTCAAAATTAAAGTGAGTGGTGGATAACGGGAGAAGATTGCAGCCCGATTGCTGATTGCATTTTTTTTTTATCATGGGAGACAATTGATAATTTAGTATAATGTATGTACTTGCAAGACATTTTAAAAAGAATGGCTAATGGCTATAGAAAGAGAACTGACCTGATCGCGTGGGAAGTAAGGAGGACTCAAGTGCAGAAAGAGCACAGAGAAAAAAAACACATGTATTAAACAACAGTATGAAGAAAAATCACAAGGCGAAAAGCAAGATGTGTATGCAAACCGGTGCGGCGTGACACGTTTTGGTAAGGCCGCTGACGCAGACTTGCTTGCCGGTCGAGACGTGCAATGTACCTTTATGAAGAACTGTAGGCAGACCTCCAAAGGCAGATCCGTGAAGTGGACACTTGGAGAGCTTGTGTGTTATTGAGATAAAAATTGGAGGCAATAAGGCCAATAAATGGAGTGACTAAATTTATTTTGACAGACCCCAATACATACCCAAGCCCAGTAAATTCCAATGTCGTTCCCCCTTTCATTATTATGTGAAAAAGAACACTACGGTGTACGTGTGTGTGTGTGTGCACGCATGTGTGTGTGTCATGGAAACATAACCTTCACAGTCCAACAGAGCGACTGGTGGTGACATAAACTCGAAAAATCAGCATGCCATGAACTCCTGCTGGCTTTACCATCTGCCTCCTGTCAGGCATTTAATCATCACATGCTGTGAAGCATTACATGTCCACTTCCCATCACTTCATCACCCCTTGACATGGACAATCAAACAGATCATGACTTTTTTTCTCAATGATCACAGGGTACAAATGTCACACTGGAACATATTCCAGTCACAAAGTTTTCCAGTTGTGTTTAGTTGTACAACTGTAGGCAGACTTACAAAATAAGTCAGTTTACTTCACTGATGGGAATTTGCATAATGAGATGCACCTGTTTTGAGAATTATTTTCTTTCTTTCTTTTTTACTAAAACAGAAGACTGAGAACCAACCTCTGACAAGACGGCTCACAAATTTGGCTATTCCGCCATCTGGTGGCTGTTTGCAGGTATAGCAGAATCATCGTCAGCAACATTTTTTTATTATTAAAACGTATATGGCCAGTTAAAATTAGGTACATTTTTAAAATGTACATGGATATGATCAAATATTTTGTGTTAAACCGATGCCGATGACAATTAACAAGAAAAAACAAAAGTCACACTCCAGTAATTAATCACTATTCTCAAGTTGTATTGTATTGCACTTCGTATTTACATTAATATATTTTTTGAAGAAATTATTCTTTCCCTACTTCTGACACAGATTTTATCTAAAGCAGTTTAATATATGCAAGTTCAGTTCTGCTTTCTTTTACGCCAATATAGATAATTTTTTTGTAAAGCATGTTGTGGCAAAATGACACGCATCCGTAATCACTCACAGCAGATTGTGAAATATTATGTACATTAAGATGAATGTCGTCTTGTGCACGTGTACTCGTGCGTCTGCGCGCGTGCGCGCGCGTGCGTGCGTAACTTCGAGACTGAGCGAGTGAGACCGTGACTGTCACGTCGCTATTTCAAAGGTACAACTCAGTACCCGCAAGTGACACATTGGAAATCTCTGTAATTTCCTCGGCAACGTGTGCTTTCCACTTCCTTGCTAACGACTCCACTTCTGTTGTCACGTGATCTGGAGCTGCTTTCCAGTTTGACAGCAGCAAGACAAACGCGTGAGATCCCGCGGTTTATTTCAGCTATTTGTGCACGGCAGTTAATTTTAGCAAAGGATAAAAAAATGCAGCGATTGTTTGAACTTGCTGTCAACAGAGACATAGCCACCAAAAACAAACAAACAAAAAAAAAAAGATAAATTGTGTAGTAGTAGTTTTAACCTGAGGCGGGTGAGTGAGTGAGTGAGTGAGTGAGTGAGTGAGTGAGTGAGTGAGTGAGTGAGTGAGTGAGTTCCACAAACTGCCACATTACCATGCATCTTCACTCAGGTCAGGGAACAGACCTTTTTGTTCTCATCAGCGATACGTGGCTGCGATTCATTTATTGAGTTATATAAAGTGCATGCAGCTATGTAGACATAAGCATAATATTTTCTGATGGTGACATGCCATGGCAGAACATGAACTCTCCATGAACTTGTGCTTTCCCGTGTGTTAATTGAGGCTCAAAATTGAGCTGATCGTACAACACTGCACGTGTTGTTTAGTCCTTCTCACATAATGTCAGGATCTGTGTTTTGTGGTCTTTTGCATTTTCTAGGGGGCGGGGACACGTTTTGTTTCATGTTTGGCCTTGTTTTCCATGTTCATGTCTTGTCTGCTTGTTTGGTATTTGTCAACTAATCAGCTCCTTCCAGCCACTCTTGTCTTGTCCAGGTGTGCCTTATTGTCTCGTCAGTTTGTTTGTGTTTAGTTTCCTGGATGTGTTCAATCTGTGTCAGTTCATGGTTGTCGCGAGTCACGTTTCTCTAATCGTGTCATGTTTCATATCATGGTGAGTCAATTCCAATCTTTGTGACTTTGAAATGGGACTTTAGTCATTTCTTTCTGTCCAAGAGCGGTAAAGCGAGAGTGCAGGGTACATAAAAAAGGAAAAGATTAAAAGGGAAACAAGGCACATGCAATATCGATTAAAATACTTGCAAAAAAAAGTAAGATGAAACAACGAGGCACATCTGGAAAATAGTGAAGGGAAGCTGATTGCGTGATTCAAGGAATGGGGCTGAAAAAACCTAAGACATGAACATGAAACATGGTAAAACAAAAAATATATAACAGATCGTGCCACTAGATGGCGGTAATTACCTCAAATATGACATCTGATACAACCATGTGTGAGAATATAATTTAGAACCACCTCACATACCACTTGCATAAGGAATCTGTAAAGCTGAAGTTTATTGTGGAGTTCCTTCTCATGGCCCAGGATTTCAGAAGACAAATATAAAATGTAGCGAGTCAGCAAGGTATCATTGGTTTGTACCATGCAAAATACTCGTCTTTTGAGAAAAAGCGTTGATGACAGGTTCTTAATCACACAGTGGTTCTGACTTGACACAGTTCTTTTAAGGGTATCATAGCCACTGGTTGGGCTCCTAATCTTTCCAGCCTCTCCTAACAGCTATCTTCTCTGTCATTCACGGCTTGTTGCCGAGGAAACGGGCCAGAGAATGGCACAGCATTTCCAGCTTTGCCTGACATGCAGCTGACAGCAACATAGTGTACACTCACGCTATCACGTCCCCAAAATGTCACCGTGGTTTGTATGCACCTGGCGCAGGTGCATCAAATCAAATATAAAATTGCAGATGTGATGTTTTTTATCATGCTCGGTATGATCTATAATGTCAATGAGAGCACACTGAGATGTGACAAGGCTGCTTTGAGTTGCCTGAGCGGAAAATCATCCATGGTGAGGAAATTGATGTTCCTGCTGTTTTATACTCTGCCTGTGAGATTTAAATTACAGTCGTTGTCCAGCAGAGTACAAGAGTACAGTGTGTAGGTGTTTATATATATATATATATATATATATATATATATATATATATATATATATATATATATATATATATATATATATATATATATATATTAGTGCTGTCAAGTGATGAATTTTTTTAACTAATTAATCACAAAAAATTCCATGATTAATTGCGATTAATCACATTTTTCAAATGCAATGCTTGTAACAGATATTTACTTGAATAATATCTTGGAATTGATGAAAAATCACCAAATATGAAGTATATTTAATTCAAAGACTGTTCTAATAGCTTTCTTGGATTTTTGAATACGATCCAAATGGAGACATTGTGACAGGCCACAAGCGCCACACTCCAGCAGTGTTGGTTTGCAAGGCTCAGTGGTAACTTAAACACAGTGTTTTGTTCGGAGACGTGCTAAAGATGTACAGTTAATATGGCATAATAATGGCAAAATATGCAAATTATTTTTTAAGTAAATCAAACTGAGTTAACTGAGTTAAAATATTTAACTGAGTTAAAAAAAATTGGGATTAATCACCTGAGTAAATGCTTTCAGCTGTCAAAATTAAAGCGTTAACTCAGGTGATTTATCCAATTTTTTTTAACTCAGCTAACTCAGTTTGGTTTATTTCAAAAATAATTTGCGCACTTGGTAAATATTTTACCATATTAGCTGTACATCTTAGCAAATCATCTCGAAACAAAACACAGTGCTCAAGTTACTACTGGGCCTCGTAAACCAACACTGGTGGAATGTGGTGCTTGTGGGAATTTTTGATAAATGTTTATAAAATGCCTGTAATGATGTCTCCATTGCGATCGGATTCAAGAATCCAAGAAAGCTATTAGAACAGTCTTTGAATTAAATATATTTCATATTTGGTGATTTTGCATCAATTTCAATATATTATTTTTTATACAAGTAATTATCTGTTACAAGCTTCACAAAAAAATTGTAGTTGAAAAATTTGATTAATCGGAATTAATCATGGAAATGTTTCAAGTGATTACAATTTTTAATTGTTTTTAACTAATTAATCACTATATATATATATATATATATATATATATATATATATATATATATATATATATATATATATATATATATATATATATATGCAGTACGTATGAATCAAAATTACAGTCACAATGCAAGCCAACCATAAAAACAGCAGTAGGGCTGGACATGTGGAGGGTGATCAGTCAGCACATTCGGCTTAAGAGACAGCAAAGCAGCCCACAAGCACTCCCTCACGCACAGATCAAAACAGAGCGACAGACCTCAGGGGTCAGACCGTTATCACACAATTGTCGCCTACCTGCACTTCTTTTCAGACACTGCTGTTCTATCGATCTGTGCTCTAATCTATACCTCGGACAGGTGATCAATGAGGAAGGTCGTCCCAATAAACGTGACCCCTCGGCCTGTTATCAAGTCCAACAGTGAAGATGAGCAAAGAGCTCCGAAACAAACACCTTTGTATAGTCGTCAAACCCATGTTATATTGTTCATGCAAAATATTGTTTTAATTTTATTGTTTGAGTTGCATTCTCTTACAGCACATCATTCATTGCAAGGCATTGCATCACACTCACTCATGTCAAGAGCGTGTCCCGGTTGGCACAATGACTGACAATGAATATGGATAAAGTTAGTGTTGAAATTCTAGCGCTTGGGCAAGGCCAATAAGGCTTTCTCTGTTGATCTAAACACAATCAGAAGCATTGACCAACAGAAAATTTCCAGCCTTTTTTTTTTTCTTCCCATGAAATAGTTATATTTTATACCCAGCAGTCTATTATCTTCATTTAGTAGCGTTTCTCTGGGCTGCCCTGGTTCCAGGACACTATATGTCTTAATTGAGAGTCACTATCAGGAACTGAAACAGCAAATCTAAATTTGTCTGTCTGTTATGACTCGCATACACTGCCCTCTGCTGGACAAAGACAGCAATTCACCGTAAAACAACACGAGCGTCAGTTTCCTCACCATCGTGGATTTTATGCTCCAGCAACTCAAAGCAGCAAAAGCATCAGAGCATTTCCGCTCAACCTGAAGCCAGAAAATCCCCTTTGCAAACATCACTTCCATCACACCAAAGTTCAGAATGTGAGCAAATTTGCATAATCAATACGTTACCGTGCGGGCAGCTAGAGCGGAAGCGACATCAATTAACGTTTAACGTACACGCGTACTAAAAAAGGCTCAATAGGAGCTAAGAAGGAAGAACTACCTCTAGGACCCAGTGTGTGTCCTCTTCAGCCTTTGTAGTTTGTGTGAGTATTTGTGTGTTTGTGCGTGTGCGCGCGCGTGTGTGAGTGTGTGTGCGTGCGGTGGGGGGAACTCAATGTGCTTCTTGCTAATCACGAATCTGGATCGGGAGCGCAAGATGATATTGCACAAGATCCATTGAAAGCAGCAGGTTCAAACTGCTTGTTTTGATTTTTTTTTTTTAATGTATTTTATTCGCTCCCTTATTTAACCAACGTATTTCTTTCATTTAATTGCCTCGTTTGAGCCACCATGGGAGCCGGTGCATTCCAGCTGACTGGGACTAAAATGTGTTTGTTCTCATGACACACTTCTATCCATTCATCACATCGGGAGAAGGCTGTGAATTGGCTTTAACTTTTTCCTTTTTTCACCGTCGACGATCGCGGCTGCCGTGGGTACTTTGTGCACTTGAGGTGAGTGCGCTTTGACACAAAAGAAGCACATCCATTGTCACGGCAAACGCGTGGGAGAAGGGGGTGAAGCCTCCTTTCTCTATACTCTACGTCTCCATCACATTTATTCCATTTCAAAATGGATCATCATGATTATGGCCTGATTGGTGGTAAGGCGTAAAATGCGTGGCCTGACATGATCCATTATTTTGTGGCAATAGCAGTGCGTGGGTGCGTGGGACGTGTCACTGAATACTAATTACCGCCAATCACATCGCGTCCGAGTGCACGCCTTGTTTTTCTGCTCGTGGCTTTCAATATTTCCTCGATGCAATTAGCTGTATGTTATGTTTCAATCCGTTGCTTGTTGCAGTGGGCGTCCTGCTCGTGTCGGTGTTGAAGCAGCAATGTGGAGCGGCAAGAGCGCGTCTCTGCTCCTCTCCTGCCTGGCGCTCATGGCTTGGTGGATAACCAGGTGAGGTTTTTGAGTTTAGGACTTCGTGAAAGGGAGACGCCTAGAGGAAATGCGTGTTGGTTGTTTGTGTGTGTGCGTGTGTCCCCCGTATGCGCGCGCAAAGAGACCTTCCGCCTCTCAGTAATCCGTGGACGCACATATTGTGCACCAAGGAGAGACAGTTAACGCCTTCTGCGCCCTCAGTCTGGCCATAACCGGGAGGCATGCTGATGATAAACCAGATGGGTTGTGTTATTGACTTGTTGCAAATGAACAAGTCGTCATCATTCCACATTTTTTTCTCCATTCATTCCATGTGACACGTTCAGCATATCGGATTTTCATCATTGCCATTCCAAATTGGAAATGTTCAGATGGTTCACTTCACACTAGGAATGATTTTTAACATTCTGAAAATGTCCACATATTAGAAATGCCGCATTTTCACCAATGTATTACAGAGTGTTGACCAATAATCATTCCACATGGTTCCAGAGCAAGCCATAGAATCCAATACCATTTCATATCTTTCCATATCATTTAATAACATGCCATATTTTCACCATCATGAGCCATATTATTCAATCTTATTCTATATCATTTCTTATCTTTCAACACAACAGCCTTCCATAACATTAAAAAACAAGTCCGCACCTTTCTTCAAAATATTGCACAATTTCACCAATTTCTTTCTACATCCATCAGTATCATTCCAATTAGTCAATAAATTTAGATCATTCCATATCTTTCTATATCATTCCAAACTTTTCATCAACACATTGCACATTTTCCACCAATATCAAGCGAGAGGCTGGGAATACCCTGGCCTGGGACCAATAATTTAAAGGCAATAACGTTCATATCTATGGACTATAGAATAACATTTGAGCTATAATTCGATATCCTTGATATCTAGCTTAAGGTCCATGCACTAGTATGCTCCTTGTTGTCACTAGTGACTCAATTCAGGGCACTAGCAGACAGGCTCTGACAGGCGCTTTTTTACCACCACTGCTTTCCATTACTCGATGGCATTTCAAACTCCGATAACTCTGTGTTACTAGAATCCAAAACTATAGCAAATAGGCATTTAGGTGTTAGTGCATGACAGATACCAAACAGCTGGGTCAAGTAGCGTTTTTATTAGTGCAACACCTGACTTTACTAGAAAAGACTAATTGTGTAAGTGGCACTCGTGGGGAAAAACGCTTAATAAGATGCAATCATTCTATTAGTGCACTGAATTGTGTTAGTGAGTACAAAGATGGACGTGGATCTTAAGTCGGATATCAAAGATATAAACAAACTAACTCGCTTCTGACATTGACCCGTGATGCGTACGGCTCAAGGGCCACGGCACCGGACGGGCACGATCTGTGGAAGGGCTGGTGAAAATACAACGGTGCACGATCACAATAAGACAACAATTATTAGTCCGCAATCACTGTAATAGCAGCAGAAGAACTTGAAACCTCACATGCATCACGTGAGCCGCATGTATGGGAGCCTTTTTGGCAATTTGAGGTGAAACAAGTCCTCAAATTAATGATAAAGGATTTTTTCCTGCCTCTTGTCCAGACAGTCATTTCAGACAGACCTGTCACGGAAGCTGTAACCCTATTGAATGAACACGCCGCCTCTGCAATGTCAAACTTCAAAATAAAGATGAACAAATAATACATTTCGTCGTTTATGCCATGCAATGGCCTTAAATGAAGACTTTTACTTTGAAGTGAGCTCCCGTGTTGGCGTAACGGCTACCTTAACTTCCGTTTTCGATCTTTCGGCCTGCTTTATCACAGTTTAATCGATTTGACGGTGTAAGTACGGAGTTCCCATCGACATCAACACAACGCCATTCCGAAATCATATTCAGTCGCTAATTTAGGGCGCTAACAAACTGCTAGTTAATTACGCCGTCATTGAAGACACAAGTTTCTGCCGTTGGTTATTACCATCCATCACATCTATTAATCAGATTTCCTGAAACTTTCTAATCTTTGATGATTGATGGTTTATTTTTTAACTGAATATGTATTGTCATATTGTTTGTTGATTTATTCAATAAAGTTTTTTTTTTTAAGTACTGACTAGCGGGTAGCTGTTAGCATTAGCAATAGGTGCTAGCTCCCCCAACACCGGTTGTCGGTCCGCAAAAGTTACGGACTTGTTTGAAACGGTCCGCGGCGAAAAAAAGGTTGGGGATCTCTGCTGTAGACATTTTTGGGAAAAATAGTCAAACACAATGGCAGAAAATGCACGGAAATCTACATTTACATTCCATGCTTTTAATAGAAACACTATTGACTTGAGCCTGTTTTTCCTGAGCTGACAAAGTTGTTGATTATTTTCAGTTTTAATGTACTCCCTTTTGTGACTTCATTTACAATTAATCTGAATGTCTGACTTCATTTGCATACTAAGTTGCGTTTTGGCTCTATGATCAGATGGCTTATAAATGTTCTGCCTTGAAATGAAAATGGAACAATGACATTTTGTTTTATGGATCAGGTCTTTACGGGGTAATTGGGGGTTGTACTCTTCAAATGGTTTTTGAAGGGTCCTCCAGTTTGTCATGTTGTTATCATGTGTCTGTTGAGCAGATCGGTAAAGGCAGACACCACATCTGATGCCTTCAAAACCAACATCACCCTATTCACACGAATCCTAGACAGCCTGCTCGATGGCTATGATAACCGTCTCCGCCCTGGCCTTGGAGGTAAGAAAACAACAGATTAGATTTTTTAATTTCTTTGTCAATATTCATTTGACATTTTCTTTTTACTAAATATTCTGAAGACCATTTTGTTATAAAACCGTGTGAGTTCGTTTTGAACGACTGACGGTTCATTTGAACACACTTGAGTTCACATCTACATTCTTAGCGCAGATATCCTCTGGCATTAAATCCCCCCGCCCAGAGTGTAGTGATAAACACACCGCGTACGCTAAACATTAAGATTATATAACCTATTGTTTCCTAGAAAGAAAGACCAATATTTGACTGTCAAACATGTCAAAGATATGAGATTCTTTTTTTTTTAGTATGGTACAATGAGTCTTTCTTCAAAACACATCTTATTAAATTATATATTTTTAGAGGAGCAGTTTGAGTAAGTATTTTTTCCACAGACAAATATAAACAAATGATTCCTCCGCGGTGAAGACTGATAATGTAATTTTGTAGTGGAAGCAAAAGACTGTAAATTTGGATAATTGAGGAGAAACAGCTCTTCCCCAGTGTGCCTGTCGGTTGTCGCCGCTCCAATCATCTTCTATGGGTGGCATCTCATTTCCAGTTGGCCCCTCACCCCAAAGCTGAGCTCCTCCCTCAGGATTTGATGTCATTTAAAATTCAAATTCCTGGGGCCGTCAGCCCCGAAGCTGCCATATGGGGAACAGATCTTCTTTGGCCTGGGTGGCAGCATTGCGCACTGCTGCTATTCAGTCATGTTTATTTTTTTAAAGGAAAAAATGTATCATTTGTGTTCAAATATCCACAATTTGGTGTTTTAACATCTCTGTCGCATAATAGAGGATATTCATTTCGCATGTATGATGTTTGGCATTTTTTGTGAGCATTGTCCTAAGTGCACTGAAGGCAAAGGTATATGACTGTTTTTAATACTCAATGTGTATTTTTTGGTGTGTACAAATCATTACCAAGGTTATTAACAAAACCAACTTGAAATAAATTAAACTACAATTGAAAAAAAAATCTTTTATAAAAAGCTAAACTTTCCATCGTTTTCATCTTTGTCAAATAATATGCAAATTTCATCTTTGTCAATTAATATCATACATGAGCCTCTCATTGTCCATGAATGGGTGAATGTGAGGCTTTGTAAAGCGCTTTCCATTTACCTTTTTAGAGCTTTCGGGGTTCATTTGAAATGTATTTATTTCTATTTTGCAGTACGTACGTGAAAGAGGAAGGAAGGTCAAACAGTTGTTTGACAATTCTACACAATGCTTAGTGACATTTATTTATTTATTTTCTGTCTATAAATATACCATATTTAAAAAAAACTCAAACTAATACTGAAGCGAAAAACTATAATAAAACGAAGCATTTTTGGACAAGCAAAAACAAAAAGTAAGGCAGTGCGTAGATTTGTATCATCTTGAACATTTTGGGAACGGCAAAGCCGCCCAACCTTGATCAAAAAGTCCAAAGCTTTCATCCGACATCAGATGGAATTTCCACTGTGTAGAAGCATTAGATGTGTACATCTCATCTGTGGGGAACAAGCTCGTTAACGCTCCACTGAAGTTCGGTTCATAACACATGTATAATACAATGCAATAGAAAAAGAGCATTACCACATGTTTACTGCCATTCTCTACATGAATCATTCATGAAACCAATAATTTATTCCCTCTGTCGTCACTTATGTTGACAAAATATTTTTTCTTGACACATTTTAAAGTCTGACTGTGCCGTTTGTCTTTTTTCATAATCCTGCTGTCAAAACATGAGGTTTATTGATTCATCACAAGCAATCCGCTATAGCGCGGCAATTTCAAATTAAACCAGTTTGGTTATGGAACTATATTGTCTCACCTAAACAATATACTGTTTACGAGTCAAACCGTTCCACTCGCTGACTTAATACTACAGGTTGAAGAGGGAAATCTAGGGCAGAGGTTTTCAAGATGAACCCACGTTTTCCCCCTTGGGGCAACTACGAGGTTTCAAGGGAGAGAAAATGTTCTTGTTCCAGCAGTCAAGTGTGGGTCTGAATGCACACGGCTCTTCAGTCGTTGCAAAGCCAATACAATGTCAACATATCCGGTTGGAAGCAAAAACAGTTGTCGGTGTACAAAGCATACCGCTTTGGACGTAAGCATCATCAAACTGCACTTATGTACTACTTGGCCTTTGGTTTCAAGTGTACACAACACCTTTAAGACGCAGCATCTGGTTTCTGTTGCTGTTGTTAATATCAGGCATGCTGGAAGGAAAATTCTGAAACAATGCTTGCTTAGCAACAGAGTTCTTATAATGTGTATAGTGTGGCAAATTAAGGTGTGAATTACAATACAAGCAGCTGTATTGAAATCATGAGCTGTGTAAATACGCAATGTGGAACTTGTTTCTGCATTGCATTTTGTTGAATACAAATAATCCAAATGCATGCGAAGCATTCGCTGACATTTGGGAAGGTTCACAAATGGGGCACTCAGCGCCAGGACTGAGGCAGGTTTCATCCGACCAATTAAACACGGTTCAGCACACCCATCTGTAACAAGGGATGAGGATTTTACAGAAAGCATGTTTGCTTGTTGTTGCTGAAGAAATGAAGTTTAGGTATTGTCCTCTTGTTCCTATAAATAACTTCACTGTCATCCTCAGGCATTAAATGCACTCTGGGTAAAACATTTAACTCCAGGGGGCCTGTGCTGTCCCAAGTTTCCTTCAACAAGAATGCACTGTTAGTTTTGTCTTGTCTGTATGTGTTGTTGTAAACGAAAATGTAGACTTAATTTCAACAAAATACATAAGGATGATACACTTTCATGCATAGAGACAAAGGGAATTCTGGAAATTGTGACTGGTAGTAGTAGCACCATACTAGAACCCGCTCAGTCAAATAAGCTTTTCTCTCATTCATCTCAACCAGGGGTGGGAAAACATTTTGATTGGCGGGCCACAATGGGTTCTGATATTTGACAGAGGGGCAGATGGATGGAATCTTTTGATAACCTCACCTCATCGGAGAAAAAAAATACATTTAATTTGAAATGAAAGTGAACAAAAGCATTACAACAAAATATATATCTTTGAAAACCATATTATTTAGAAAAGAAAACATTAACAAGGTTTATTCATTTAATTTTTTTCAAGTTCGGCGGGCCGGATTAAAACGTTTAACGGGCCACACGTGGCCCCCGGGCCGTAGTTTGCCTACGCTTGATCTAAACTAAACCAAATTATGATAATGGCTCGATTAAGAACAATCATCCATCCATCTATTTATCTGCCGCTTATAGCAGAAAAGCCCAGACTTGCCTCTCCCCAGCCACATCTTCTAGCTCTTCATTAGATTGCCAGGTGTTCGCAGGCCAGCCGGTAAACATGGTCTCGCCAGCATGTCCTGGGTCGTCCTCGGCGCCTCCAGCCAGTGGGACATGCCCGGAACACCTCACCAGGGAGGCGTCCAGGAGGCATCCTAATCAGATGCCCGAGTCACTTCATCTGGCACCTCTCGACTCTCAGTCCCTCTCGGATGACCGAGCTTCTAAGCCTATCTCTAAGGGAGGAAACTCATTTCAGCCGCTTGTACCCGGGATTGTTTTCTGTCTGACCCACAGCTCGTGAGCTTAGGCGATTGTATGAAGGTAGATCGACCAGTAAAGCGTGAGCTTTGCCTTCGACATGGTCACAATGGTCAGGGATCGAACCTACAACCTCTCGGGTGGAAAACAACCACTCTACCACTGAGCCACATACATACAAAAAAAATGTATTGGTACCTAAATAAAAGTCAGCTGGGATATCGAACCAAAGGAGGAGAACTAATGTTAAAAAAAAAAGTAACAGATGAAGCTTCTCATTCAACAAGAAATGCAGACCACCAAGAAACAAAACAATGAGCGCTTTTGATATTTCACAAGTAACATTTAATGGAGGGTCCGAGTGTTGGCTCCTCAAAACATCAGCAACAAAACATCAAAACATCTTTTATATGAACTTGATTCATAACGCTCAGGTCTACATAAATAAATGTACCTTGCATTGTTCCAAACTAAAAGGACTCCTCCTGTCCACCTGCTACTGTCCATTTCCTTTGATTCAAATACCTTTTCAATAAGAAAGCCAGCCCGTAATACGTCTTCATTGAGCAATGGGGGCGACTGCCAGCCTTGCGATGCATCAGAGCACTTTAGCTTGGACTAATGATCTCTTTAGATTGTACGAGTGTTCGGCTAAAAGGGAAAGGAAAGCTTTTTAAATTGAGTGAGCGCGTGAGATCGAGCTTCAGTAATTATTGAAAGAGACAGACTGTGCAAGAAGCAAATGGACATGATGCAGTAGCGCATTATTACTTGATTTGGTGGGTTGATGCCCCTAGAAAATTTTTGTCAGCGGTATTGTGGACAGATGATTTTGGAAACTTAATGTCGATATGTGGCCAACTTCTGTTAAGGGCTGGTTGGCGCCTTCGGTAATTAGGATGCCCCATGGGGTGAAGGGAATTGGTTGTCGATGGAAGATTTCATTAACACTACACCATAAAGCAAAGATGATTACATTCAAATTTTCATCCTCCAAAACAAAATTAGCAACAAATCGGCAGATTTTTCTCTTCGTTGTGAAGGTAAATAAAATAATACTAATGGATAAATAAGTGTAATAGAGTCAAATGTTTACTCTGTATTTCCTGTCTTTATAGTTTTAAGTGTTAACGCATTAAAAAACAAGTACTTATTTTATATATTTGAAATTAATTGGTTATTAAAATATAAATAATATATAATGTAACATCAGCTTAAAAAAAGCCACATCAATCGGGCCCTAATGAAAGCAGTTTTTCTAAGCTGCTGAAGTAACGGCAATACTTGAGAGGTTTATTTCTTTGTTTCAGTTGCAATTCGGAAGTGTGGTGATCGCTTATTTAAAAGCGAGACAGCAAGCCCTCGGTTTATGATGGTGTTACACAATATTTAAAATGTCATTTTAAATTCCACAATAAAGTGCGGTCACTTGTCGCTGCAAGTGTGATTTTTTTCTGCTGTTGTTTTACAAAAGCAAACTTTATTTACAATATTCTACTTTGCCATTTCACTTGATAGATGGAAAAAAAAAATTAAATGTAATTGTTCTCTAAATTAACTTGGGCACAAATGGACAAAAACAAAAATTCAAATTTAAAATTGAACTTTTTCCTTGCTTGGCCGTCTTTACCTATCTAAACTCTTGCATACGTAACAGTTGATGACATTTTGAACTGTTGTTTAGGTTATGCTACCATCCTATGTACGTCAAAGCAGGATAAGTATAAGAGTACGTAGGGGTTGCTTTGGAGTGGAGAGACCTTCTTCCCCTTCTGGCAGAAAAAGGCTCCACGGCTTTGTGGCGATCTTTCTGGCATCCAAGAAATAGTTTGGCTGAGAACATACTAACTTCTGGTAGTTTATGTTCATGTTGTGAGGATTGAAAAGACAGGAAAAATACAAATTCCAATCAATTCATTGTCCGGGAATTAAACCCCGGCTGGTGTGGTGAGAGCGCCAAATTTTTTAGACTAGACCACCAATGAGTATTTTGTTGGTCAAACATGTTGTCATTCTGTCATGTAAATATTTTTTGAAGGCGTTACTAGGTAGTAAAGGATAATGTAAATGGCAGTCAATTTAAAACTGAACAAAGGTTAGACGGCTCGGAGCCACTTTTGTGATCCTGGCATGGAAGTCCATTGTTTCAGAGGGGTCTCGTTCACACCTCCTGTGGTGCAGCTGTGATCTAATCTTCCTGCATTCCTCTCCTGAATGTCTGGTCATTAGCATGGTCTAAACTTCAGTTACACTTAAAGGATTTCATACTTTTGACTATTAAAGGAATATAAGAGTTTGAGCTTAACATAGTTCATTAGATGTTGGTGCATCCAATGTATGAAAATGTGATATTGTAAAATGCTGAGAGTGTGACTGGTGGCGCGAAACTGGTTGCGGGGGTTGTGCAAGAATGGAATGTTTTAGAAACAGAAGGTGCTGAGCGAGACGAGATGACTCCGGGAAGGAGCGGCCATCGGGGGAATCGCACGCAGGAGGAGCCACGGGATTCGGCGGGAGGAGAAAGACCAATGAGAGCGAGCTAAAGTTAACTGCAATACACATAGCCAATAGAATCATGCCAGGATGCCTTTGTCTGTGCCATTTTGCATGTTGTATAGTATGAATCAGGACTGGGCAACTCGGGGGTAGAACACATTCGCTGGTGGTATGAGAGGTGTAGAGCTGTATTGAGAGGGACCCAAACTCAAGTTGTAGATTTGTGTGTTAGGAATAAATCCACTCGTGTGTGAAAATGCCGGCTTCCTGATACCTTTCTATTGCAGAACGAGCGCGCATATTGTTGGATGTGTGAGAGTTGGGTAAGGTCGCAAATTGGAGTCAGATTACTTATTTGAGTTTACATTGGGTTAAAGTTAAATTCTAACATTGATATAAAGATAAATTCCAACAGTAGTTATAACAAATATGTGATTTAAAAAAAATTATAATCAATATGTGTTAAATTGAGGTTCTTTGCTGCTCAACTGAACGTCGAACTGTCTTGTGCCTTCCAGACAGGGTCACTGAGGTGAAGACGGACATCTTCGTCACCAGTTTTGGACCTGTCTCAGACACAGACATGGTGAGAGCAGATCCATTTTGAATGTTTAATGAACGTTCGCTGCTGTGACAAAATGTACTTAACCTCCTTTATTACATCATGATATTGGCAGAGCGCACCGCATATGCCTCAGAACTAAATCGGGACTGGTGTTCCTCTCTAAGCACCACGTCTATTCATGTGACAATAATCATCTTATGAATTATTGAAACTCCTCTTGTTATTCCTGCCAGTCCTTTGTTTATCCGAGGCTTTCCCTGCTTATCATTCTGAGACATGCGACCCACTCCACCTCATATCGTAAATGTCCCTCCCTTTGTTGAGGACCCATTTTCCAAGTGATTGATCCGTTGATTGAACGGCGACAATGCGGCTGTTCAATTCTCTCCTCTCTGAATGATATGTAAATGAGAAATCACTCGTGCGCACACAACCAGCCACAGTCGTGACGAGCAGGCCTCACACATGGAATCAGTCATGTTGAAGACAAATTTGAAAAATCCTCTTATTGAAATTAAATGCAACATTTTGGTAGGAACCAACATCTGACTGGCCTGAGGGGAATCTGTCCACGAATTTAGAACAGATTTTTCCTCAAGTCCATTTTAAAAACAGATGGGCGGGACACACGGGCAGGAGCAATAATTTATTCAACCTGCTGTTTTTTTCCCCCTGAAAATAATGGCTCCAAAATGAGTTTAGTTCGTTCGAAACATTTTGGTTACATCATGACTGATTGTGTCATTTTTCATCTCTTACTCACTACTATTACACTATTAATAAATACCACATTCTTACCTAAACTACACTGAGCCAAAAAAATCACCGCCCATCTCATAAAAGTGACTCACAAAGTACTGTTTTTATACCGATATAATGATGATCTTGTCTCAATTTACCCACAAGGGGCTCAATTTTTGCAGACAGTGGCGCAAATGCAGCAAAAGGGGTGTCTTGGAGACGCACTTGGCTGAGTGACTTTTTGGTGATGGTGACGGTCTAAATCTTCTACCTGTGCGGGCTACTTCTAAGTGGCTAGCACAGCATAGACAGCTGGTCTAACATGACATATTTCATTCATATGTCAAGATTATAAGTGCTATATTCTTTAAATCATCCAATAAATAAACGATCCGGGGCACTGCATTGCAAGACAACGAAAAAAGACTTTAATTGGCCATTATTGAAGTTGGCTTTAACCTCTCCCACAGTGGCGCAGACCTCCCTCTTGCATATTTCCCAAGAACAGGTTTAACTTGCATCTGCCCTCTGCTATCAAGTTAGAGCTGCCTTTATAAAGATAAATATACTATGTCGTGAAAAAATATCACTTGGCCAAAAGCTAATTTTAATTATAGGTGTCTTAAAATGCCCCTAAATGTATTTTTGACACTGATTTAAAAAAAAATTCTTTTTTAAGATTGCCCTATAAAAGCTTCTACCATGTGTTGTAATTTATAGCTTTGCCATTTCAAAGAAAAAAAAAATCAACATTTTGCGAATCGGATCGTTAATTCATTTATTATAAATATTAGCTATAGTATTATTATTTTTATTATTATTATGAAACCCTGATGTGCTATAGAATAAAAGAAGCAGATATTTATAGAATAAAACATATTTGGAATCAGCGCAAAAATGTCGCCATTCAATTATCTTATTGGAGGATTTTATCCTCCTCGTATGGCTTTTCCAGTTGCAAAAAATAAATAAATACATCTAGAAAAAATAGCCAGCGGTTTATCTTTTTCTTTCACTGGCTATGAGTGAAACAGATGAACACACAATTTAACACACATTTCATAGTGCAGGGCTCTGCACTCTTATATCATGTGTTTTCTGTTGACAACAGGGGAGTATGGGTCATGGATTTCTTTGCCTCAGAGGCAACTTGGGAAAAACTCAGATACGGGGAGCTGTGAAGAACAAGGAGAGTGCAGGCTTCACCTCTCAAACGAATATTGTCAAACCCGAAAAGTCACCCAGTGCTCAGGTTTAACGCGTCAGGTGGAGTACGATAAGAAATGTCAGCAGAGAGTACAACCTGTTTTAGTTCCCATTTTCCAATCAAGAATGGGAGTCTGTTGTATTTGCTGTCCACACAAACAGCAACAGTTGGACTGACAACATCTCCTCTTCCCTCAGGAATACACCATCGATGTTTTCTTCAGGCAAGCCTGGAAGGATGAGAGATTAAAATTTCATGGACCAATGAATGTTTTGCCTCTCAACAACCTGATGGCGAGTAAAATCTGGACCCCTGACACTTTCTTCCATAATGGGAAAAAGTCTGTTGCTCATAACATGACCATGCCTAATAAATTGCTGAGGATCAAAGATGACGGGACGTTGTTGTACACCATGAGGTAATTTATGTCCAACAATCTCATTTGACTGCGATGCAGCTTTAATCAATGTGCTGTGATTCATCATCTTAGGAAAGATTTGCTCTCGCCCTGGCAGTTACATGTTGTAATCAATAACTCTCAAAGCCATCATTTCTCCATGGATATACTGTGCTTGAATGCAGATAGAGTTCAGCAAATTATCACCAGGGGACGGAAACAGCTTCCCTTGCGATATAATACAGTGTCAGTCAAGCATGTGGTTTTCCACCACCTGGCATCCGTTTATCAATGTCAAGACAGACCACATGAATGATGATATAGTCGTCTCTTGCTAGAGCGCCATTAAATGTTTGTTCCAATTTAAGTATTTGCGAAGCCGAAGCCACGCGCCATTAAATGTTCGCGTCATCATTACATTGGATGCATAACTCGGATTATTCACGATATTGCGGTAATTTGGAGTGATTTTTTTTCCACATGGATTGTTACTGCTGAGCAGACTGAATGTTCAAAGTTTGGAATCACTTCTCATAAATTAAGCTCAATGTGAATACTACAATGCACAACTGATTTAAGTAAGTATGATAAAGTAAACATTGTTAGCTAATTCTATATAGCATATTGCTAGTGAGAACAAAAATATCCAGGATTGACAGCCACTGGTGCCTCGCGTAAACTGACTAGGCGTGTGGGAGGAATTTTCTTTCATTTGGTTATTTTCGTAGACTGACTCGGATACAAAGGGGCGTTTGCGCCATTGTGGGAGTGAACACAGCTGACTTACTTCCTGCCCAATAAAAGTGGCTCCACTCATTCTCTTTATTCGCTGGAGTCCATGCAGAAGATCAAAGCACGCCAAATATGTTTATAAGGAACTACAAGCAGACCTCTACTAAGCGAATGATGTAAATGTGATGTTCACCCCTGTGAACCGGGCACTTGGACACTGCTTTCCTTTGCAATCGTTTGTTTCAGTTTATGACATTAAAAAAAAGTGCCTCAGTAAGTAGTTAACAAATCAAAAACTGCACATCACATGCTTATATTTTAGTATGAAATGCTTGAAACTTTTGAATATATAGCAAATAAATATTGACTGTTATTATTGTTTACAGCCATGTATGCCATCAAAATATAATGAAAATATATAATTATAATTTGATGCTTTCCACAGCACTGTGTTTATTTTAGATGCGCTGATTACAGCACAGATGAATTATTTCTATCTCAAGATATGACAGATGGCAAATGTCTTGAATAGTGCACGAGTCGTGTGAGTTAGATTAGGGGTTGGGTGTTTTTTTTTTTTTTTTTTTTTTTTGATAGATGCCTAAATTCTGTTGATATTTTTTGATGCATTTTCCAAGTGTAATTGTCTGTGAATTGGACGCAGGTTAACCGTGCATGCAGAGTGCCCGATGCATCTGGAGGATTTCCCCATGGACTTTCACTCCTGTCCTCTTAAATTTGGCAGCTGTGAGTAACACGAATGATGATAGTGCTCATTGGAACGTATTTCTTTTTTTTTCCACTCTTCGCACATTCTCACTAAAACAAAGTTGCTGGCTCTTAAGACTAAAGTTCATCCGTGTACTGTCTGGGTGATGACTTGAATTTCCCAATTAAATATTTTGCCTGTCATTGCCACTTCCTTATATTTGATGCATTTGCCTTCTTCAATTTAAAATGCACGTTATTAAATTGATATAAAAGCATTGACATCTAATGCACACAAGTTCACAAATGTGACATAATTTTTTTTCTGTTGAATATACTGAAGGAACTACACCAACAACAAAAACATTTTATAGTCAATTGCTTAATTAGTAAAAATTTGTTTGCATCATTTTACTTGCACAGAGAGGTATTTGTCATTTCGATCACTCGTTTTATTTCTGGAAAATTCTCGGCGTGATAGCTGCCCCATATTCATGTTCTGTGGTGTGTTTTGTGTTTTTTTTTTTTCTTTAGATGCCTACACTATCTCGGAAGTAACTTACGCTTGGACTCTGAATGCCTCTGATTCCGTAGTAGTAGAAGGAGAAAGCTCGCGTCTGAATCAGTATGACTTACTTGGACAAACGGCGGGGCAGGAAACTATTAAATCAAGTACAGGTAAGTGCGTACTCAGATGAGGCCAAGTTTAGAGGGAACAAATTCAATTAAAGTCAATCTCGACTTGTTCACCTCACACCGACCCATCCTCCACATTCATCACCATTGCTGTTTAAAATCAATGTGGAAGCTCATTTATTGATTCTCACCAACACCCATCACCTCCAAACAGTTTCAGTGACGATGTCGAGCTGTTTTTTTTTTTCAATCAATCAATCAAATTTTATTTATATAGCACTTTTCATACATAAAATGCAGCTCAAAGTGCTGTACAATAAAAACATCCAAATTACAACAAAAAATTTTCACTTTTTTTGTTCAACTCCACGTTGCCGTTGGAAGCTATACTTTGTTAGCAGATCACTTTATGAATTAATTTAGTTTTCATGTCTTCTCACTTGAAAAAGCAAGATGAATGTTTTTTTTCAATGTTTTACAGAACACATTGCATTGGTTGAAATTCAAACTGTTTGACTGCATTATTAATACATCAGTGCTTTGAGATGTGTCCCAACTCCTGATTTATAATTTTTTCACAATATTAGCTTTCATTTGGCAAGCGCAAACTTGTGATACAATACCTGTATGGTGGCACTAAACATAATTCAACTCTCTTTACATTAGGCAGAACATTCCATTAAAAAGAAAAAATCAAGTTCTTTAATGCCACTCCCACTTAATGTTTGCTGTCAAATTAAACGGCAAATAAAGAGAGTGACGCATGTATTTAAATCAAATAAACTATGATGCCTTAAGAACGACCCCTGCTAGCTTAATGCTGTTGCGGAAAATAACTTTGCCATGCTAACAGTTAGCATTTGTGGATAGTTTTAAAACAAACAGATATTTGAACACAAATACTAACAGGCATATATTCTTTATCCTTTCTGAAAAAAATGTAATATCACAGCATCATAAGTAGCAGTAGAAGAAGTCAATTCTTTGTAATGTATGTCTACGTGACTGTATTATACAGTACTGCCACCTGGTGGCCAAGGTGGGCTAATCTCCAAACAGTTTCACGATTTACTCGCTATTGAATTATCACTCTGTTTTCATAAAGTACAACTTTAGAATGCTATATACCTTTAATAAGCAAAAATACAATTTATTATTATTATTATATAGTTTTTGATAAATGGCATTTCAATTCATTTCCGTGGAGAAAGATGATCTGCTGTACTTTGTACAAGAATTGCTTGCAGAAAGAATTAAACCCGTATCTGAAGGTGCCACTGTAGCGTTAATTTGCATTTAGCATATATCAGAAAAAGTAGGATGACAGGTGTGCTGCTACTCCTACAAAGTCCCACATGGAGAATGAAAATGGGCAGACCTTTAGATGCAGTCTAGTTGCTGTGTCTTTCTGTGTGTGTTTGCGTGTGTGCAAAAGGGGGAATAAATAAATAGCCATAAAAACAGAAGAATGGCGCTGATGCAGTACTGGACAAAAACAAAGGAAGTACATCCGCCAGTTGTGACAGAAAGCGATGCTCACATGATGACTGCTGTGCCTATCAGTGAGTTTCATATCCTATCGCAGTGCCCAAAATTCCCATTGATACTTGAGGTGCACGTAAATTGGGGCTTGACTTAAGCAACAATGATAGAAAGTTAATTTTGTGGTTCATGTGGGGATTTTGATTTGACTTTTTAAATATATCACTCTTTTTGTTTTAATATAACGACGTCAATGTCAGCCCCGCCCACAAATACTCCTCCACACTCCTTTATAATGGCTATTTGAGAAAGCCCAATTGAAAAGCATAATCTTCTGAGTGTATATGTGTCATTATTTATTATAAATACTTTCATTTGGCTTTGAAAAGCATTATCTTTGAAGGCTGTAGCTCAGCTCCTCAATCGAACTAGACCTGTAGTAATTGTAACATTTATATGGAAAACTGACATTGCCATGGCAACCCCAGATCTGGATATGCTATTTCCAGCTATTATTTTTGCTTGCACAGTACAGCTTTGCTGTCCGCTAAGGTGTACTTGTTGGACCCCCCCCCTTTCCCCCACCCCACCCCCCCAAAAAATAAAAAAAATAAAAAAATAAATAATTCACAATTACTCTGAATGCTTTTTGGCTGGATTTACATTTTGCCCAATTTCAAATTAATGCCTACTTCCGGTTATTTTGACCGTCTATGTTGTGTTTATGTCGGTGAAGTATATCAAACAAGATGTGAGTGCAGCCACCTGAATTGCACTTGAATGACTCCACAAAAGCATGCAGAGACAAAAACATTTCAGTTTTCGGGTAGTGTGATACTGGGAAGAATCTGAAAAATAAACATTTTACAATCCACTGTTTGTTTTCATCAGGAAAGCTCCCGAGTAGATGAGAGATCTGAAACTGTGTGTGATTCTCAAGACAGCATTGATCTAATTTTAGCAGTATTATTTAGTTGCAGAAACAGCATGGCACCGAGGGAGAGTCATCAGTACTGGGAGAGCACCGCTGCTTTCGTGTTTTCAGCCTGTTTGTCCGACTGCAAATGTGTATTCAGGCTCTGTTGCGCGTCTCATTCATTTATTTGGAGTTTCTCCTCATGGGCTTTATCGTGCGTCACTGTCTGTGGAGTAGGTTTCTCAATTTTTAGTCATAGAAATGATCTTTATTCAACAAGTGTTGATGCATGCTTTTAAAATAGCCAGCGGCCGGCATGTCGACCATTTAGGTAGACAAAAAAAAATTTGGGGATGTTGAACCTTGGTTAAAAAATGAAAAAAGGGGGGCTTTATTTCTCAATCTGTGTAATAAGCTAACAAAATATCTGACAGACAAATGAACATCTGCGTGGTCTTAAAGCCATGCAGCAAGTGCAAACTTGATTTTGAATGACTGCTCAAGTTGTACTATTTGGACAAGCGCAACAATAATAAGTGACAGCGAGGAGGTTTCCGCCTTCCAGTGTACTGCATTATTCATACAAACCAAGAACAAAAGGCCAGACGAATGCAAAGCTAATGTGAGACAGATATGCAATGCATTCCCGTTCTAGGACGAAAGTAACATTTTATACTTCCGAGTTTATCCGTTTGAAGAATAATTAACTCATTCACTTCCAGCCGAGTAAAAAAAAAAGGATCTTTGACGACTTTAGCCGTCGATGGCAGTGAATGAATTAATTCAAATTGGGTGATTATTACTATATACCCAGTGCGTTAGGTTGAGGATTTGACCGAGCATGTTGGGTCAAGATATTGATCCAACAAGAGTTAAAAAACTGATGAGCTCAAGCTACCAAGAAATGTTACCAATTTAGTCGTTTAACTGTGGTTAAAATGATTTGTAAATTAATTACCAGCAGTGATTTTTCTTATTAATCCTACATTCACTTTAGTTCAACTTCAGTTGCACAACCAAAAAGGCGACCATCTTTAGCTCTTCAGCCATCCCAAATCCAATCTTCAATCCAAACTGCTGGGTTAAAAGAATTCATTTTGTAAAGGAAGAAAACAATGCCATCTGCTCCGCCTTGTTCCAAATTATGATTCACCACTGAATATGTCACTACTGTCTATGTATGTCCCACATATCAAACAACACTAATTTTAACATCCTTTTTTCTACAAACTACACATATTGTGATACAGGTTATGTAAAAAGCTTGACATGAAAGCTTTTACAAGTTGTTTTCAATATTTAAAATTAAACCCTGTCCCTCTCCTTCCTTCCGTGACTGTTTCAGCTCCCCAGTGACTGCCTTTCACTATCAAGGGAATCCCAGCATCCATTTCATTCACTACTACTCTCCTTTCATGAACTAAACGCTCCTATCGAGGATAAGTGGTGCACGATGCCTTCCTAGGAAGAAAAATGCCCGGCGTTGACTGTTTCTTTGGTTTAACTAGTCGCTCTATATTATCTGATTGGCTGACTTTAAATGAATGATTCATTAGTGGTGTGTCAGGGTTTAATGTAGCGTACTTGCAAAGTAGGTCATTTGGCACGAGCAAATGTGCTCTCGGGCGTCACTGGGACGGACATCTTGCACGAACATGTGAACATAGCATCACGCGCTTGCAAAGTTGGTACGATTTCGCAACACGTTCATGTCCTACTTGTTACTTTAAAGCACTTGCATGTTGTACACTTGGCTGCGTCGACAAGCTTTACATATAGAACGCACATCTGAAGCCAGCTGAATGGGAATCGTGTTATTTAATCCGCACTGTTTCATGCAGCTAACAGGGGCCTTGACATTTCAGGGCGTAAATAATAGAAAGAAGGATGTGAGTTGTGTAAGTTTCCGGGTCTTGGTGATTCTGCCTCATTGCTGCCCGGTCTTGATTTACTGACACTTGAAAAGAGAACGGGAGTGTAACTATTACATTTTAAGATAAAAAAAAAAGAGATAACACTCATCAACAGCAAATAAGAGATGGCTTTATTTGTCCCTTGGATGTATTTTTTGAGCACATACAGTAATTAATAAAAATAAATCAGATAATTTTTGTTTTTAAGTTTGGTGATCTCTAAAAGCACCCTAATGTGCTGCAGTCGAGAAGTTGGGCCACTTTGGACCGGACTGCCGTTTGTCCCTCAGATGAAAAAAAATGAATAAATAAGTTCATCCGCTTTATTTTGTATTCGAGGCTGAGAAATATTTTATTTCTCTTCGTTAAATCGATCACTTGTCGCATGTCAAGATGCGAACTGTCTCGGTTGCGTTCCGCTAATATTGCACCCATAAGCTTGCAAAATGAGTAAAACAGACCACGTACGAAGCCCGCTGTGCACAATATGCGGCAAGAAACATCACCTCCATGCTTGATGGTGGTCCGCAAAAGTTATGAGCTTGTATGAACTGGTTCGGGGGCCCACGGGTTGAGCGCATTCACTTTTAACGGGCAGACCTCGTTAGAACAGGACACAGATTCAGGGTGTCACCTGTTGTGATCAAAGCGCAGCCACTAAACATGTGCTCGGATGACAGAGGGCATCATTGCTGTGGAGAGCTTGCCAAAATGTGGCCTGAGGAGTTTGCAAATGTGGAATTATACCACCTTTAGGGGATGCTGCCCATTTCCCTTCCGATACGGTTGCTATGGTAACACGCTTTTTAAATGGATATGTTGTGAGGCCCAAGATGGATCATTGGGGAAATGGTATTGTTTATCAGTAGTTTCAGCATGCAATTACTACCTTTTGGGCGCAGGAGTGTCGTTTGGTATCGCCAAAGCATGGATACAGTATTCGGCAGTCAATATCGGATTTTTACGATAGGCAGAGTTGGTGCACAGACAGAAGTCATGCATTCCCTGATTGAAAGTGGGATGGACCGGACAGTTTTACGTTGCATGAGTACCACTGACCCTTGAGTATTTTTCAGGGATTTGAGGAAGATTGGGTAACTTTGACCCATGGTTGGGTTTATTACTATAGTGAGCAAATCGGGTTGAAGCTTGGCTTTGGGTGGGCTGATGAGCTATTGTCGGTCGCCATTTTTGATAATTTTGTATATTGAAGTCAAAGTAAATTCAGTTTCAACGCTTGAAAACTGTTGTATAAAAAGGGACCGAGCTATTATTTGGGTCAACTTGACCGAACCTTTTGGATTGTTTTGGACGAAATGGCTCAATTTTGGGGGGACAATTGGGTCGAACTGACCCAGGTGATATATTGGTTACATTTTGACACAAATTTGGTTATTTCTGACTATTTTTCGAGTGCAGCGTTTTTAGAAAACGTTGGTGGTGGCTGGATGTCTCCATGGGCAGCATTGCTGACTCTAATAACAGTTGGGTAAAAAATAACCCAATTTAGGTAAAAAAAAAATGGAGCAATCCACTATTACAAAAAATCGGCTCCTTTTGTATAGACTGGTTAGTTGCATACAAAACAACACAAAAAGGAGTTGTTTTGTATAAAACAGTTGAGTTAGATCGTTAAATTTTACAAGCAAATTGGGTTATTTTTGACCCAACTGTTTTTAGCGTGTGGACATCAGGCACGTTTTTCAAATCCGTCCGCTTGAATGGTAACATCCAGTTCTGTCCCAAGCCAAGACCCTTAACGCTCTATCTTTGCAGCCACTACTATTCACAAACCAGGAAACGGTGGGCTGGTTGTGTCACCAAGTGTAAAAAAAAAAATTTATTAGTCATTTATTTATTTATTTTTTACTAGAGCTTTACTGATAATCTGGTAACACATTCCCTGGTATCTTTAATTTATGAGAATAGGTAGCTTGAAAACTTCAGTTACACTTGCATTCACAATATTTGTCACCATGGAGGCTATCTGACGCTCATTTAAAGTAGTCATTTAAATGGCTCGACACCGTTTTTCCCCCCTGATGGCGAAACTTCAATCCATAATGAGATGTTGAAAAGATTTGTCCGAAGTTGGGTATGCAACTGGCGGGGGAGGCAACGATGGGGGGGGGAGCACCTCCATCTCTCTGTCATATATTTGAGAGACGTGAACATGAGATCTTGTCTCCAACATCTGTGGGATGCTCTAATTATGATCTTGCCTCTCAACAAGCGATCACAGGCTTCTCCTGAGAAAATTCATCACATCCTTTTGATTCTTTCCACCCGCACACGCCTGCTTCCTCCCCCAGCCACTTCAGAGGCATCAATGCTGGCATGCAAATTAAATTACACAAGATATATAGGTCCATGGGATACTGCAAGTGCACTCAATGCCTGGAAATTCCACAGCACGCGCGTGTGTGTACGGCAACCGAGAAAACCATCTTGCAGGCAACACAGGGCCCATATAAAATTTGTAGTAATAATAAAAAGACATAATGAAAAAAATCTTTGAGGATTAGCCGTTGGAATTGACAGCGGCTCCCCCCTTTCTGCTCTCTGAAAAGGTCTTTCCTCTGCCAAGAAGCAACATGTACGACGTAACTAGGCCTTCATTTCAGATGGCAGCAAATGAGCTATGTTTCTCTGTTCTGTTGCCATGGGTAACACATCTCCTTCTCATGTCTAATCGTGGCTTCTCTTTCAGAAGGCCTGCCTAACGCTGCAGCACTTGCACTGTGAAGGAATCCCTGTACTTTGTGGATATGCTCACTAATGTCGTTGACATCTTGTGAAATCTGCCCCAGAGAAGGCCGTCTTCAATATATCATGTATATATAATATAAAAATACCAATAGAATTTAGGTTCATTTAAAATTCCATGTTAAAAATGATAGTCTTGAGAATGATTGCAAGTGTTCCTGCCAAAATACTCAGAATGTTCCCGATAGCGGTTAACATCTCCGAAATCTGTGTGGCTTCGCTGAGACCTCAGAGGTGTTCCGTTTTAGAGGTTTCACTGTCATAGATATTTGTGAAGAATTTCATGCTAAAATTGCTGAAGAACTGTTTCATAGGAATAATTCCAACAAAGCCATTTACTTTACTTTGAATGTGGTAGATTGTGTCATCATTCATTCATTCCATTGTCAATTGTTTAGAATCCGTTCCTGCAACGTCACTCATCATGGATTCATATTTCCTATTCTGATCCAATTCTGCAGCAGCAGTTGTGATGCTTTGAACTGACCTCCCTTTCCGCTCAGGTGAATACACCGTGATGACAGCTCATTTCCATCTGAAGAGGAAGATTGGCTATTTTGTCATCCAGACGTACCTCCCATGCATCATGACCGTCATCCTCTCCCAAGTGTCTTTCTGGCTGAATAGAGAATCAGTGCCAGCGAGAACTGTATTTGGTAAGCGTGTGCATCACTCTTTGACAATACTCTTCCAGTGCTCGTTCTTCCATTGCCAGCTCAGCATTACAGCGGGCCATTCTACAAAATACAGTGTATTGAACTCATCTCATGTTATGAATCTTGATTTTCAATTCACATGAAAGCAATGGAATCACCCCAGTTCGGAAAATTTGTAAGCGCAAGGCTGAATGAAAAGAATGTCTGGAAGCACCGGAGAAATGGGACTTGAAAAGAGGAGACGTGCCTTAAATGCTTGACTGCTTTTTCTGTATAGCTGAACATGCTTGTAATCCAAGTGGAAGTAAAAGGAATGACCTAAGACTGGTTAGCTCAAGGAAGAAACCGCACGAGAAGTCAGGATCTCTTTTCAGATCACAAAATGGCTTCCCAGGTCAACGAGTGCTGAATATTCATGATTATCAGGGCTTTTGTGGTAACTCTCTTGGCTATAAAGAAAAGTGAAGGCTGACTGTTTTTTGGTTTTTTTTAATTGTTAAAGTAGAAGTCAACCCGAAAAGATTCTTCCCAAGAATATGTTTTTATGCAGCTTCACTAGTCAAAACATGGCATTGTGATGAATATTGCCCTTGTGGAATATGAGTCAATCAGTCTCTCTCATTGACCCGTTTTTAGCCATCTCAGAGGGCAGCCATTTTGTCACTTTGTGTCAATTGCAAATCACAGGTGCTCAGTGCCCAGCTAATGACCAATCATGGCTCAGCTTCAGGAAACAGGTGTTTGTAAAAGCATGGATAAGCTTCAACTGATCTGCTCGGATCAAGCAACCCTTCAGTCTGAATGTTTTCCGGGTGCTAAGAGGCTGTTTCGGTGAGCGGTGTTTTTTTTTAGCGCTGAAACTCAGGTCCAAGTCTATCAGCACCCCAAGATTTCAGACTTAGTCTTTGTTTTTTTTTAGAGATGCTGACTCCAACAGCAAACCTCTTTTTTTTTGCCAATTATGTAATTTCTGTTTTGTTTGGAAGAAGGAAAGTTCATCCAGTTGTTAATTTGCTTTAGACAGTGTTAATTGAACTGCTGTCATTTTTACGGACATTGATAAATATAGCTGAGTCAGCTGTTTGGTAGTTCACATTCCAAAGCCTTTGACTCAACAGACTCAACAACAGGGGTCCAAGGACTGATCCTTGAGGAACCCCCTAGGCCACATGACCACATGAAATCATGAATCTTAGAATATTTTCAAGGTTGTTTTCTTTGTGCTTTCAGGGGTGACCACTGTGCTCACAATGACGACGCTGAGTATAAGCGCTCGCAACTCCCTTCCCAAGGTTGCATACGCCACCGCCATGGACTGGTTCATCGCTGTCTGCTATGCTTTTGTCTTCTCTGCTTTGATTGAGTTTGCCACAGTCAATTACTTCACCAAGCGTGGCTGGGCTTGGGATGGGAAGAGTGTTGTGACTGACAAGGTGATGAGAAGAACCAATTTTGACAAAGATTAGCGATATATTTTTTTTTATTTTGCTACACATCAACACAAAACACTATTTAGGAAATATGATGATTCCAGATTAGCCTTAAACTATGTAATATGTAGCATCTTGAAAAAATAATGTCCCAGTGGTGCTAAATCTAATAAATTTTGCTTGATTAAAACACACACCCCATACGCCAACAAATCAAGCCAAATTGAATAATTCGTTTTAGTATTTATTACCATCTGTCCACTTTATATCGCGCTTTTCTTTATTAGAGTCACAGGTGAGCTGCAACCAAGCAGTTTACACCCTGCGATTGTTGCCAGCCTATCACAGCGTTTAATGTCATAATAAAACAGTTCGACAATATCATATCAATACTGAAGAATGAAGCTGTAGGTTGAATGCAATCTGTTTCAGGAATATCATAAAAACATGTTTGTTTACTTGTAATGGCAAAATAAATGAAGTGTAAAAATAGTAAATCTCGAACTGTAATAACAAAACGACTCACCCTTTGATGACGCATGATGTCAACAAGGCACAGTGTAAGGCTTGCCGAAGGCTGGTGACTCCATGCGTTGGGCTTTCCCACAATGTTAACGAATTCATTCGCTCATGTAAATGACTCATCATACAGTCACAAATGTGATTATGACATTTGACTGGGAGGCGGGATTCTTTACATAAACACTAAGCATAGTAGTGGACACTATTTTTCGTCATTTATTTATTGATGTTGACTCATTGTTGACTTTTCCATGTTGTCTTGGGTATCTAGGACACCGGTCCGTCTTTTCATCGCTAAGTCTTTTCATACGCTTAATATCAAGATTAATTTCGGGTATATGGAATAAGAATAAAAAAGATGAATCCATCCTTCCTCAATCTCTGGGAGTTTTCCTTTTGGCCTTATAGTGCCCCCTGCTGTCGACTTAATTCAACGTCAAAGTGCCCTCGGCTCTTATTGGGAACGTCACGGATCACCTGTTTTCTAGGTTTGGTCATGTGATGTTTGTAATGCGTGCTAGCAACGATTTCAGTCGACAGCGTCCTAAGGTTGATGAAAATGGATGGATTCATCGACTTAATATTAATCAGAATGCTGTACCGTGTTCACACGAATTGGGGTGCATATGAATGCAAATTTTCCCCGTTAAAAGTAGTAGTGAATTGAAAACAGCAATTTGTAACTTTTTTTGTGTGATTTATGATCCCTTTTTTGGGTCCAACTTGGTAAATGCTCTCATTGTATAGCTGCAGGGTCGTAGTTAAAGTGTTCATTTTCATTCTACTTTGACAGAGGTGTCAAAAGCAGATCTTGGAAGGCCGCTTTCCTGCATTCATTCACAGTTCATGTGTGAAATTTTTTGTGCGCTTGCCTTCTATAAATTTCAGTTTATTGTTTTGGTCTCTTGGCAGAAAAAAGAAAGGACATCTGTGATCAAGAAGAACAACGCCTATGCTGTAGCAGTGGCCAATTATGCGCCTAATATTACCAAGGATTCAAGCACCCTTCCAACCATTGCTAAAGGAGGCGTTTCGGAACCCAACAAGGCCAAAGGAGACGGCAAGGTCCCCGAGAGCAAAAAGACATTCAATAGCGTTAGCAAAATTGACAGGATGTCAAGGATTTTGTTCCCTGTTCTCTTTGGTTCCTTCAACCTTGTTTACTGGGCCACCTACTTAAACAGAGAACCCGTCATCAAGGACATGGTCCCCTCCACTTAGAGGCCAGCTTTAACAAGTTCTGGTCAGGGGGCCTCCGAACCAAATACCTCCAGCAACTGTGTGTACATACAGTACTTTTGCAGAGTGATGTCCTGGATTGCAGTGTGATCCTCTAGCTCCGCCTATTTTCTACACCGTCTGCAGCACTTTTGACAACTCTGTCTTTTGTAAATGTCTGTCTATTTATATTCCCTTTTCAATGTGCGATGACTTCTATTAGAATGTGTATTTCCTTGAAAGTATGTTTCCAGTTTGCGTATGTGTGCACTGTACATACTATATCAATGTAAACACAAACATGTACAATGATTTAAAGTTACTTCTAAATAATTTCAATTTTGATGTAATCAACACCATTCGCTTGATGTTTTCTTGTCGTTTTCTTCTGAGTGAACGAGATTATATGATGACATTTGGATTTCGTTTGACTGTTTTCTGTTTTGCCATTCACATGTGGCCTGACTTGTTCTGTCCAGGCCAATGCAAAAACACAATTATATGCTATTGTTACAGAATCCATGTTTTGACGATCCATTTGGGGCACTAATCAATATTTAAAAAAAACATACAAACATATTCAGTGTGTTCTCGGATGAAATGTATTCATAATATTTTATTATAATTGCTAATAAATTGTTACAACTTTAAAAATGACAATTTACAGGTATATTCCAAGCTGAGATATGTTCACGTGACAAGCCTTAAGATGCATTTCCACATATGACCACCAAGGGGGGTAATAGTGCAGGACAATGCACCGGAAGTTAAAAGTTACTATCACCAGTTAACATTTACTATTCAGACGTCTTTCAATCAGGTGTTTGTTTTTTTGTGTGGGAATAGTTGTGTAGCAAGGTGCGAGACTAAACCAAAACAGTACATTTGTAATATTCTTGTTACAATATTAAGTATAAAACATTTGTGCTGTGTTTGTTTACTTCAAATTGTATTTATAATTTAATGGCTGAAGTAACTTGAAATTAAAAGATTTCAGATGAACTGTAAAATAAAAAAAAAAAAACAAGTGACAGTCCTTTTCTGGTGTTATATTGTGAAAGGTACAGCAATCTTGTTGTGGTGTGTCGTGAAATATTTCTTCTGACACACAGAGCGGATAGATTGTGTGTGTGTGTTTTTTATTTTTATTTATTTGTTTTAGGAGAAATACTCTGAACCCCATATCAGTAGCCACACATTGTGCATTCACTTTCAATAATTTTATGCACTTAACAACAGTCTATTTTTATTGATTGTTTGATGAAATGCATGGCATAACAATCTTGCTTGCTTTCTTATCTTGCTCACCGCTCCTTCTTTTCAGACATACTCCCAGGCATCGTATTAAAATTCTTATACATTTCAGATAAAAATGATTGTCCAGAGGTTCGATGCGGTCGGTTTCTAATAAAATATATCACCTGAAAATTATCTATTTACTTATTTGGGCGATTTTTTTAATATTGGTACTAATACTAATATTGTTAAAAGTGCAGTGAATTATAGATTGATGTTTTGATTTCAGAACAAAAAAATGTCAGAAGAAAGAATCGAAGCCACGGTCAAACTGTCAATGTGGAAAATCCTTTCTTAAATCTACAGGCAATTTTTACACTAAGGCAAACAAAAGTGTAAAAGTGACCACTGTATATTATAAATCACTCCTAACATTATTGCCAGAGGTCTCAGATGGCAGTGAGTTGCCTCAAAGGTTTCCCATTTTAGATCCAGTCAAAGCAGCAAATGTTGTACAGCCCATTACTTCCCATATTTCAAACTCTTACTGTAGCATGTTGCCTACATCTTTATTTGCCTAAAATTAAGATTAGGATTTAATGACTGATGATGCCATTAAAGTTACAGCAACACAGACTTTTGTTTTGAATTTTGCTCACTTGCTCAACAGAATCAAAATCTAACTTAAAACGCTTACCATGGTTACAATCAGCCCATACAAGGACAACGATGACTGCGATGTGGTCCGCAATTGAAACACGTTTGAAATCAAGCCAATACGGTAACGCTTTTGTAAATGTGAAGAATTTATTTTTTTTGGGTCTCCGACCAATTTGACTCAGCCAAGACACCTATTTTACGTTTGAAAAAAATTAAATCTCACTGTGGACAAAAGAATGTAACAAAAAATACACCGTTTAATTACATTTGTACTTATGAATAATTGTAAGGCATAAAGAGATTAAAATAGATCCAATATGTTCTAAAAAATTAATAAATACAAATTAAAAAACTAATTCTGACAAATTTTCAATGAAGACGCCATTAATTTGTCATTATGTATTGTATTCTATTACTTCATAATACAGTAATAAAATGTTATAGAAACACATTAATACAAATTAAAATCTATTCGTGCATGTATCAAAACAAATTGGTTATAATTTGAAGGTGAGACGAGGCAGGCAGACAGAAAGTGTGTCGATATGTTGTACAAAGGCTGCTGCTATCCGAGAAGCAGATTCGTTACCATAGCAACTGGAACTCGTTTTTTATTCTTCATTTGGCAGGCAAAGTGGGCTGGGCTTTAATCGGGTTCATCGAGTTTACTTAAAATAAATTTGTTGGTCTGTATTATTTGGATTCAGCATGCTTGTAGCGATAGTGTATTTCTCTTTGTCCGTTTTACTTGCGGAGCGAAGACTCAATTTCCCAGAATCCTCTGCTGCTGAAACGTCACCAATATGTCAGCGCCCGAGAGGTTCGTGTTCGGGGTCGTCACAGGAATGTAAATTGACAAAATATCAGGATTTTAAAAATAATTGTTACTTTCCATGAATACAAAATAATGTGACGGTCTTAGCCTTGTTGGCAACGTTTTGTTATACCCCATCAGCAGTGGATAATTTCTATTTTACCTACGTTTACCATGCTGTGGGATTATTAAACGAATTATGATTGTTTCTGTCGTTCGCCGGTGGTGTGGAACGCCGCAGTCTCGATGTGTTTTACTGTTTAAAATGTGCAGGCGGAAAGTGCCAAACTATAGTATGAGTTATTCGGTTTTAAAACGTTGCTGGATGAAGCGGCTGCCTGTTCTGTATAATAATTTCCAGCCGCAGCTTTCGAACATCAGCACAAAAAGTGACAAGGTAACACCGATTGTGAAATTAAATCAAGCACTTTGTTTTCTATTTAGAAACTTAAATGTTGCAGTGACTAAATTTTGTTTTATTCTGTCGTGTAGGAAGTCATTGACCTATCCAAGTTTCCTGTGGATAGAATCAGGAATTTTTGCATCATTGCACATATTGACCATGGGAAAAGCACACTGGCTGACAGACTATTGGAAATGACAGGTATGTTTGCAATAACAGCTGGATAACGTACTACCGATCAGTAGATCTGATTAATTCTATTTTGTATATTCAATTTGCGATAAACGTCTTTTTTTTCTCGCTATGATGAAAGCAGATTAATTGAATTGCATTTTAGGAGTACGTACATCACATCTTAGTTTAGTGCATGTCGGAACAAAATCGTTGCTAAATTTCAAACACGCATGCAAAGTCTATCGAGATCCTATAGAGACCTTGGATTAAAAAATGCACAGCAGATGACAGTACATTAAAGTACAATACAACAGCTTCTTGCGTTCCAAATAGTCATGGCTTGATATTAGATTCTGACAGCATCATAACCGTGATCCAAAATATTACAATATCACGGTATTTTACAGCTATAAAATTGCCTTTTGTGAAATATTTGGGGAAAAACAGCCTTTTCCCACATTGAGCACAATCTATTTTATTATTAAACAAAAATGAAATAGAACAAATATATACCATGTTAAGTTTAAATAAATGTTCATGTTAATAATGTTAATTTTTCTGCATCAGACCTGCGTGCTCCTCGTATTGTTCTTGGGTCTAATTGGGACCTCCTATTGTCATTTATTTATTTATTTATTTATTTATTCATTTATTTTGAAATGTACAAAACAAAATGGCGACCATGTTTGCGGTGTCTGTTTCGTCTCTCGCCCTCCCTCCTCCTCCTCCACGCGTAACCGCCGCTGATAAGGAGAAAAGTTACTTTGAGGCAATTCATTTGATAGAGGTGTCTTATTTTCTCAACTCTGCAAGCAGCCAATCATATTGTGCCCTGCTTAGACGTCCCCTCAAAAAGAGAAAAGAAGAGCTCATTACCGGTCACAACCGGTACTAGCGGTTATTGAAACCTTGACTTTTTAGCCTAGTTCCAGTCAAACGATATAGATGACACATTTTTAACTTGGATATTATATCTCTTTATGTTGTTTAGGTGGACCGAGAAGTGGCCCATTAGGTTCCATCATTCATGTTTTGGGTTTTCGCAAACAATGAGTTGAAGTCAATTCTAATTACTGCCTGTTATTAACAGGCGCCATCGCAAAGACAGACAAGAACAAACAGGTTCTGGACAAGCTCCAGGTGGAGCGAGAGAGAGGCATAACCGTGAAGGCCCAGACCGCCTCTTTATTTTACACACACCACGGTCAGCAGCACCTCCTGAACCTCATTGATACACCTGTAAGTCCTTCATTTGAATTTGTGGAATAAAGTCAAACGCAGTCCATTATGGGCTATTATTTGCTTGCTGTGTTCCAATTCCCTAGGAGATAATGGAAATAGAAAAAAAAATAGTTCCAGTTCCAGCTAGAGTCAAGCTGTTGCCATTGTGACGCCATTATTGACTGTCTCGAAAATGTCGTTCAGTTACATTTTTGCGTTAAATGTGACGTGTAAATCTATTTCAAATTTGATCACTTTTTTAATAAAACTATATTCCTTCTGCTGATGAGATCTGATTTTATGTGCATCCCTCCACAGGGTCACGTTGACTTTAGCTATGAAGTGTCTCGCTCCATATCTGCCTGTCAGGGTGTCCTGCTGATTGTCGACGCCAATCAGGTACAAGAGAATCGGCGTGGTTGTTTCTGCATATGTGTGTGTAGCCGATGCATGCTATTATTGATGTCTGTGGCGTTCAAGGGCATTCAAGCGCAGACGGTGGCTAACTTCTACCTGGCTTTTGAAGCTCAACTCACGATCATCCCTGTTATTAACAAGGTAATAAACTGTGCTTCTCATTTGAGTGCAACCTTGTTTTTGTGAAAGTCTTAGCACCCTTAAAGTTGTACAGATGGAACTGAATTTGACCAACATGCATTTTTGTGTGAGGAGGATTTGACAGAATTTGACTTGACGTGGGTCACGGCATTACATGTGTTTCTGACTATATTGGGCAACAGTTTTTTTTTTTTTTTTAAGTATTTATATTTGCTGTTTGGGTAGATGCGAGCATGTATAGTTGGTGTATTTGGATGATGAAGTCTGCACAGGATTATGTGCGACTTTGGCAGTTAAGCTAATGTACATGTTTTTGGTCTTGAAGGCCATTATGATCTGTCTGATACTTTATTTCCAATTACTAATGCATCAGATTGATTTGAAAAATGCCGATCCAGAGAGAGTGGAGTCACAGATTGAAAAAGTGTTTGACATTCCTCGTGAGGACTGCATTCGGGTGAGTTGAACACTTTTCAATGCTATCAGCTTCATCATGTGTAGATGTAATTGTTTTTGTCAATTCCTCTTTTGTCAGATTTCTGCTAAACTGGGTACAAATGTTGAAAATGTTCTCCAAGCGGTTGTAGAGAGAATTCCGCCGTAAGAAACCGCCCAAGAAAGTTTTCATCATTTGGGACAAGAGGCGATGTTGGCATGTATCACTTCATGCACCCCCCCCCCCCCCCCCCCATGTTCCCGCAGGCCTTCGGCAATTGTTCACGACCCATTCAAAGCACTAGTCTTTGACTCCAATTTTGACCACTACAGAGGAGTCGTGGCTAACATCGCTGTGTTTGCGGGTCATATAAAAAAAGGTGACAAGATCGTGTCAGCATATCTTGGTAAAACCTACGAGGTCAACGAGCTTGGACTTCTTCGCCCAGAGGAGCACCCCACACAGAAACTGTAAGATGCTGTCTTGACTCAAGACATTTTTTAAACGGTGTTCTTTTTTGAACAAAAGTGACCGAAGAATGGTGTGATCCGCTACTCAGGTGTCACACAAAAGTCATTCAACACAGACAGTGCATCATGTGACCTCAAAATAATTTTCATGCTCTGACTCAATGGTTTATGATATGTTGTGTTATTAATTAGAGGTTTTTCACAATTGAATCACACATTTTGCAATTTTCGTTTTTAATTGTGACTTTAAATTTGATAAAGCAGTAAATCTGTGGTAGTTCTACAAAAAGGCTCAACAATGAGTCTTTGCATCAAGCATGGATCGACAGTAGAATAATGCAATATTAATGCACAAATTCACCCATTTGTCCAAAAAGATGCTTCTTATGCTTGTTTTGAGTTTGTGATGGTTTGCATGTCAGATTTGCCGGACAGGTGGGCTACCTCATAGCCGGGATGAAGGAAGTAAAGGAGGCGCAGATTGGGGACACCCTCTACCACCAGGACCAGCCCGTGGAAGTTCTGCCCGGCTTCAAACCAGCCAAAGCGATGGTGTTTGCTGGTAAGACATATCGTCATGTGATGTGGCATTTTGACCGAGCGTACCAAAAGAAAAAAAAACGTTCTCCCATAGTGGAGCTGAGAGACAATCCAGTTTATATCCCACCACTTAAAAAAAGGAATATGGAGATGCGCCAGGACCGCCATCAACATCTCTCTGAATTTAGCTGTGGCTTGTTCCCTAGGTATGTATCCAGTGGACCAGTCAGAATACCCGGGCCTTCGTAGCGCCATCGAGAGACTGACACTAAACGACTCGAGCGTCACAGTGCAGAGAGACAGCAGCTTGGCCCTCGGCGCTGGTTGGAGGTCAGTTCCAAACTGGTTGTACGATCCCTAACTAATCATGCCAGTTCTGACATGTTTCGGTGTTTATGGGTGAATAAGCAGACTGCGTTCTCTGTAATGAATGTCATGTGACGCTAGGCTGGGCTTCCTGGGACTCCTTCATATGGAGGTGTTTAATCAGAGGCTGGAGCAGGAATACAATGCCTCTGTTATCATAACAGCACCAACGGTGCCTTATAAGGCCGTGCTCTCGTCACCTAGACTCATCAAGGTAAGATTTGTTCCCTCACTGTGTATCCTATCTGTAGTTTAGAGTTGCGTTGCATTCACTGCCAGCAAAATGCAAGTTTCCAGAACTGTAATTAATGATATGCTGTCTGGTAGTGCTCATGGACTAAGATGAAATCCTGACTGATGGAAGTATATTTGCAAATACACCAAAAGTGATTTTTGAATCCAATTTTGCTTCTCCAGCATCAATATAAACTTGTACTGAAGATAATGGCTCGTGCAACTTGCACATTTAAATCTTGTTGGCACTTTTTACAGGAACATGGCAAGGAAGAGATTACAATAGTGAACCCAGCTCAGTTCCCGGACAGATCGGTTGTGTCAGAGTATTTAGAACCAATGGTGCTCGGGACCATTTTAGCACCTGACACATATACTGGGAAGATTATGACCCTCTGCTTGGTAAGATTTTTTTCTATCCTCCTTTACATATTTCCTGCTTAAGAGACATGCACCTGATTATTTTTCTGAATTTGCAATTTACACCCAAAAAAAAAAAAATCATGTGTTGTCTGTAACCGTGTAGAATCGCAGAGGCGTCCAAAATAATATGGTGTACGTCGATGACCATCGTGTGATGATGAAGTATGTCTTTCCTTTAAATGAAATTGTTGTGGATTTCTATGACCTCCTCAAGTCTCTCTCTTCTGGATATGCCAGGTAAAATACTTCATGGAAGATCACAGTTCATTTTCACCCTTGAAAATTTGCCAAAGTGAAAAAAATTGTTACAAATAAAAACGGGCAGAATCATCACATTTATGAGACCTTGACATGCAAACAGGAATTCAGAAGATTCAGAATTAATCCTCCCATCCATTCAAAATATATGTATTCTTATATAACAATGAACCCCGATATAAAATAATGACATATTTAAATCAGCCATAAATCCAATCGCCAGTTAATTTGCACTCTGGTCAGTCATGGTAATGTTGTCCAACGCTCATCTTTATTGTGTATAACGCACGAACGGACATGGAATTTTAGCACACTACATGCATTGTGAGTCTTCAACATGTAACGTCCATTTTGATTTTCTCCTTCATAGCTTCGATTATGAAAATGCAGGCTATCAGGCGGCTGACCTTATAAAGATGGATATTCTTTTGAATGGGCGCCCGGTGGAAGAACTCACCATAATTGTGCACAGGTAGGTTTCATACAGCAGAGGTTAGACATGGTGGAATTAAATAAGTCCTTTCCCACCATGATTAAATAGCCAAATCCACTAATTGCGTGGCCTTACAAAACATTCATCCCCTGGTTGATTGTTTTTTTTTTGGACGTCCCACATAAACTATATCCCGATGATAATCCATAGTATATTATAGACATAAAACAAGTTCATTATTTTGTGAAGTAACTTTCATATTTAAAATGTGCTTTTTTTCCCATATGGATTTCTGTGGCATTCACAAGTCTCAGGAAAACTCCATGATTTACAACCAGCCTCAAACTTTGTCATAGGCGGTTCTGCACGCATGAGACGGTTACACATGTGGTTGGGCCAGAAGTCTTGGCTGGACATTGTGTTTACCTGGAAGGTACACAAGCCACACACAAATGGGAGAATTTAGTCCTAAATGATCATTTGATGAACCTGACCCAGTAGAAAGTGGAAAAGTTGCACATACAAAAGAAGTTGGCTTTGGGTTACAATCCTGAACTGCAGACTTTAAACCCTTTAAAACTATTCATTTGAAATATGCTGACGTGTCCATTTAAATCCATCCAGTCTTCTGACAGGTAACAGGTTGCTCATATATAGATTGAAATGATGTGCATTAATTACCAAGGGGCATACATGAGATGTGTGAAATATTTCACAGTGGATCTGTTGCGAACACCCTTGACTTTGTCGTGATGGGCTGATTGTCATCATTCTGCTGAGCTGGATGCTCCGATAGTCGATTGATTGCTTGACATGCAGTCTATATCTCGTTACATGGACACGCATTAATCCATGTAAAGAAATCCCCGAGTTTTAATCATCGTCCTCAATCTCACTACAAAGGTTAAAATGGGCCTTAATTGCTGTTAAGATTAGTCCGAGTTTATGGAGTATAAAATGTGTTTGATAACCAGGGTAACATGGAAAGAAACTGTCTACTTGGCAGTCACTGTTACATTTTCTATTACGGTATTACGTAGCAGACAAGGACAATGGAGTCAGAGATCAAAAGTGATGACGCACACAAGTAGTGCTCAATTTATGCGCCAAAACCAGTAGAGTAGAAGCAAGTGCTCATCCTGGTACTGGTAATTGAAGTCTTTCAAATCACTGATGAAGGCTGCTCTTCCAACCGTGTCTGCTACAGCCCTTTGGTGCTGTGCCCAGCATGGTCTTACTTGAAAATTCTTTCAATGGGATTTCAAGGGCGGATGCTGTAAATCAAATTTTCTGGAGCTACTGGAGTTGTTGTCAGATGGCTATTCAGATGATATCATGAGAGAAGGGGTGGGCAAACTTTTTGATTGGCGGGCCACAAAGGGTTCTAAAATTTGACAGATGGATGGAGTGTTTTGGTAACCTCACCTCATGGGAGAAAAAAAATACATTTAATTTTAAATGAAAGTGAACAAGAGCATTACAACAATATATGTGTCTTTGAAAGACCACATTATTTAGAAAATAAAACATTAACAAGGTTTATTCATTTAATTTTTATTAAAGTTCGGCGGGCCGGATTACAATGTTTAGCGGGCCGCATGTGGCCCCCGGGCCGCAGTTTGCGCATGTCTGCATTAGAGGATTGCATGTGTATTAGGTTGAGTCTGTTGTCCATATTTTAATGAAATTTCTATGAATGGAATTAATGTATTTTTTGTTTCATATACGTCACTTTGTTACAGCTGCAGTTGATGCTCAAAGTGTTTTAGAAATAGTTGAGTTCTCAAATGTGTTTTTTCAAATTTTCTATTTTTATTTTCTCTTTGCAGAGCACGTGCATATAGCACAGGAAAAACCATATGTGAGCGACTCAAGGATTCCATACCAAGACAAATGTTTGAGATTGCTGTACAAGCAGCTATTGGAAGTAAAATCATTGCAAGAGAAACGTGAGTAAAAACTGATTTATTTACTATGCAGTAGTATGCACCAAAACGTGCCTTTAGTCGAGTAACATCCCAGTGTGTGGCTCTTTCAGAATAAAGGCGTACAGAAAAAATGTCCTCGCAAAATGTGTAAGTGTCATTTAGTTTTTCTGTTTATATTGTCATTTGTCATGCCATTCCCACAAATGAAATTAAGCATTCTTTGTTGCAAGTATGGAGGTGACATAACACGCAAGATGAAGCTCCTGAAGAAACAGGCAGAAGGCAAAAAGAAGATGAGGCGTATTGGCAACGTGGACGTACCCAAAGATGTTTTTATTGATGTTCTGAAGAGGAAAGACAAATAGAATAACTGTATTATATTAAAAAAAATTAGTATATTTCCATGGAGGTCTATTAGTGAATGACTGCGTTGTTCACGACTAAATAAAATGGTACTGAAATCATTGTGTTAAATTTCGCTTTTTATACTCATGGAAAATAAAAGCATTAATGGAAAAAGTTTAATTCATTAAGTTTAAGCAAGAACACATATTACCATTAGCGTACATTGTCTAAGATAAGATAAGATAAGATGTCCTTTATTAGTACAACAATGGGGAAATTTGAGGTGTTACAGCAGCAAAGATATAGTTCACACAGAGTCGGCGGGGTAATGTAGCCGCGAGTGTATAACATTAGCAGCAGACGTTCATAAATACGGGTAATTCATTTACATAAATAAAACAAATGCGTCTATATTAACTTGTTTTGCTTAGTAAATAAAAACTCTTCTACTGCATTGTGATAATTTTATATATGACTGCACATATACAATACAAGACAACTTTATTTTTTATACCGCATTTCACAACAGCTGGAGCAGAATGCCAATTGATATATTTGTCTCTTAAAATTAATGTATATATTTAATGTCATATTTAATCTATTCTCGTTATCTTAAATATTATGTTTCTTGATGGATACTTTTTTCGACCAAGTTATGAAAAAAAATTCTGTGTGCGACTTTAACTTGCTTCTGCGGAATTGGATTTTTAAAGGAAGAGAATTGGTAGTTTGACCCTGTGCCCTTTCCGTAGTTCAACAAAAACGCGGAAGTTGCTCTGAATGACGACACCAAGCTGTATGACGGTTTGTCGTCCACAAATTGTATCGTAAATCCCGCGTTTGTTGTTACGGTCTGCTATGCATTGTAGTGTTGGACCGTTGCAATTGAATGTACGACAGGAAGGTGATGTAAAAAGTATACGATAACGCGTTATTTTGATTGCTAGCGAACTCACCACTCAACTTATTTGAATTCCTATTCAAGTATTCCATCATCGATCACATAAAAATGAAAGTGCGGTCGTCTGCATTTGCCTCATTTATTTTAATATTTGAAATTTTGGGGGTTGCACTCTTCCTGAGAGGATTTTTCCCGGTACCCGTCAAATCGTCTCTGTCGTCCAACAGCAGGCAAGACTTGCCTGCAGAACCGCTGTCGGGTAAGTTGAGCCGGTTTGTTGTCACTCGCCATCGCAAACCTGCTGCCACTCATCAAGTGTGTCGCTTGAATTGCAGAGGGCTCGCCCAATTCGTCTCACGCCCCGCAGCCCTTGTTCAACAAGGTTGTCATCATGTTAGTCGATGCACTGCGGAAGGACTTTGTGTTTGGAGCCAATGGTCACGCGTACATGCCATACACGAGACATCTGGTTGAGAGAGGCTCAACACTTAACTATGTGGCGAAAGCTCGAATTCCAACTGTCACCATGCCCAGGATTATAGTAAGTGGGAATCGTTTCATCGGCCTGTGCACTATTCTTTTGATACACGGTCAAAGCATTTTGTCAATCAAGTCAAATTAAAGCAACAAAGTTACTAAGATAATGTCGCTCAGTTTTGATTGGCACGTTATGGGTGTATTCATTCACAGTCGGAGGAAATGATATTGTGAACCCCTTGGAATATCTTCAAGTGAAAGTAGGAGCAGTCTTCTATCCGTTATCTGTTCCGCTTCTCCTCAGAAGGGCGTGCTGGAGCCTATTCCAGCTGTCTTTGGGGTACACCCTGAACTGGTTTCCAGCCAATCGCAGGGCACACAAAGATGAACGCTCATACCTACGGGCAATTTAGAGTGCCCAATCAACCTGCCATGCGTGTTTTTTGGAATGTGGTAGTACCCAGAGAAAACCCACGCAGGCACGGGGGGAACGTGCAAACTTCACACAGGAAAGGCGGAGCTGGAATCGAACCCACGACCTCTGCACCGTGAGGCCATCGTGCTAACCAGTCGCCCACCGTGCCGCGGGTCACGAAAATTATTTATTCCCCCCAAAAAAAAAAGGATTAAGGACTGCTCGTACATTTGTAACTGATAGTCTCCTGCTGAGTTTTCACATTTAGTTGGCGAGTCAACGTGGGAGCAGAGGGTCATGTTTGCTATGTATGATAGTTGGTGGGCAGACTAGCAAAGCCTCTTTTGCTGCATGGGAGATATTTTGTGGAATGTTATCAAAAAGGGAAGCAAAGCAAAGAAAAACAGCAGTTGGGCATGCATATTTTCACCTCATGTCATGTTTCATGTTATTCATGTTTCATTAACAGGGGCAGTAAAATGATTACGTTGCAGTAAAGTGTTGTTTATGCTGATGAAATCTTGACCATTAGAAATCGTTCATCAACGTTCCCGACAGTATTTAAATAACGCATTAGCTGTGATACAAGTGGTGAGGTTCAGAACTTGATGTTTCTTGTATTGTGCAGCTGGGACTTGAATTATGAAACTTACTGAGTGACTTCAGAGGCCATCGTGACCTTTGAATTTGGGGGTGTTACTGTAATTTGTTAAGATTCTGGGTAGTTCTGTTAAGGGGGTCTGTCAGCATCTTGCGGAGGAATGAGCTGATAGTTCCTGAGCTGGCCGTGAATGACAGATTTGCTGATGGCAAGAGCGCAAAGCAAGACACCACTACCATTGGAGAATCATCCAAAAAAATCCAATTTGGTGAGCTGCCAGCATGAAGCTATTCATTTCAGGGAGGTGTTCAGTAATGTCACAACAATAGTTTGCGCTGCTGTGTCTCCTCTTGCCATGTCATTGGACCGTTCTGTATGCACTGTTGCGTGGGGCAGGATACAATTCCCAAACTCTTTCAACAAAATTAGCACCATGAAAGAGAATAATTACGATCGAGGAAAGCGCGTAGTGTGCAATGTGTATTTTTTTTTTCTCATTTTTTTAGTGGGTCTTTTGGGTTGTTTTTTTTTTAACTGCAGCATTTACATGGCGCTACCAGTAGGTGGCAACACACACCTACTAATAGCGCACTCTAAACCCGTCCCTGCATTATAGCCGATTTAATAGACGTCAATAAATCATCACAGCACAGTGACACTACCACTACAGGTCTGACACCAGTGCATTTATTTTCATTTCTGGCCAAATGTTTCTTATTTCTGCAAATCTACGTTTATTTAAGCCGCTGCAATGTCGTCACCTCTTGCCAAGAAGCTGGCAAGGAATTGGCTTTCTCCCCCATCCCCTTATTTCCATGTGTCCAGTTGAGCCTCACTGTCTCTGACTGGCTCAGGTGTCGGTGCATATTTCTGCGGCACTCCATTTGACAGTAAATTCAGGTAATAACTGCAGCAGCAATGACAGTAACTCTCTGGGGATGTCTAAAAGTTGAGCATTTGCCTCTGGATATATGCGCATAGTGGACCAGGTTATCAATTGCTTTGCATCTGTCTTTACATTCAGGTGAGCCAAATGATCTAATGGGGAAAAACAGGCGTAGGAATACAAATACTACATTGGGTAATAATCGTGGTTTTTCAGTAAATGAGGATAAATGAGTTTCAAGGCCCTGTGATTTTAGTTTCAACTACCGTAGTTTACTTGTTAACAAACCCACTCTGCTCTGCATTGTTCTGCTCACTATGATACTGGCATCAAAGCTCGGAACATTTCGAGAGAGTCTGTCTCATCGGTTCTCGATGTTTAATTTTTCCTCATCCAGTCCAGGCATACCCCAAATTGAAACCATCAAGACCTGCAAACCGACCACTGCTGTGATTTTGTTGGCTTGGTTGTGCTTGTGAATGCTCAACGGATGTAAAAATGTTGACGTTTTCCATCTATGTTTTGCACCTGGATGAGTCCCCCCCCCCCTGCTGTGCCAGCAGTGGAGCGTGTGCCCTGCTGATATTGTATTTGACATTCAAGCAATGGCACATGGTGAGCAGAGACACACCGTGGGACAGTAATTAGCATGTTGATGAGCAACCAGTCCAGTTCATTCAGCCAGCATCACAATGTATTTGGCAACTGGAAGCATCTTAAATTATACACTTTTTTTTTTTTTTACAGCTAGTCCTGCATTTTGGACTTTGCAATTGTTGTTTTTATGAATTCACTCCAATCTTGGAAACAGCCTTTATTTGTTCTAATCATAGTCCAAGTGTTTGACTAGACTGTAAACCTCACTGAAATTGCATTTGAAAAAAAAAACGTGGGTGAGCAATCCATCTTTTCCACAGCACTCACATCTGCCGTGGCAGCGTAACGATTGTCGCAATGAAAGCTCTAGTAAATAACTGAGCCAAAAAACAAGCAAAAGCAAAGTCTCTGACAGTTTCTTTGAAGCGATTGACTGTCACATCAGTTTGTTTGTTTTCCAGGCTGTCATTGTTAACAGGAAGATAAAAACAGGTTTTCTGTCCCAGAGTTAAACTGTCGCAACTGCCACCATAAGTCCTTTCTGAAGTGTACAGTAAATCCGCCCATTCATTTTTTTTATCCTGCTTATCTTCAGTTGTGCATTTTGGATACACGATACACAACGTTGTGTAATAAGAACACAACAGCTGAGAGATTTGGCGTGAGCGGACAAGCTAAAGGGGCCTTTTAAAAGGAGCTAGCTGGCACTGTATGCCCACCAGACTATAAAAGACAGTCTCTCCATATTGCAGCTTCGGTTTTCCAACACCTCTGAGAATCCCAAAATGTGCTACTGGCAAGTCGTCGAGTCCCCTATAGCGATATTCATTCACCCTCTAAAATTTCAGCCTGCACTCGCTCGTGCAGCCTTTGTCCTGCTCCCGTGAACGTTTATCGGCCTCTTGTGTCTTTTTATTTCTTCATTTGTGGCAACAAAAAAAAAGAACATTGGTATTGTGGGAATTTCTGTGTGATGCAAAATAGAGGAATCATCTTGTGATTCTTTTTTTTTTTTTTTTTTTGAAGTGGTCCATTCCTCCACCATTACTATGAATAAAACATTTCCGCTTCCACTTAGCGATTAGTCCCAATTAGTCGCATTTACATGATGCAACTGTGTGGTTCTACAGCATCATGAAATATTCTTGTTATTTTTCTAAAGAGAATGACAAAAGCGTATCCCTCCCCAGGCTCTTACCACTGGCAGCATCCCGGGCTTTATTGATGTGGTGATGAGTCTAAATTCCCCAGCTTTATTGGAAGACAATATTATTCGGCAAGCCAAAACAGCGGGGAAAAAAATGATCTTTTTTGGAGATGTGACATGGGTGCGCCTCTTCCCCAAACACTTCATCGAGTACGATGGCACAATTTCCTTTGTGTCCGACTACACTGAGGTAAGTTCGTCTTTTATAATAAAATGAATTTGGCATCGATGTGTGAGCGTATGCTTGTTCTGTTATCGACATATTTCATCACTTGGGTGGCTGTGATTTATTAAAATGATTACATTGAATTAAAGCCATTGAGTTACTGATTAACGAAATAAGCAAGGCCAATCTTTGAGAAATTGGACAACATAATTACTCACTGGGTAAACATTTTCCAAACGTGCTTGTGCTCGGAATCTGAAATTTCATGTTCTTAAAGGGGAAGTCTAGCTCAAAAAAGTCTTTACAAGAATATGTTCTATGCGCCTTGACTAGTCTAAATCCGGCATTCTGATTAATATTGCATTTGTGGAATATGTGTTAAGCAGCAAAATCTACCCGTTTTGAGCCATCTCACGAGGCGGCCATATTGTTACATCTGTCGACTCAAAATGACATCACAGTTGCTCAGGGCTCAGATAATTATCAATCATGGCCCAGTTTCAGAAAATGTAAGCCGTTGATTGATCGGTACCTGAGCTTGAGCATCTGTGATGTTATTTTCAGGCAATGGAAGTGACAAAATGGCCACCCATGAGATGGCTAAAAACGGGTGGATTTTGCTGCTTAACTCATATTCCACAAAAGCGATATTAGTCCGACTGCCGTAGTTAGACTAGTGAAGGCGCATAGAACATTTCAAAACAGTTTGTTTGACCTGCCTGTAGTCTTCTGAACTATCTGGAGATGAACATCTGTAGTACACTTGTTCATTTTCATATTTTATTTGTAATGCAAATGCACTTTAAATCTCAAATCGTTGCAGAGAGTCTAAAAGCAGTTAGAAAAGACCTAAAGCACTAGTTAAAATACAAAGTCATTTAAAAAAAAAAATATTGAGCGGTTCAAAATTTTTTAAATCCAAATGTTTTTAGTTCCTTTTGTGAAGGTCTCCAAATTTTGCGCAGCCCTCAGGCTACTTTGTTTTTAACAAATTGGCGGCCGTGCGTTGCGTCAATCAGAGGCAGCAGTACGTCTTCCGATTACTCGATGAACATGGACAACTACCTATGTACTAAATGACGTCTCCTTTAATTGACTGAAGCTTTTCACCCATTCGGCAAAACCAACTGAGCCCCACATAAGCCCCACCGAGTGTTCCACAATCTGTTCATTCAAGCAATGTATTTTTTTAACCACCAGCACATTCTTTCCATCTCGTGACATGCAGACTGACAACAATGTGACCCGCCACTTGGATGGCACGCTCAAGAGAGATGACTGGGACATTCTCATCCTTCACTACCTTGGCCTTGACCACATTGGTCACGTCAGTGGACCCCACAGTTCCATGATTCAGCCCAAACTGTTGGAGATGGATGATATTCTGAAGAAGATCCACAGTGCCCTCATTTCAAAGGTACAGGTGACAAGTTTGCTGGTGAATTTAATCCGCGACACCGAAATGTGGTGATCATAAAAAGAAAGTCGGCCCGGTAATGAAATTAGAGCACGACCGATAAATTGTCCCAATCAATGACATTTTACGTTTTTTTTTGTGCTGACTGCACTCACACAGCATCTCATCTTTCTGTCTTTTGTTGTTGGCGAACTTAATTGTGTAAATGTGTTTGAACCCCCGGATAAAAAAAATAAAAAATACCAAGCACCTAATAAAACTCTTGGCATTCTTATGGACACAGTAAATTGTTAAAAGTGATTGTTGTTCCTCTGGAAGTTGGGGATGAGGATGTTTCAATCTTTCAATTGAGGTCTCGCGAAATAAATAAAAAAAAAATGGTAGGATTCTTTTAGTGGGAACCATTAGTCAGTAATGTGGACTCGACATTCTTTGTCAAATATTGTGTGGGTGCGTCTTATTAAATCAGTGCTCATGATGGGCTTGGCAACGTTGAAATGTCGTCAAGTCCCCTGGCCGAGGTGTCTCTAGTTTGCTTTTACCAGTTGATGTTTCTCATCTCGGCAGTTATTATGTAATGCTTGCAATGTCATTGTAAAACAAAAAACAAAAGATTTTACGGTGTGCCTTTTGCAATGTAGAATGAAATATTATCCAAACGTTAAAATCTTACTGTAAGACTCCAATGGCATTGGAATTTACATCATCCGCAGTAAATCAAATCTTGATCTCAGAGTAAACTTTCCCTCCCTCCGCAGCTACTCCATACTTTCCTTTCCGTTGGAATTATATATTCTCATGTTCATCCTACTGCTGTCAAAATTAATATAGAAATTTTAAGGTTGAATGGCCGCTATCGCCATGTCACCAGTGGGTGCGGTGCATGTGAGCAAATTTTTGTATTTATATATTGTAATGCCTGCAAAATAAATAAATAAAATAAATATATATGAATATATATATATATATATGAATCTATAAATATATGAATATATAAATATGATAAAATAAATATATTAAACGAGAATGTACTCCCAACAATGAACTGGATAAACTTGATGCTTTGAGATGTGGCATTAAAGTGTTTGTTTTTTCATCATTGTAGGATGCAGAAGGATCTTTGCCCTATCTGCTTGTTCTGTGCGCGGACCACGGGATGTCAGAAACCGGTAGCCACGGCGGCGCCGCAGAACCAGAAGTCAATACGCCCCTGGTGCTCATCAGCCCTGCATTCAAGAGGAAAGGTAAACACATCTGAATTGGGATTTGTTTAAAGTGCAGATGACCTCCATTGCTTGATCACGTGTTGCTACAAATTGTTATGATATGAAAACGAGCAGCCTTTACGCGTGTCTTCACGATGTGACCTGTACTCTGATCACGCATCAAAGTTTAAAAAAAAAAAACAAACAAAAAAAAACAAAGAAACCCCCCTTGAGTGTATTTCAATGAAAATATGTGTCATAAGCTAAGCAATTCAATATCGTAATTCAGGTGTCGTGATTAGAGTAAAACTTTTGTGTTTAAACCATTAAGTATTTTTAACCAGTATTTTCTCACAAACAAAACATCTGAGCCTGAACTGAGCTGCATCATTCTTTGGGTTGTTTTTCTTCACCTGCCCTCAAGCCTTAGTCAAGGTTGAGCGTTATTAATGCTAACTGCGTTATAATGAATAGCTGATTCCTCATCACATCCTTTATCGCGCCCTCATTGTACAGAAAGGTATGATTTAAAACGTTTTGTCAGGCTTAAATCATCGTGCTCCTCAATACTACAAATGTTTGTTGATATGATGATGTGACTTATTATTAAATTGGAATCAAACACATTTTTCTTTCATCCAGTGATCAGCCTTGAGTAAGCACTCATTGTCATAAACATGGCGACTTTTAATATATATGCTCTGTTGGGATGTTTTGTAACAAGCACACAAGGTCGTTTTTGGCGTTAAAGGGGAAGATGACCCAAAAAAAAAGTATTTGCAATAATATGTTCTGTGCGCCTTCAGTAGTCGAAACATGTACATTGATTAATTTTACATTTGTGGATTGTGAGTTAAGCAGTAAAATCTACTGTTTTTTAACCATCGAAAGGGGCGGCTATTTTGTCACCTCTGTTGACTAAATATGACATCACAGTTGCTCAGGTAACGAACAATCACGCTTTTCCTGTTTTCTGTAGCCGAGCCATGATTGGTCGTTATCTTAGACCCGGACAACTCTGATGTCATGTTCAGTCAACAGAGGTGACAAATGACGCCTCCCCTAGGATGGCTAAAAATGGGTGGATTTTACTAATTAACTCGAATTGCGCAAACGCAAAATTAATCAGAAGGCCATGTTTTGACTTGTGGGCCAGCATACAACTTCTTGCGGGGAAAAAAAAAACAAACAACTTTTTGTGTTGATTTCCCGACAAATCGGATTAGATTGACCTTTGGAATTTTGATGATTTTCCACTACACACATCATTGTGTGTAGTGCTTTCATCCATAAATCAGCATCAGTGAGCGAAACATTTATTTTTCTGACAGAGCCACTCCGCTGAGAGTAGCCGTGAATCCATGTCGGCTCACCAGTTCAAATAAATATTGTTGTAAATCGGTGTAAAGTAATGTCATGACCGGCATGTGCTTGTAAAAAAACGAGGGGCATTTTAGATATGTTAGTCCTTAATCCTATGAATCTCTGATTAGAAAACAACAGTGAAGCAAACGTACTTGAAGATACTTTTTACTGATGCCGTAAAATGACTTTGTTTGTTTTACTCGTAATAGCATTTTCAGGTGTGATGCTGAATAAATGCAAAATGTTTGTGCTTCCCCCCCCCCCCTCCTGTCATGTCAGTTGGGATGGAGACACCTGATGAAATTGAGCAGGTGGACTTGACTCCAACCCTGGCCCTCTCTCTGGGTCTGCCCATACCTCAGAACAGCGTGGGCCGTGTCATTCCGGGTGTTTTGGAAGAAACCTCACTTCGGGACCAGCTGCGCTTTCTGCATCTCAATGGCCACCAGCTAAGCTGCCTGCTCAAAGACAGCATTCAGGACTATGGGAAAGGTAAATGACCATTCCTCTCGCTTAATTTGGAAGGGCAACACACATATTTACTTTAGACTTTAACTCGACCTTATTTTAAATGGGGCATAATATCGAAAATTGACTTTTCAAGTCGATGTATACAGATAGTTATGTCTCTGGAGTGCCTGGCCATCTCTTAAGTGTGAAAATAAACAATCAAGTGAATCTTAATTCTCTCTGCTTATTTTTTAATCATATCAGTAAATGAGACGTTCTGCCCTTCCTCCTCACTGTTACATAATTGATGTTCATAATAGCTGGCCCCACACAGTTTCTCTGCCCACTGATTAGGATGTAGCCTGGTAAAATATCTTGGGCCACTTTCAAGTGACGCCTGGACTTTTTGTGTGCCATAAATATGGATCAGCACTGTAATAATAATAATAATAATAATGTAATAACAATGTAATAATAATAATTTAAAAATATTGTAATAATAATGTAATAATAATAATCTGCACTTTAACGCGATGCTTTGATGCTGCCTGTGCCAGGGAAAATGGAATTCATGCAGTCTTGTTGGGGCTCACGCGTCCTTCACAGTCTACATTCTGGGCTCTAAGTGCAGCTGCTTCTCGCTCAAACTGTAAGCATCCGTTTGCCCAGCATTTTGAGGAGCGAAACAAGAGCTGGCTCACTTGCAAGTAACTGAGTCAAACAAACTCATTTCAGTGTCCTGGTATTTTGGACGGAAGTATGTCACAGACATGCTATTGAGACTCCTGACTAGTTGCAATTGTTTTTAATTGTGGTTAAAAGAGTTAAATAAAATATTTTGATTGTGATATTGAACATAGACTTTACATTCATTCTGATAAGTGAGTCAGACACTGGGTTAATGGATATCCTCCTGACATTTTGCAACTCATATTCTGTGTATGGAGAACATTAAGTCCCTGCAGAATTGGCGAACAATAGCATACAAACGGCCATAGGCCCACTTCAGCAGAAAAATAAATAAAAATAAAATAGTCGGCCTGGCACAACACAGACTGAGGTCCAATATTTTCAGGTCACACTTTGATTTAAATGGGGGAAAAAAAATGAAAAAAAGCAAACACAGTGGACATTTGTCTGTATTGATCAACTTCCTATCTAATAACGTGCCCTTGGAAAGAAGTTATTTCATCTCGTCAAAATACAAGAACCATTCAGATGTTACAGCAGCACGTATTTGTATTCCGTTCCCATGAATGTGCCCAACAGGGCAGCGAGAGAAGGACAGCAAAAAACACAAGTAGACGTGGTGTTTTTCGAGGACAAATAAATCAATCGACTTGCTATGCGGACATTATCACAAGCTGGATCAAAGCAGAACGCAGGACCGAGCGTTAACCACCTTACAGCCGTTCTCCCGTGCCTCTGGACTGTCCTCCGTCTTGCTCTTTCCGTTTGGAGTTTGCACATTTCTCCTTTTTAGACGCACTGGCAGAGAGAGACTGACATTTTTACTCTCTATTTTAGTCTAAGGTTTCCATGGTGATGAGATGAGAGGGAAATTATTTCAGCGGAGCTACTTCTGGATATGTTGATTTATTTATTATTTTTTCCCTTTCTCATACAGATATTGAATCTTGAGTTGTCACTGTTGGGAAATGCACCTGAGATGTTTTTTTAAGTAGCTTGTTGGGGTCATCGTTGACTGACTGGGTTGGAAAAACAACTTTAAATGAGTAAAAGAAAATTTTTCAAGATGATATTTGCGTGTCTGGCTCCCCGTCAGGAGATCCGGTGTTGGAAGGATTTCTCCCGGTACTCTAACTTCCTCCCACAGGCCAAAATGCTGAAGTGCTGTGCATAGTTGTGTGTGTGTGTGTGAATGGTTGGTTTGCTATAGGCTATAACGCGCCTCTCGTCTGGTGTTTGAATCGCTGAGATTGGCTCCAGTTACCTGTGACCCAGAATGTCTGTTTGTTTGTTTTTTTTAAGTCAAAACAAAATAATCCAAATTGTTTTCTATTTACGGGTACAGCAACACTAAATTATGATAAGGACGTGATTATAATTTCCAGCTTGTTGTGTTTTTCCTGCGGCATCTTTGAAGGGCCATTAACTACTTGCTGTAATTTGAAGCTGATGAGAAATGAGCGCGGTCCATCAATATTGTATGATTCATGCCTTTGGATTAAGGTTCTAATATTTGTAGCAAGTCCTCTGTTTGGCAAATCCCCAGTTACCATTTATCAGCTGCTTTGCTGCTGTGATACTCTTGTTATACTGCTACATTTTAGGAGAGCTAGCGTATTCATTAATGTAACTGTCAAATGAAATTACTGCATTACTGTGCCCTTGAATGGGCTACAAAAGCACGACTGAGAAATATAATTCTCTCATGCGATCATTTTTTTTTTCAGTTAGCAAGCAAATACTTGCTTCTAAATCAGGGGTGGGCAAACTTTTTGGGGTTTTTTTGGCGGGCCACAATGGGTTCTAAAATTTGACAGAGGGGCCGGACCAGGAGCAGATGGATGGAGTGTTAACAAGGTTTATTCATTTAATTTTTTTCATATTTGGCGGGCCCAATTAAAACGTATGACGGCCCGCATGTGGCCCCAGGGGCATAGTTTGCCCACCCCTGTTCTAGATACTAGTTAGTTTCCAGCATATTTAATTTCCTGATAATTGTTCTGGATTTTACACATGGCCTGATTTGGTTTAGCTCAGTGGATGTTGCTGAACTGTGCACAGCTCCATATCAGTTGTATAAAAAAACATGTTTTTCCCAATCCAGAGGCAGGCTTCGAACAATTCCGTGTGGCCGAGAAAGCGCATGGGAGCTGGATGAAACGGTACTTGGAGGGAAACGCGTCCGAGGTCTTGACCAACATGGGCAAGAAGGTGGTGAAGCAGTATTTGGAGGCCTTGTCAGCCATGAGCTCAGCCCTCAGTAAGCAGCTGGGCAAGTACGACCTGTACTCCATGATTGCTGGAATGTTCTTTGTGTTTCAGGTAAACACCATGGATCTCATTTCCGAGTATTTTGTCAGATAGAATCGTGTAAATCAAGCTCATTTGTTGATTGAAAACCCTCACCCATGATTTATTCAGATTCTGAAACAATTGATAATTAAACTGTGATAATTTGTCTCTTGACGTAAATTCATCCCGCGAATTTGTCCCGCTCGTAACTCCATTCACTGGTCTATAATTTTTTTTTTTTTAATTGAAATAGCTTGAAATGCCATTAGAGTAATCCAAAAACTTCCAAACTTTAGCAAAAATAATCAGTCTGAAAAGAAAAAAAGAGCATGCATTTAATTCCCATACATCTTGGAACATTAACCCAAAAAAAAAATGGGAATAAATTTCTTATCTCCTCTTCGTCAGTAAAATAAAAAAAAAAAATGCAATACAGACATGTTTTTTAATTGTCACGTGTAAAGCAAAAAAAAAAAAAAACACTGTACACCTTAGAACCTAATGACCAAGACGACTTTCTATTTGACACTTATTCAAATTCACATTTACTATACCCCATCCATCATTCATAAAGTTCTAACATAAGCTTTTTTATTCTGTTCTCTCCAAGCTGCTGTTGATCTTACTGCTGGCAATGCCCGAAGCTCTGAGCAGCTCAGCGACCGTGGACCTTCCAGTCATCTCGGCCCTGCTCTCTTTGCCTTTTTACCTCTTGTGCCTGCTGCTTGCGTCCGCGCACGTTCTGGTGTGCACATCTGCTGAGAGCTCCTGCTACTTGTGCACCCTCTCCTGGGGTCTTGTGTTTGCCGCTATCGCCTTCACTTCAGCCATGTCTTGTTTGCTGCTCTCGATGACGACAAGACGACTCCCCCTCGGACTGAAGTTACATGGGAAGGTGAGTTGAGCTCTTCTCGTTTGTTACACTGGAACTTACTTTTAAACCCAAGAAATGTCAAGGAAAGTATAAAAATATTAAATGGGTGAGAAAGGGAACTAGGCTTGCACTCGATTTAGAAACCTAACGCTGTCATTTGACTAAATTACTCTCTTCAAATGGAAAAACATACTTATAGTGCTATCATTAGGATTATATTGGAACTACGTATGCTGTTTTTACGGAAGATTAACAAACGTTCCTTCTAATATATTTTGTTTGTTTAAAGCATTGCCTGAAATCATGAGCTTAATATTTGTTTTAAATATATCAGCCAGCCAAATAATTTAATTAGTACACAGATGAACAAGTTCAATGTTGGAGGAGGCCACAATTTTTCGTCATTATTACTTGGGGACCACGTAGGACCACAAACTTTGTAATCAGAGGTATGACAAAAATATTTTAAATATAGACAAAGTATATATGCTCTTAGATACATTTGTCATTGCATGTGTAGAAGATCCACTTGCCTAACCCAACAACAAAGGGACGGTCATTTTCCAATGGAAACAGGCTCCCGTGCTTCAAAAAGACCATTCAAGGATGCCACAAGACTCTTTAACAAGAAACAAACCTTGTGCATTTTTTTTCATGTGATTGAACTCACTCAAAATATTAATATTGACCTGCTATGTTTGTCCTGCATATAATTCAAAATTCGCAAAAAAATATTAGGCCGACATTTGCCATCTAGTGGTGATTAGTGATATTGCAACATAAAACTACACCCGACCCCTGCGTTTTCGCAGTTCCCCCAAATTTGTGATATTTGGAGAATTTTAGAGTCTTGCTTTTATTTGTCACCTATTCTGTCAAGTACTGTTTTGGCAGTGTTTATTTCAAAGTTGTTACTTTTCCAAATTCAACTCATAGCTTACCTGTGGGATGCTACTGGCCGGATACTTATTTTGAAGGGTAAAACTTTTGGTCTCTTCTTTCAGTTGGTCTAATAAATCATTTATTGCTGCATCCCTCTGCTTATTATAGAATATCTTTAAAGGTTACATCTCATTTCCCTTCTGCGAACTTGCAAAGGTACTGATACAGCAAAAAGTTGAATGAAAATCCAGCTCAAAGAACTTTTCAGTGGTGCATATCAAATAAGTTCTTTGGTTTTCTCTGTGACTTTGAAATCTACACTTGATTGTTTTAACTGTCACACTGTTGTCATCTTCCTTCTCACAGGCGTCTTTGAAGATCAGTAGTAGTGAGTGGTCTCTGTCAGAGTTGGACGTTTTGCTGCTGGTGGGCACCGCCGGTCACACTCTCAGTTTGGCGGCCAGCAGCTTTGTCGAGGAGGAGCATCAAACCTGGTACTTCCTGCTCAGCACCCTCTGCCTGGCAGTCTTCCAGGACGTGTGTCGCAAGTATTTCAGAGAGCAGAGCGGCCCAGGAGGTCACGAAGAAGAGTTTCTTATTCCATATAAAGAAAAAGTTAAGGAAGAGATCTACTCAGAGAAGTGGCTAGCTTTAGCCACACCTCCCTTTGTTCTGCTGTGCTGTCGACTGCTGCGCTCCCTCAACCAGACGGGCTTTCAGTGGGCTCATCTTCCTGATATCGGCCATTGGTTGAACAGGTGCGACCGACCAATTTTTCAATATGATATGCCCAACTAGTCTAAACACAGTGAATATTGCATTCGTGGAATACTAATTTAGCAGCAAAATCCGTCCCATTTCGGGATGATTTTGACTGGAAATGACATCACAGTTGCTCAGGGCTCAGGTAACGGCCAATCATGGCTCACTTTGCGAAAGTCATGTGACCAAACTCAGAAAACAGATGAACTGTCATCGGTCGTTACCGGAGCAACTGTGATGTAATTTTCAGTCGACAGCATGTGTCAAAATGGCCGCCCACAAAATTAGGTGGATTTTGCTCCTTACTTCATATTCCACAAGCGCAATAGTACTGTATTTTCCGGACTATAAGGCGCATGTGTATATAAGCCGCAACTCTTTTTGGGGAAAAAAAAAAAAAAACAATATACAAGCTGCACCAGGCTACAAACAGCAGTTTTCTTTGTTGAAAAAAAAATAAATTGTTTACTGCATGTACGGAATGATTTTGTACTGTGAATGCACATAAAGGTACATAAACAGATTTGTAAAACTGTGTCTTTTAACACTGCAACAACCTTGCTTATTAAAACAGAACAGAGCCAAGAGAACAAATAAATCTATCTTGATTTATCGTATTTTCTGAACTAGAGAGCGCCCCTAGTGGTGAAAGAAAAATCCACATAAAAGCTGATGGTTCAAAATCTAGGGGAAAAAAATAGCGTCTTATAGTCCGGAAAATATGGTAATCAGAATACAGTTTTTCGACTAGTGTGGCCGCATAGAACTTATTGTCACGATAATTTTTTAGATGACTTCTTCTTTTACACATACAAATTTTGTCTTTGTGTCTATCGCCTTTAACGGTTTTCTTATTCAGATATTAAAACAGATCAAAGTCTTGGTTTGCTGTTCACAAAAAGCTCTTGTTTCAAAAAAGCTTTCAGAGCCAAAGACTGATTAATATTCATTCAACAGCTCAGTGCATTGTGACTCCTTCTTTAACATGCATGCCACCGTAGAATGAAGATATGGATTCTGACCTTTTCCCCGTCTATCGTTTCTGCTACCGGCGTTGCCTGTTGCTCAGATAATGAGATGTACGCCTGCATTTTGCCTCTCCGTACTTAACTCCTCTGCTGTCCCAGCTGATCAACGACACGAACAAGGCTTCTTTTCAACTGTCTTATTTTGCGCCTCATCTGTTATTTCTAGAAATATCTAAATGCACCATTATTCAAATCTCCTTAAATTCACTGAACCATTTATGATCTGTGTTTGGCCATTTTCATCCTTCAAGCTCGGTAGTTATAATTAATCATTCAACCTAGACTCATAATAGAACTTTGCAAGTCAATTTAATTAAACAAAAAAATATTTCTAAGTTGTGGCTGTGTAATTTATTTTTTATGTTTTTTTTTTTTTAAACAAAAAATTAATTTGGAAATTGCACAAGTGAAAATTTCTTCTTTATCTTTTTTCTTTTTGTAGCTCTGAACACAAAGTGGTCCTGTCCCTGGTGTCTGCTCTCTGTTTGGTTTTCATCTACTTCCTTATTCAAAGACGATGCTCGCTGGTGTCCAAGGTTGCTCTGGCACTTGGACTTTTGGGGGTCTACAACTACCGGGCAGCTGTCGGCAATGTCTTGTTTCCCTGGCAACACTCCAGTCGGAATATGTCCAAGTAAGTTTTTCGTGACCCACTTGACCATGACCACTGCTCATGACTGGAAAAAAAAATGTTACCTGGGAATTTCAGTCATACTGCACCTGAGCCTACTACTTTTCTGATTGTGTTTCTTGATGCGGTCATAAATGCCGATTCAACAAAAATGCATTAAAATAGAAGACGCTATTGCTGTCCTTTTGTCTCACTTCATAATTTTCAACACTAATGTGATGAAAGTCAAGTTGACATCGACTAGTCACTAATCCATGCCATGGATATTTTTTCAGTACAGTATTATAATAAAAAAAAAAAAAAAAAACAATCACAAACAATGGACATCTCATACATTGAATTTACGCAGATCGTACACGTTAAAAGAACACTGACGAGCTCTAGGTTACAAAAGTCAGATTTCTTTCTTTATAGTAGCGTTTCAATTTGACTTTTTTTTTTTAAATTAAAATTATTTTCTATCTGGTTTTAGCGCAAGTTTGTTAGTTTTTATTTGGTTCTCTTTTTTTAGGCTTCATTTTAGTTTAGTTTTCATTCGTTTCAATAATAGTTCATTTTTGAGAGAGAGAGTTGAGTGCTAGAAAAAAAAAGTCACTAACTATTGTGTAATAAATTAAATTGCAATTGTCAACCAATATACAGGAATATGAAAAATAAAAATAAAATGAAGCATGACAGTTCGTATATGATATTAATTGCCCAAAAAAGGAAATGTTCTCTATAATTGTTAGTTTTATAAATGTAAGGTTTAGTTTCAATTAGGTTTTTTTAAGCATTTTATTTTATTTTACATTTTTTTTAAAAAAATGTAGTTAATTCAATAGTTTTCAACAACAGTAAAAACCTGACTGTGTGTGCTTCCTGCAGTGTTTTGCATGCGGAGAATTTGTGGTGTTCATAATCACCAACCTCTTTGTGTGCGGTTGAGTAATTCCCCAATCTCATTCCACCTGGATAGTGCAGGATTAAATATGATTAAAAATCCGAATCAACCTGACTTTATTCTCTTCTACCAGTTCTCTCTGACTAACCAAAGCTGCACATTCAGCGATGGATGACAGTTTAAATCAATTAAGATGACAGACACATTTCAATAACCTCCCACTTACGTTCTGCTCTGGACAGCTGTCTCCTCCTCAAGCGAAAAATACGTGATTAGCGACTCGTCGACATCGCACTCTAATTGTCATTGTGGAGGTGTAATGTCGACTAGTCTGTGCATTAGAGAACTCGATACAGTAGATATAATTGAGTAGCTTGGCGACTTCAAATAATGTGTGCAGTTGAGTTCCTCTGTGTAGTCGACTCTATTACCATGCTGTTGCTTGGCCTCTCATAACCTCTCCCGTCCTCCTTGGCAGCCTCTTCGAGTCGCTCACCTAATTAAAAGCGCAACCTCTCACCCCCGCCCGTACAAAGGGCACCTGAACGAGGCAATGCAGGAACCCAAGACCCTTTTAACAAACTCTATGATTGACATGTTGACGGCTGACGTGTCCCCTGGATTTTTCGTCAGACCTCAACCAGCATTAGTAGGGAGCGTTTCTCACTACATTATATTTGTTCCCTACCTTTGATTAGAAAAATGTGATATTTAATGTTCAAACTTGTGCTTTTGTGTTCATTCGTTTAAGCAAATATTTATTTTAAAAAGCAGCTGCATGCCTGTTGCATCACCTTTTTTTTTTTTTTTATATTGACCAGAGGTTACGATTTATATTTTTGTTACTACGTATATATAATTGATGCAGTAGTTTTTGTGATAGAAAGTTGTCTTTGCAGCCACACCTCTGAAAACTTACGTGGAGTATTTTGCCTGCTCACAATATGACATTTGCTACTTTAAGAGTTAGTGTCCGTCATTTTCTTGGAAAGATTTGTGGGCTAGTGAAAACAAAATATGTTTCCTGTTTGCCGCAGGCTTTTTGACTCTCATTCGGAGATTTGTGGTAACATTTTAGCTGAGAGAAATACCTCTTCCAACTAAGATTCTTCTTCCGTCAATGAATGGAAACACACATTTCCACTTCTGACAATTTTCATTTTATTTACATTATTCATTGTAATATCAATTGGTAAGGAACTTGCAAAATTTGCAAGGAATCAATGGAAACTAGGACAAAAAACTTATCATAATTAAAAAAAAAGATCAAAAGGCAAGAAATTACTCCAACATAAAATAGCTCACCATTATAGCAATAGTGTGAGGATCAACACTGTTACGTTTGATCTTAAAAAAAACAGAAAAACCTTTTCACTGTTTTTTCTTATTCATCTGAGTGTTTGTACTTCACAGCTGCGCAGCGCATGAACCATTTCATCTTGTGCAGGACGGTCATGCTTGTTTCCAGTTCAAATGTATTCATGCATACAGATCACGCTTAAAAATGGAAATGTATTCAAACCCATCTTGAGACACCTGTGAACCTTGTATACACGTAGAAACACACACACACACACACACCGTCGCTCTTGCTGACCTGCCGAGGATCTGTCATTGGCTTTGTACAGTTATCAATTAAATATGCACTCCCACAAAGCCAAATAAGACCACTGAAATCATTTTTTGTGCAAGATTTCAGTGGTATAATCCTGTTTTGGAAACTATCTTTAACTGTTAGTATGTTAGTAGTAATAATCAACAACTTCTCAATACGTGTATCTTAAACTTGAAACTATTATTTTTTTCAAAGTCATGCCATATGTTACAAAATGAAATGCATGGGAAATCACAAACAGCTTTCATAACACATAATGTGTGTGCTTACGATTGCAGTGTATTTTTCTTACTGTCTGAGGAGGGATATTTTATATTTTTATGTATATATAACATTGCTGGTTCCTTGCGGTGCACTTCAGAGAGGAAGAGCCCCCCGTCTCCGTGCACGGCGCAAGTCTAACATAAGCTGCAGTCTAACTGTGCGGCTGGGTGGAGTATTTTTGTAGATAGCCCAAGTAAAAAGGGGCGTTTGCGGCGTTGTGGGGGTGAGCATAGCCAACTTTCTTATGATATTCACTACACATCAACCAAGCGCAGAATCTGTCTGCCTGCGCCTCAATCAAATTCACAAAAATTGCATTGCACCCCCCACGCCACAACTTAGACCTGTTTTCACCCGGTCTAAAGCCTCGTCTACTTTCTGTCACCAAATTGTCAGGTGCACCGGGGACATGTCAAAAGAAAACACCCTCAGTCCCCCAGAATGCCCGGCGTGGCACAGCACGGTCTGCCAAATTCCCAAGCACATTAAACTAGACTTGCCCTCGGCATGAACATGAAGATGCGCCAATTTTTACACTAACCGCACATGTGATGTCTACGAAAAGAAAGCTTGAAGAGTTAAAAAAAAAAAATGACAAGCAGACGAGACAAAATCCAAATGTGGTGGTTTGGCAATATAAAAAAAAAAAAATCCAGCTTGATGGTGTAAGTGCAAAAAAGGGATTTGACCTTGAAAAGAGAGGCTCCAAATATTGTCAATGATTTTTTTTTTTTAAATGCATCAAGAGTGCTGTGTTTCCACTCTCTTCTTTAATGTTTTCCTTTCGCCATGAAATAGATGTTGGTCTGATTTACTGAACGTGTTAGTTTCATGCAGGTGATTTATGAAGAGGGCATTTAAAACATGAGGGGATTGGGCCAACGAGTCTTTGCTTTCTTAACCACACCAGCGCTTGTTTCCAAGGTAACAAAATCCTGACAGCTTCTCTGCTCCTTACCTTTAGGACACCTGTACTTTTCTGTGTCCTCTGTTGCAACTATTAACACCGTACTAGGTCAGATTGATTCACCTTGTCATGTCGTGCTGATTTGAATTACCTTTCATTCAATTTCAGTCAATTGAAATGTTCCTGGATCCATTTGACTGATATGTGGAGTAGAAGAAAATTGGAATATTAGAGCAATTGCCAAACCTGCTTTTCCTCAGTGCTCAAACCTTCTCAGTGATTTTTTTTTTCCTGAGTTTGAAATGCGTTGAAGTATATTTTCCCCCGTCGGATGTTGGAACTTCTCCACTTTCTAAATGGCACATTTGAACATGATAAATTGTGATGGATGTGGTCGCGGCAATATTCAAGAAAAAAGGAAAAGATTGCTTTCCCTTGGGAAATCATCATTTCCCAACCAAGCCAAGCGCGCATAAAAAAAAAACTGCCGATTATATATGAGAGCCGTCAAAACATGCTACATGATTTGGGACGTGTGTTTTATGACACTTCGAACACGCTGATCACATCTGAATTTGTCATCATGTTTTTGGCATGATAACATGGTCACGTGATGCATGAAATCTTTTCCTATGAGCTTTTGCTTTACTTCATTCTTTCTTGCAAAGTTTTGGAATTGTAACTGGACATTTTTTACATTGTTGTGGACTGTGATTTTGTATTTAGTGAAATTAATTTTCCAGTATTATTTTTTGTGGCTGTGTACGCACATAATTGTATAAATCTAAGGTTGTGACATTGTGAGACATTGTCCGGCGCATTCACAAAATGAATCGAGAAATATTATGGGCCATAACAAGCTTAAAAATATCAAGTCGTGACGTCATCAAAAAAATCATCTTCAAAATGAAACCCGCTAAAAAAGGACAAAGGGATTCAGGATCGTTTCACCCAAGCAATGCTCGCGCAAATTGGATTGAATTGATTGGATTGTTGTTTGCGGACGCTAATGTGGAAGCAAACTTCAATTGAGAATGGGTTTAGCTTTCGAAAAAAGTGAAGCCAAGCATAGGCTGGCATTGTTGAAAATGTTGATGAAAAGAGTTTTGAGATACACTCTGGCAGAAAAATGTTCAAATAAATGCAGCCGTTTTGGAAAATAGCCATTTGTTCTGATGACATAAATAGCAACTCCACTTTATTTGGCAAATGATAGACAAGCATGTGCTGTGAATACATCACAGTTTGAGCCTTTTAGACCATTACATTTTGCCTACCTTACTTTTAAGCCTTATTGTGTCAGATTTATAGATTAGTGGTGCAGTCTGGCAAGCGGGAATATTTACAATCGCAAAAATCTGCTTCAACAGCCCGATAATTATTTTATTGGTATACCGAGTTGTCGAGTAAGAAGAAAATGGCCTGCTTAGGCAGTTGACATTCTTTCATAACAGGCACATTTCCGGTGTGGTGTGTGGTGTAAATTTCCACATAGTTGTATTAGACCAGGAGTTTATGTGAAGGGTGGTTTGCGCCGTTGTGGGCACGAACATAGTCGAGTCCATTTGCTGCCAATCAAAAACGCCTCCTCTCATTCCCTTAAATGTGGCGCATTCACGTCTCGCATGGATGCATTCCCGAAACACCGTCACCACTCTCAACAGACAACGTAAACGAGTCTTGCTTCCGGTGGTGTAAGGAACGTAGTTTCCCTAAGCACTTTGTCCTTTATGTGAAACAACCTGGGCGGCTCTCACATGAAAAACCAATGCTTATTTTCTGGAGGGAAAATCTTAATGTCTCGTTGCACCAAAGTCAGCTTGTGAACAAACGCACAATTACTGCTGGTAATGACTTTTTACCCCAGTGCCTTGAAAATAAATTACACTTCATAACTGGAGAGACTGCAATTTCCTGGCAACCATTCCAGGGTATACTCTGCCTCGCTCCCATAGTCGGCTGGGATGGGCTGCGGTACAGTATAGAAAATAGCTGGAACTGTTGGGCAGCGTAATCAAGAGATGACGAGTCAGAATCTCTTTTTGATTCATATTCATATTACAATCATTCTTAAGTAACTCAGCGTTCTTGCTAAGTTATTCCTGTCACTCACCTCGCAAATTCACTTCTTTTGCTCTCCATTAATTAATGATCAGTGCAATATCTGCCATATTTTTGGGAGAGTTTTGAATAATAAAGACAGAAGAGTATGACGTGTATTGCTCTGCCGCTTTTCTCTGTAACAGGTTCCATAAAACACACTGATTAATAATATATTTCCGTTGCTTGCTCAGCTCCTCTAAGGTGTGCCATTTTGCCGTCGTTCTGTTTCAGCTTTGACGGCATCCCGTTGGTTAATGACGGTTAAAAGCCTTTGACTGGAAGTAGGCATTTGAAAATAATCTGCCTGCTGTGCATCCTTTTTTGTCAAGACTGTCTACTGTTTCTAGGATTAAATGTTCAAATTATTGTCTCAGATTTTTCACATTTGGAACATGTTCTTTTGTTGAGCTTTTTTTTTTTTTGGAGCTTTGGACTAATTGCATGTCCTTCATTTTTGCTTGGTCAATGGAACCAATTAAAGATGCATCAAATTAATTAATTAATTAATTATAATTAATAATTAGTATTTGTATTACCCTACAAGAACAAATCGTCGCCTATATTTCTGTCTATTTAAAAAAAATTAACAGCTACATGAAAACATGCGGCAAAAAATTGCTAGGTAACTGTTGATACCGTTTTGTTTTTTTTTCGTTTTTTTTTGTGCAGTACAGTGATGCACATAAAGTCTGTTTCCTTCCGGCAATTCATTCTGTCTTCCAGTCTCATACTTTAAATTATTGATATTACCTTGGCTGGGTGCGTACTGACCGAAAGGATGGAACAGAAGAAACACAATGTATTCTGCATAACAAGTGACTGTCATACAAAACGGCGTAAAATAGTGATGACAATTGAGCGTCGCAACATAATTGCAAGCATTTTGTTACCTACGTTGTAATAACAAAGATTATGATGAAATATGCAGCAAGCACAATTAAATAATATTTGAAATGTGTTCATGAAGTTCGACAGGTTACGGTTCACGTACTACTGAAGTGCGTTACATTCTCAGTATCAAAAATCTTAAATGTCATTTTTGTAACTTTCTTGTTTTTGCTTTTCAAACGGGAAAAAGTAGTGATCATAAGCAAGGTGCGGTTCAAATCAGTGCATACTTTTATTCGCGTTTTTAGTGGCTTGTTTGGATATATTTTCCTTAGGCACATTTCAAATGGATTCATGGTCATGTGTCTTTTTTTTTTTTTTTTTTGTGCCCTTTGAGTAATTGTCCGTGACTGTTTCTTTCAGGGGCACCGTGGAAGCACGCTTCATATACGTGTTCATTTTGGGTATCCTCTTCACGGGAACAAAGGACTTGCTGCGATCGCAAATCATCACCGCTGATGCCAAATTGAAGAGCAGGGGCCTCTGGGAGATTTACAGCGGCCTGGTCTTGTTGGTGTCACTCTTGTTTCGTCCCCACAATCTGCCCGTTTTGTGCTCCTGCCTGCTCATCCAAACGCTTATGGCCCAGTTCATCTGGAAGAAGCTTCACTATGATGCAGCACAAACCACAATCATGCACTACTGGTTTGGTCAGGCCTTCTTTTACTTTCAGGTAAGCAAGTCAGGTTTTGTACAATCATATGGCCAAGCGATTTATCGTTTCTGCGATTGGCTGGCAACCGGTTCAGGGTGTCGCCGACTGCCGAAGATAGCTGGGATAGGCTCCAGCAGCCCCCGCGACCCTTGTGAGGACAAGCGATACAGATAATGGCTGGATTTATCGTTTTGGGACCGAAATTGCCATCTCAGACAACGCCATTTGCGTTTTTGCATTTGAAAGGAAATTGCAAATTAAATCGAAATCGCAAATTAAATCGAAATCGCATCATCTGTCAGAAAAATCATGAGAGTTTTTTTCCCTAAAATGGTTCTGCCCAAGTTTGTCAGTGTGTGTGATTTAAGCCATTGCGAGTTTGAGTTGTGTTATGGACAGGTTTATTATTATTATTATTTTTTTTTTTAATGGTTCAGTTTCCGTTCTGGCCCTTTCTATTTTAATTTGTGTAATTTACATTTAGATGTTAAATACATTCGTTTCGGGGGACTAAATTGTTCATTTTTTTCCCACCTATGTTGGCTGACCTCGGGCAGAACAGCAAAGTAAACCTTTGAAGTTAAGCAAACTGCTAAGTGACATCTTAATCAATGTTTGACCTAAGTGTGATGCGCAGTTTCTGACAAATATTGGCCCTGGGTGAGTGTTAACTCAATGTCAGGTATTATTTTGGTGTTTGAGGAGCCCACCACAACATATGTCAAATAAACAACCTGTCCAGTTGGCGCAGAATGGTAGTGAATGACAATGCCGACATTGCCATCAATTTTGTCCTTGCTAAACACTTTCTTACTGGGAAAAAAAAATCTCCAATCCTAGTCTAACACTTAAACATGTTAAAACCACATTTCAGTTTGTGGCTACTGTGTGTTTTCTGTTATCAGTGTTCTACGTTGAGCAAATATCTCAAGTATGTGGGGAAAATGTGTTCTGTTTTGAATATTTTGGGGGATTAATTTTTTAAATGCAAATTCAAAATGGTACTTCGCCCAAATTCACAGAAATTGCATTGATTATTATTTTATTTTAGTGTTTATTTTATTTTATTTATTTATTTTTTTATGTCGGGTGCAACTGGGCATTTAGTCGAGGTAAAGCAACACAACTAAATATCAGTACATTAAATTTCTCTGCGCCAAACAACACAAAAAAAAAAAAAAGATGGTACCTTAAAAATAACAGACCCCTGGAGGCTCACAGGACTTGTTTTTAATCATTGAAAATACTCATTTTAAAACTGCCTCTGAAATCTGTCTGGGTTTTTTCTAGCCTCACTTCTGCTTTTTCTATTCAAACACAAAAACACGAGGGAAATGTCGGAAATATTCCTCGTAGCCGCAGTTGCCAACATCACAAGTATCATTACACACTTTGGTCATTTCAGGACTTAAACTCCCGGGAAATAATTTGGCTCTCTTGATATTTTACATTGACAAACATTTAGACTTTTGATCATTCCGAAAAGAAGCGTTTTATCTTGAGGAATGAGCCAGATTGCGCAAGTGGGACCTATGAGGATGAATTCTGCTGCAACTGAGCAAGCGTCTGTAGAAAATATGAATCACCACACTGATGGAAAAAGTGGCCAAACTTGATTTGCTTACAACAGTGACTCATAACAAAATCTCAAGTCACGATTTTATTTTATTTTTTTTACACATAACAATTCAGCCAGAAGAATTTATCTCTCCAGGCCATCAAGCAAGTGTCATAACAGGAGCCTGTTTGTTGTCATGTGAAAAGTCGGATTTCTGCTATGTAGCTCACTGTCTGATTGTTCATTTCTTGCTAATAATGTCATCACACAATTCTTTTTTTTTTTTTGCGAAATCACAGAAGCATTTGAGCATGTATGTAACTACAAAGTTGATTCATGCTTCTTTCAACCTGCAGTCTTGACTCACTTAGACGATGGGGTCTGATGGATGCAAAATTGGCTTGCAGAGGCCACCTACACTTCAATTAAAGATTTTGAGCAGGTTTGATCTAATAAAAATATAGTAAATAAATACATTTGATAAGTCAAAATGTTATTTTAGTTTTTATAAAAACAAATTGTCTTTTGCAAATTGTTAAAACGCACTTCTACTTAAGTGGCAAAACTGGATGTCATTTTTAGATTCAGCCGGGTTGCCAGTATCTGCCAAACTATAAAGCTGTGCTTCTCAATTAGTTCCTGTTGCGCACCCCCACCCCCCCCCCCCATTCCCAGTAAGAAGAAAACAATTCACGCCCCCACCACCCACGCTACGCCGCAACTCTAAATTAAAGCATTTCCGCTGCAAAACAAACCTACACCGTGGAGTTAATATTCGCTGCGCACAATGGGCAAGGAGGGCGCCACTGCCAACTAGTGGAGTGGATGTCCAATTACACTTTACTATTGTACGGTGGGGAAAAAAGTATGTTCCCACAGGGTTATTTGAGAAGCACGATACTAAAGTAATTTGTATTCTAATTTAATGACTTTTTAGAGCAAGTAATCAGTAAAGTGATTGTTTTTTTTGTTTCAAGATATCAATGGCAACACTGGTGACGATACACTTTACGCATTTTGTTATTGTTGCTCTTTGTCGCTTTCTGTGGAGCTTGATGTTTGTGTATTAGTGCGTCCCTCCATACTTAATATTTAAAAATATAACAGATTTTAGTATTGCCTATTCCTGTCATTTCTGTTGCCGTTTTCACCACCTTCAATTACATCACACCGAATATTCTGAGTTCCCCTGAGCGATAACATTGTCGCTCAACTCAAAGCTGACATTTTTCGCCTTGGGACTGAATGGCTTACATTAAAAATGGACGTAGTCACTTCCCCTGAATTAAAACCGACAGACCAGTCGCTTTAATTTCATCTTGAGCACTTCTTTTAAAACAGCTTTTGTGATGTTGCAGAAACTTAGTGGACGCTCACTTATATTGGATCAACTTGGTGCCAAGCACGCAGCCACGGATGTTATTTTCCCGTTGTTTTGTATTTGTATTATTTATTTTTTTGTGTGTATGTGTGTGTAATGCTAAAATTGTTGCATGCTCTTGCAGGGTAATTCCAACAGCATTTCAACTGTGGACATCTCAGTGTGGTTTGTCGGTTCAGAAAACTACGTGGACGCTTCTACCATCTTCTTAACCACCCTCAGTACATATGCTGGGCCACTGCTTTGGGCTTGCCATCTTGTTTGTTACCTCAGCTCAGAAAGAAACAGGTGAGTGCTAACTACTTATGTACGCTATCAACTGTATGGCAGCTCTGTTGCGATTGTGCATCATAAAAATGGATCTTGATTGGTGCTTTTCTTCTACTTTATGGCCAAAACCTTCCAAGCTCTTTGGTTGAGTTGGTGTTATGTGTGTTGTTTTGTATTTTTTGCTCTAAAAGAAGATAAATGACACGGACAACATCTGTCGACATGGATTCTTTGGGTTTGGATGACGTTGAATTTCATTTCGTTGTTAGAATGTGTTTGTTTGCACTGTACAAACAATCTGTTAAGAGTGCACATGACCAAATGGAGAATGTCAAAGAGACAGTGTGGTTGTTGGCGGCCTTGAATTTGTCGTTCAACATTGTATATATTATTTGATGGACCGGTAGACTTTATAACAAATTACCATTAGGTGCACTATATTCTTAATAATGAATAACATTTGTCAAAATTAGCATTATTAGGCATTATATCAATGGCAGACATGGCAGTGATGCGGGTACCACTTGTAGTTTGCCGTTTCCTTCTACTTCTATGCAAACAAACTGCATGATGTTACAAATGATAAGTATAATTCTGTTGTATTTGGCTTTTAAGTACGATACAATTACAATCATTGCAATTAATTCCAATACAATGACATTACAATCACAATGCAATACAAACCTTCAATCTGTAAGGATTATTTTGGTTTTGTTTTTCCATTTAGGTTTTTTTTTTTAGAATGCATTTGAACAGAATCGTTCCTGTTTGGATTAGAAAAATAGCCACCAAAATATCCCAGATTTCTGAAGAAATACCTATACTTAACTGCGTAATGCTTAAACTATCATAATATGGCCCTTTTAAATGAAACTTTTGATTTTCCTTTGCTTACACGCAGTGAAGTTCAAACTGTATAACATTAATATATTTATCAGAAAAAAAAAAAAACGACTGCCTTTGTTTTTTTTCTAACACTTACGCCTACTATTGTACTGTATTTTGATGTTTGTCATGATGGTGGTACTTAGAAAAATCTGTATTTTGGATGTGGCACTTGGTGCAAAAACATTTAAGAACCAGTGCCTTAGAAAATGTTTCTATTCTTTACTAATTAAAATGCTTATGACTTTTGTAAGACATTGTAAGTCATGCCCGTGAAAACTATCGCCATGGCGGCATGTCCCTGACCATGTATTCATTGCCAGAAACCAAAATGTTAAATCGTGTCGGGATTAAAGCCACTTGCACACATCAGCCTACCCTTGCTTTTTTACTAATTAATTTCCAAAAGCACAAGAGAATCTCACAAGGCATGATTGAATAAATTCAAACGCAGCGCTGTCTCATTGATCTGTTTCACCGGGCGTCTGTATAACCACGCACGCGGAGTTTAAATTACATTTAGTCTAACAGCACAATTGATTTGCCAAGCGGCGGTGTTAAAGCGTCTTCACCACACGCTTTGTGGCTCTCCCTGGTGCGTTGTTAGGATGTTGTTTGGTCGGCCTATCGCTTTCATGTTTTGGCCTCTGATGAATGCAGCACCCGTTGTATGCTTTTTTTTGTTCTTTTTTTTTTTTTTTCACGACACAGCTTGCAGCTCTGAATGACTTTGAATGTAGCTTGTTAACTGTTCTCAATGCAGGACATAATCCGTCTTTGTTAGAATGTCAAGGCGTATAAATGTCCAAATTCCTTTGTACAGAAAGTCAGACCAGTCAGTCTGATCTTAAAGTCGTACAAACTTCAATCCCAAAATGCTTTTTTATGCAAGTGAACTGCCCTTTGTAGTTGATGAGACCGCATATCAGAAATACAAATGGCAGATACCGTAACACCTTTTTTTTTTTTTTTTAACTGGTATTCTGTTTCAATTTCTCCCTCCAAACTGGACTCCTTGCCATGTCTCCTACTTCATCTGCATTTCTTCTCTCCCCCTCTTTGGAATGTGCTCAAAGTTCCCGCCCCCTCACCTGGGACTTTTGCCTGGTCAAATCTCCTCAGTTACACACCAGTGCACATTTTCTCAAGCAAGAAGATTGATTAATTGTCTTTTTTTGTCACTCTTTTCTATGCATTCTTCTTCCTGGTCGGCAGGTTGACAAGCCTCCACGATCATGTTTGGCCCAAGAGCTTTGGAATTGTGCTAATAACGTTTGCTAGGTGGTGCCTGCTGTCGTGTTTAGAAATAAGAAGGAACAAAAATTAAGAAACAATCGCAGAATCCCCCTCCAAAGAAACAATGTAGGCTATGTATCTTATGCTTATTGATGTTTTTTTTTTTTGTCCTGTTAAGGTCCTAGTCTCACAATATCAAAAGATTGTGAATCTACGCCAACTGAAATAATTAAGTGTTTGCTCTTACTGAAGTAGACTAAGTGGAGAAAAAAAAAACATTATGCTGTCGGTGAGTGGCATTGTTTGCATTTGTTTTTTTAATCCTTGCCATGCATGCAATTCCTGATGACAGTAAGGCAGGTCCTAGTCAGTCGAGCTAAGATCAACCAGAGTAGAAAAAGACCGCATGAGGAAGGAGAGACCGAACGCTGACGGAAGAAGAGACAAAAGATGACCCACAAAGAGAAGAAGTTGACATGATAATGACATGACCAAAACCAAATCGTCCTGACCTTCAAGTTTTGCTGAATGATTCGCATTCTGGATGAATGGATATATTTTGTATGACGAGTGTTGCTCATTTTTTTTTTTCATCAATTCATTATGTTTGAGCCTTGATGGCGTTTCACTTACCCCACCATCTCCTTGATTGCCTTCATATATGATTTGGCTTCCAGGTGTATAAACAATATACTGCAGAGTGTGAGTTTGAATATCCCCTTGAGGGATCATAATGAGTATAATAAATGTAATTTAAAAATAAACTGCGAAGGCAAGGTACCACTGTCCTTGGAACATAGCTGAAGACTAACCTTGGGTAATGTTGGTGCCATAAGTCGATTTTGGTTAATTATATATTTAATTATTTGCATCTTATTGGAATCGTTTTAATTGAACATTTATACATTGTTTGATGTTTTTTTTTAATTGAAAGTACAGTTATTACGAATATGTAAGTATGTAGGCTCCATAAAATTGTCCTACTTTTGGGCTGCCGTAAAGCGCAAGTAGAAGTGGAAAAGTTTGGTGTTGACGTAAAGTTAATTAGGAAGACGCGATCGACCTTGTTTTCTATTATTTGTTTCCAAGTGGAATTAAAGCGTAGCCTATTTTTGTTCAACTACAACGACGTCGTTCTTTTGGTGTCGTTGCTGGACTGAAAGGCTCGTCGAAGAAAGGCACGAGTCACGATTTGCATGCCCTGCCGATGTAGCGACAAAAAAAAGGGGACATGCTGCGTCACCGAGTCTTTCGAGACGAATGGTAAATTTCCAGAACAGTGACTGGTGGATGCGTTGCCGTTTTCTTCTTCTTGACTTGAGCGATCCCCCGTCTAATGTTGATTTTCCTCCGCAGGAGTCCTGTCGCAATGGGCCACGGTTGTTACTGTTTGGCTCTGCTCAGGTCGGTGCCGGCGGCAGCCTACATTGTTCTGATGACCGGCCTGCGCTACCATCCCTTCATTTGGAGCGTCTTCTCCCCTAAATTACTGTACGAGGCCATGCACCTGCTGCTCACTGCCGCCGTCTGTCTCATCTTGAACACCGTGGAGCAAAGCCGCACCTCCGCCACAGATTAGGCCACGACAACTGCTTGGCAAAAGTAAGAGAGATTGCACTGACTTTGTGAAGAGAATTCAAAAGTCCAATGATGTGAAAATGTTTTTTTGAAGCTCAGGGACTCCCTAAAAAGGCTGCTAGAATGATGTTTGGCTCCATGGGATCCAAAGGAAAGTCAATAGAAGTTGGCCGAGAGCTCACCAAATCCAGCTTTATATTTGAGAGGGAGTTGAGAACAATACAGCAACTATATTACTTTAAGTTATTATATAACACAAGGGTTCCTTTTCTACTCACTTTCTTATATTTATTATTCAGAAATGTAATTGTGTGCATCTGTGAACTTATTGGAGTAAAAAAAAAAAAATCAACATTTGACATGCTTGTATGGAGAGCCTATAAAGCCTGTTGGACTTGGAACTTTTTTTCAACTTGAGCAGATGGATGTAAAAAAAAAAAAAAAATGAAAATTGTCATTTTTTTTTATTTTTTTTTTTTCAACGTTCTTTTGCGAATTTCTTTACTTCGGAGGGCTTGACTATAAATAAATGCATGGACCAGTCACAGCATTATCACGACTTGGGCAGTCTAATTTTTAACAATACTAGTTTTCAGTGGTGCAGAACTGCATCATATCAAGAACTTTGTAAATATAAATTTTGATTTGGTCATACCAAAACATTGGAAATGGCTTTTAGTATGGTGCTGTTCTGCACATATAATATTGTTCAGTTAATACCTTTCTGTTTTCAAAATGCCACATAATTACCCTCATATAGGCATAGAGTTTATATTCACATTCCTCACAAGCAAATGATACAGAACAGTAAAAGAAAACAAGACTGATGGGTAAAGTTTGGTCATTTAAAAACTTTTATTTGAATTTCTCAAAATAATGCATTAGTTTATCATTTCAAATACAGAAGAAGAGTACCTTGAAAAAAAATGATTTAAAAAATAATTAAATTGCAATCTCAATATTGAGGATAAAAATCCCGTTCAGACGTTTTGTTTTTTTTTTTTGGGTTGTTACATGATTATACTCACTGATATTGATTGCGACAAAATTGGTAGAACGATTTGTTTGGCTGAAGCGACCATAGTGCAACTTGACACCTCTGGGGACAAAAATGAAGCGCATGTGCCGCCTCCAAGCTTGTCACTCAGCTAGATGAGTCTGGCTGCCTCGCGACACTTTCTAACCCGAGGCCAAGATTACTGACGTCTCCCAAGTCGCCACTGGTGATGGGGGGGGGGGGGAGAAATCATACACGTGGAGCCAAAGCTGGTTGTAAAGTTCTTTTTCTCTCATTTGCAGCATCGGGAGTCATGGAAAATTGAATTTCACTGATCTCAAAAAGCAGGATGGAATTCATTTTCAATGTTTTTAGTATTATTATGATTAGATTTATTACTGTTGTAATTTTCTGCGGTGTGAAACTTCGCTGCCCAATACAAAGTGCAAATTGCTTCCAATATTTTGACACTGAGCAATATTATCTTTGTTAGAGCATCCAACTCTTGTTTTAAACAAATTGTACCAATGTTGTAGCTTGTTAATGTATTTTCTAGTAACTATGCAACCTTCTGCGTTTGTGTCTGTTAGTTTCGGTGACCCTTCTTAGTTTGAATTATTTCTGTATTTTGTCATGACTGTAAAGTTCCGAATCCGTCTAGTGAGAAGTGGCAGGTGGGTATTTATGGATTTTTTTGGATTGATGCATTATTATTAATATTATTGATCATAGAATAAATGACCTTCCAGAAATCAAGGTTGTGTGACCCTTGCTGGCAACAGTCAGACAGAACTTTGAAAAAAGAAAAAATACACACATTTTCTTCTCTTTCTTGTCAATAATTAGCAACCAAATGATCTTGACTCAAGTTCACCTGATGCAAAATGGCTCACAGCCGTTCTTTCGGTCTAATCAACTTCTCTTTTAAGCAGGGGGCCAATACACCGGTTTTGAACACCTTTGCCAATTTTTCAAAAGTTATGGACTAAACACATGCTAAGAAAAAACAAAGTTGAGATTACTTAACACCAGAAAAAAATTTCATTTTCAGTTTTTCATTTGACTAATTTCAATCGAAATTCACAGGGCACGGGGACGGAGCCCTGCTGTACGTGAATTCCGCAAGATGGTGGCAAAGCATTTTTTCCCTATTTTCCGAAGGTATAACCTGACAAAATAAAGCGGCTCCCCTTTCTTCAATAATATCTTGGCCCCAAGATAGCACCAGAGCAATACTTTTTTTTTTTTTTTTTAAGACTTTTCTCTGGCCTGAGCCCACAACAGTGTTTTCTGAGTAGTAATTAAGATGTCGGGAATGCGTAGATGATTCTGAGCACAGTTAAGGAATTGTGTTTGTAAATATTGGCCAGGTTTCTCATTTGTAGATTTTAAACATTGCTTTTATGACTGATTTCAACTTTTAACACTTTACACATCCGGTTAAAATTTGAGATAATTTGAGCAAGAATTGGACATGTTATTAGACTCGGAAATGACCATTTATACCGTCTATATCGCGTATCTTTATGACATCCACATTGTGATGTTTCTATCTTCCTATTCCGAGTCACTTTCCAAGAGGATGAAACTGTTTTAGGATAACAAAATGGAGTACCTCTTTGAGCGAGCTGTCTGCGGAGGTGTTGGCCCGCCAGCCGATAACGAAGTTTAATCACCTCACAAAGTCCAGAATAATCACTCAGGCTCTCCGAGGAGCTTCCGGGGTGTTCCCTTTGCTACTAACAGATGAACCTTCAGCTTCTTTTTTTCCACATGATGAACTCAATCCTGCTACATAATCACTGGACGTGAGCTCGAAGCGAGCCGCATTTAGCACTTCACTGGTTTCCTTAAAAGTAACCGTGTTGCATAAAAACAGTTCTATACATCCCACAATAATGTTTCGCAACCATATCACGAAAATTATGGAATACTGAAATAATAATCACCTTGTCTCAATTTACTCCCGAATTGACTTAATAAGAAATATGCAGCAGTTTCTCGAACTTGTGTCTGGAAGTGAAGTTATGCACGCGAGTTGGACAGAGAACGACCTTACCTCAGCCGCACTCCGATGCTCCACGAGTGGTCTGCTAAATGGCGAATGGCAGTAAGCCAAAGAGGTTATTACAAGTTTCCAGCTGGCTCCACTGCACACGCTGCTGATGAACGCCCAATTCACTGGTGGGGCTGCAGACTGTGCCAGTGCTTCCTTTTTTTTTCTTTTCTTTTTTTCCTCCCCGCACTGCATCTCTGGCTCACTGTTCGCTCCAAGAAAGTGGATATTGTCTGCTTGCAAACGTGGTGCCTAGTGCATACATTTACTACGGTATGTTCGTTTACACAACGTAGTGATGTGAAAATCAACTTGGTCCATGCGCTTTTTTTTTTTTTCGCTGCGTGTGACTGAGGCGGCGACCTACAAAATTATACTTATTGTAGCCCTTAAACAGGATATTGCAAAGATTGCGATCCTTAAAATCTGGCGGTTTACAAGGAAATACAAAAGATACGGTTTAGGTCAGCGATGGGCTACGTTAGTGATGGCTAAATAAAGCTTCAAATCTGCTTCATGAACCAGTTGTAGTATTTTTGGGCTCCAGCAGATGGCACTCTCTGTTCAAAAGCACGCTGACTTGGCACTTTTTAAACCCTTTATTTAAACCAACAGTGCCATCTACAGGACTCAGAAATACAACAACTGGTTCATGAAGCAAATTTGAAGCTTCATTTTGCCATCACTAGGCTACGTTATAAAAACTCTTCTGCAACCATATTTGATCAGTTTCAAGTTGGAACAACACGAAGCGAGCATCAGCTGTTTATCTCCGTTAGAGGAGAACCGAGATGTTTGTTGATTTTGTGGCATCTTGGAGTCATTCAAGTTAATGGAGAGACTTCCTATCACAGAGGAATTCAACAGAACTGACTGGCATGTTACAATTTCTCGCAAGTCACAGTCACGATTTTATGTATGAGATTTATATTTAACCGGTCAGTTCATTGACACACATTCAACGAACTACGCCTAACATCGACCTAAACGATAATCATGAACGACTTAGGACAGAAAATGTTGAGCATTGCATGCCACAATGCATCCCGGGAACTGAAAAACAGCAAAATTGTGCAAAATACACAAACGGAACCGACGACAGTTCGTTTAAAATGCATTAAAATGTTTGATGCTGGTCTAGATTGCCACTATTAATATTTATTTCTTCTAACTACATTTCTTACATCAGTAGGTTCTATCAAAAGGCATTTACATGCGTCAAGCACTTGTTTGTATTCTTACATTTAATCCTAAAAAATTTACATACTGTTTCTAACCGTAAACGGGGTTCAATTGTGGACCCTGTAGGGTAAATTAAAAAAGTTGTTCCTTGAAGAAAAAATGGGCAACTGCCGCTCCCTTTTTTTTTTTCTCCTGACAGTGAATGTTACTGCAGTTCTATTGGTGAACTTTGGGCAATACTCATAAATAATCTGGAGGCCGTAAACCCGCAGGCCAGACGGACTCACAGCAATAGAAGCGACTGGACAAATTTTGGTGGGTCAACACGTGATGATTTTGAACCCGACGGTGTTGCTGATTTGCGATATAGTCGCTAAACGGAACTTCCAAATACAAATTGTCAGCATTCCTCCAGCAGATGCTCACTAATAAAGATTTGCAGGTTGAAGCTTGTACATCAGCAATAAAAGCCATTTTGGTCAGCAAGGGTCCATTGTTTGGCTTTTAAAAACCACTGAAGCTCTCTTCACGTTGCAGCAGGATGACACGCAGACAAATGGATGCATGTCTGATAAAATGCTTTTAGGGATATTGATTTTGTTTCCATGAGTATAGACAGAAGTTTTTTTTCCCCCTTTGATAAACACTCAAAGTAATGGTCTATGCGCTTGTCCAAGATCCATTACAAGTGCTGTGCCAAAAAATGTTACCCTCGTGATAGTTTCGCTCAATTTTTAGAATTAAGTACCAGTTTTTGTTCTGACTTTTCCGAATCTTCCTCCTCATTAATTGACATCCCGCTGAAACAGATAATCATGTCTCCGCTTTGCCATTCCGGTGTTCAGCGTGCGTGCGGCGCTCCGGCGACGGGATGACACACACGCTGATGTACAAAGTGGCTCGAGGATCGCCAAAGACACTTTTGATGTCACTTTCTCTGCCTTCCACTGCAACATTCATCATTCTTCCAAAATTCTGCAGCGCCATCACTTGTGCGGAGACGCTCCTGAGACGCCTCCGAGTGAGGACGTTGCGAGTTGCAAATCAGCGATTTGCTACCTTGTGTGACCAGAGCGAGAGGCTCATTACACTAATGCAGCAACACAATCCAACTAAAGTTCCCCTCACATGGAGAATAGCCTCTCGGGCCTGGAGAACACTGATTTTATGATAATAGACGTGCAAACTTTTACAATGAAATTACCAACAAAAATCTCGGCGTAGGAATGACAAATTCACTTTATCAATCTCGTGCTTTATCAATTTATGGCCAAAGGGTGTGTAACTACGCTCAACACGTTGTGTGGTCCAACTTTGTGTCGCCAAATTTGAGCATGCTCACTCTCGGAGCTGGAAATAATAACCCGGTTGATCGAGTACGCTCAATATTCTCGTCTAGGCTCTAAGGCTTCCAATAAAATCTCATTGGCGGTGGCTAACAGTTCATCTATAGCACACAGTTGTCATAATTATGTGCTGTAAATTCAAATAAATGAATGCAGTGTTTTTGGGTCGCATGAATATTTGAAGGCAAATAGATGGGCCATCGTGATGAAGTCACTGATGAGGCTTTAAAACTGGACTGACGGGCCTTTTTTGTACATCAGGCATATTTAAAGTAGCTCTGCGACGAAAAATATGGCGCAAGTCATGATACCGTTCATCCTTTGGGCGTGCCTCCAACATGTGGCATGAATTGATGAAGCCTGATCAAATGAGCAGCAAAATGTTTTCCAAGATATGAGAACCCGCGAGAAGGAAGCGCAGATAGTTGTTAAAAGTTCGGAACAGTATTTTCCCTTCGTTGTAGCATGAAAAAATTGTGAGCAAGAACACATGATTGAAGGGGCTTGTTTGTCCAAGTAAAATAGTGCACAGCATTAAATGATAAGGTAATTTAAAAAAAAAAATAACGAATTACATTCTCTGGAACAAATGAATCCAAGTGATCACAGTTTGGTGGTTGAGGAAGGCTGCATTATGGCGCAGTTTTAATCTGCTCATTTTTGGACTCTAGAAACAGGAGTTCAGATCATTTATACAGACAAACTACATTTTTGGGGGGGAGAAAATGCAGTAACCCCCTCTCTATCACAACATTACAGTTTTGAAGTCACGCTATTTTGCTGATTTTTTTTTTAAACACAATTTAATTGAACTCTGCTTTATATTGGGTGTAATTCCACTGTCGACCACTAGTTTGCGACGGTGTAAATTTGAAAAAAGAAGCGTGAAACCAAATGTTTTTGCTGAATGAGAAATGTCCATGCCTTTAAGTTTACTTGATAATGTTCATTTTCAGGTATGATAAGTGTGTTCGTTTGAAGAAAAAAAAAATATCGGATTTGTTTTGTCAAAATCAAAGATTTCACTTTTTCCAGGGGTGGTCTGGAATGTCGCCCCGTGATGGAGGGGGGGATTAGATAAGATCATTTTGCTATCGTTCAGACTGAATTCCGTCTTTTCCGTCACTTTGACATTTTCGCCCTTGTAGATTTCATGACAATGAGGATCGACCCATTGAGAATCTTTGGACGTTTCTTTACGCAACTCTCCCAACAATAACGGATCACGATCGACAACAAGTGAACACAGACATCCCAAGTGAAAAGTTCCTGCTGACAGCTGCTCATTTGTGAGTCCTTTTGTTGCGAAAGGGCCTAAACACACACCGTCTTTTCGACATCATCAGCATCTTCCGCCGTGCTTCCCCTGGATCCCTGAGGAGCCCTTTTATCATCTGAGGAGTTGTTAAGACAATTCCTGAGGTGGAGCTGTATTTTTTTTTTATCCTTAACAGAACAGATGTTTCCTTCCCTTCTTTGTCGTAGCCAACAATCATCTGTCAGGCTAATCGCCAAATAGCGAGCATGTCATTGTGTAGTGGGGAGCAAAAAGGATGAAATTCCCTATTAAGGCACCAAAAGAATTGGTAATATGAGGCCATTTAAAAACACGACAAGCTTATTTAGTCGTTATAAAAAGTCTGCACACCCGTGTTTTTGTGATGTAAATAACGTTCAGACGTTTGACTTTGACTAATATTGGGAAATGTTCTGAATTCCACCTTGACCAAAGGAATCAGTAGTTGAAAATGGCAGAATTTCTTTTTTTTGGGGGGGGGGGGGGGGCGTATTAAATTAGTGATTGAACATGAGTTCATGTTGACGATGACAATATAAGGTGGCATAGCAATTTGAATGAGGTGAGTCCGCCATTCGGTGGCTCGATAAGTGGATCTGTCCAATGTGTGTATCATCGGAAGGGCTGGCACACGACATTATAGTGCCCTCTATAGGTGAGTAATGGAAATTTATTTTTTTAATAGTAAAGACGCAGCATTGATGAAGAACAAAACCTATGTCACAATTTGATAAATTTCATATTTTTTCTCAAATCTACTTTTGGTCAGGCCGCATGTGTCTGTGTTATTTTAACAATTTGGCCGATCCAAAGTGTTGAAATTATCCCGCGCTCTTTGGCGACGCAATGTTAATGAACTAATGTGACGATTTTTGGAGTCTGCTGAAAAAATGATCATTTTGGTGGTATGAAGATTCTTCCCTACAATATGCACTTTTGAAATAAAGCAAAGTTTTGACATCTTGGGGGTTTGTTCCTCATTGAACAACAAAATATTTCACTGTGCCAAATTTTAAAAAATGGATATTGTATGCAATTGAAAAAAAAAACATTCTGACTGGTTTCTTGTGTACTGAGTTTGAATCGGAACTTGTTCCTGTTTGCAAAAGTTCTCTTTTAGTATGCCACCTATGCAAAACTATAAAGCAATGTGTTTGGGGAAAGTTCAGTGTGCAAGATGTGAGGTTAAATATACTTTTTATTCACAAATATAAATCTGCACAGCAAATATTCCATCACACACTTGAGTTTTACTGCAAGCTGCTGGCCTTATGCTGCATTGTGCCCGCATTGCCTTATTTCAGCCTGTTGCTCCTCATTAGTGTGACGGTGATGTTAATGCAAAGTGTAGCAGGCAGCTGGGACAAAATGTCGCTTTCAGGTTTCCATAACGGTCCCACAGCGCTCGCTCGGCTATGTGTCGCGTGCCTCGGTGGGGAAGATGTCCTCATAAGCCGGCGGCAGTTCACTGGGGAGCGGGTAGGAGAAGGGAAAGCAGTGGTTGAGTTCCGGGTCTGCGGGCGAGTATCCCGGCAGCTCGATGGACGGATGCCCCCCGCGCTGGGCTTCCGCCCCACTCTCGTCCAACACGTTCAAAACGGCTAAATTGATATAAGACACCGGCTGGAAGTCCGCCGAGGAGCAGTCCCGCTCCTCGTTGAAGATGATGGGCCCGGAGCTGTGCCTCTGAACCTGCCTGCTCCTGGAGAACTGGGCCGCTTTGTACCTTTGGATGAGCACCAGGTTGACGAGCCCCAGGAGGCACTCGAGCGTGCTGAGCACCGTGGAGATGACCAAACTCCTCTGGTACTCCTTCAGCTCCTCACAAGCCCGGCTCACCTGGCCCGAGTGGACACAGTAATGGGAATACTTCCTCTCCACCAGGGAAGCGGTGTCCCCGTCCACCACGGCTCCGGAGAAGGCGGTGAGGACCCCCAGGAGGAAGACCACAACCCCCAGCAGCACCAAATTCCGGCTGCGCGGTTTCCCCGTGCAGCAAAGCAGCGCGACGCCCAGGAGGACCTGGCCGCTTCCCAGGAGCAGCCCGGAGTAGAAAGCTCCGGCCGCGGCGCCCAGGTGGAAGTGTTCTCTGACGCTGGAGCCCAGCGAGACGCATCTTAATCCGAGCACAAGTTCGCTGAGGGCGCACGCGAAGAGGAGGGTGCTGGATAGGACGGCGCACAGCCCTTTCCCACTCAACTTCATTATATTCCACCTCTGCTGCCGCTCTCGATCCCTCGCAGCTGGCAGCCGTCTTCATCCTCCGTCCGGTCCGGGGGCGCCCCGGTCGCCGGCGGTCATCGTCGGCCGGTTCTTCTTGTCGGCCGGTTCGAAGGCGACGGTGGTCCGCGCCGCTGTGGCGTCTCTCCGCATTCCCGACGCTTTACGGGAAGGCTGGAAATGTTAATTCATGCCAGGAAGGCATGCATGCCCCGCTTTGCACCTACCGCCCCGTCGATAATCCATTGGCGAGCATTGATTACGCTTAGCCCCGCAAAGTTAGGACCCTTTGCTTCCTCATCAGAGAGCCGTCTGACTGCGGGAGTGCGATGTGTGCGCGCGCGTTTGCGTGTGCGCGTGTGTGTGTGAGTGTATCCATTTTGCAAATCTATATGCCACAGGTTCTGTGGACTCAACATTCTTTACTCGGTGTGGACCGACAATGTTAAGAATTTATGTGGAGATAAATTGAAGGCAAAGGCCCCTGAATATTTTCCAAATATTTCATCTTTGACGCTGTTGTAAAATTTACGAATTTGTCCTCACTGTGAAAGTGCGTGATTTCTAAACGTGTTTTTGACACTGATTTAAAAATAGATATCTTTAGCTTTTTTTTATTTTCAGCACAAGTTTATTTTTATTCATTTTTTTATTAGAATTTTTGTTGTTTTTTACGTTTGACCTATTAAAGATGTTATTATAATTGTAATTTAGGGGTGTAATACAAAAAACAACAACAATTGTTACTGAACTTAACCCTTAATCAATATTGCTAAATATATTCCTATGTTACATATTATAATATAATTTATAAGGGATGTTCGATTACACCTTTTCAGGACGATACCAAGGAACTGATACCCTTCTACTTTTCCATCCATCTATGATCTGAGCCGCTTGTATCCCACCTGTCTTCGAGCAGGTACACCCTGAACTGGTGGTAGGGCACACGTAGCCGAACAACCATCCGCGCTCACACTCACACCTACGGACAATTTCGAGTGTTCAATCAACCTGTCATGCATGTTTAGAAATGTGGGAGGAAACCGGAGTACCGGAGAGGAAACCCACACAGGCACGGGGAGAACATGCAAACTCCACACAGGAAGGTCGGAACCCTGCAACTCTGAACTGATAGGTCATTCACTTTTTTTTTTAATGTATGATGACCTTAATTCCAACTTGGTGTTTGTGATACAAAAACTTGATTCAAGCCCTGGATAATAGTTATTCACTTCTCAACATGCTGCGTGTGGCAAATAAAATCTTCAAAAAGAGGCTTCAAACTTTTTTATGTTAGTGGTGGTGGACTAATGGTAAAAAATATGACATGACCTGTGTTTTTGTTCCTGCACTTGTGCATCATACACCCCATAATAAGTTCTTTGTCAGATGGATTTTCTGAGTGCAGCCATAAAAGCGCTGTCCGTGGTGCTGGAATGCAATGCCCGAATCCAAACTTGGCCCACTCGACTTCTTCCTCTCCAAATTATCCATCATTGGCCTTATTAAAACCATTTGTGTGTGTAGGAAAACAGATGTAAGTGAGGAGGATTCTCGTGTTATTACGAGGTAGGTTATTGGCAGGAACACTTCTACATTGTCCAGATCAATGCATGCGTGAGTCATCACATTGCTGCGAGATCGAGATGATGATGCAGCCTTAAGTCTCAATATGCGTGTGTTCTCCACTGGAAGTTACAGATAAAAGTTTAATACCAAAAAAAAAATCAATACAGAGTAGGGGCCTATCCCATTTAGAGGCTGGGTACACCATGCCTGGTATCATATTTCATCACATTAGTTCCCAGACTGGGAGACATTGAATTTTTAAATGCTTGGAAACAAATTTTTGAGTCTATCAGGGTCTTGTCACCCATCAAGAGTGAAATTTATCATCCAAGTCTTTTATTTAGCCTCGTTGTGAAAATGTCTCTGTGAAGCACTCCACTGTTATGTAACAGTGGTAGTCTCATAGTTCTTTCTTGTGATCGGCGTAAATTCTTCAAGGCGTGTGGTGTATCTCTGCGGAGAGGCGGGTTAGATCCAAGTTGGTAATTTCGCAGATGAGTGCAGGCCGCGGAATTTGCAAGAGGGAGAGCTGGACCACTGGAATGGTTGCAGCCCACGCGGTCTCGGCGGAAGGATTAGATTGACTTTACCTCGCTCATCATGTGTTTCAGTCAACAAATACTTTCAAAAGACTGTAAGTCAGCTATTTATCAGTTCAGCCTAGAGGTGTTCCTCAAGGATCAACCTTGGGGCCACTTCTTTTTTTTCTTTTTATTCATTATCTTCACTTTATTTTCTCAATTTGATCTTTCCAATTATATTCTGCTGATACTATTATTAACACCTCCAAGCCTTTTAATTAAAAAATCCAAGAATCTTTACAACAGGAAGAACATTTTTAGACTTGACTTATTGAAAACAGATTACTACTTAACCAAATTAAAATATGTGCAATTCTTTTTAGTCTACAAAAAATATTTCTGCCTTTGGTTTTAACATATAATGATTGTAAATGTCTTCAGAAATCTGGTAAATGTAAATATTTAGGGGATTGGATTCCCTCAACACAATTGAATATGTTTTAAAAGAAGATTAATGTTGCATTGCTCTTTTATCTAGTTCTATGCAATGTATTATGTTTACATTTCACGTCGGGAAGAAACGTATAACGTTGTTGCCCGATTATTTAATTTTGACTTGTGTCAAAGCTGCTCTAGAGCCTTTTAATGAGATCTAATGTCACAAAAACATCATGCTAACCAAGTCTTTCCATCACTGCTCAGATGCATGAGACCCAACTATCCCAAATAACTCTCGTGAGTTAAACCAGAGAGTTACAATTGGGCTGTAATTCATTTTCCATTGTATATTCTGACGGAAGAGTGACACAGACCTTTTATTTTAGGGGTGACTGTTTTAATATAATCTTGAAAAAAATGGCATAATACATCTCCTTTAAAAGGCAACCAGCTGAGAAAGCGATCTGTGAAGTGATGTTGCATTCCAGTTCTTTCAGATTTAGGTGGGCTGATGTGAAACCTGTCAGAAGAGAGTTAACTCGGTGCAGAAAACATTTGATGATGTCGTTGAGACCACACTAGCTCTTCTGAGACATAATTTTGACGTTCTCCTCAGGACCACTGGTCATCTGGTGTTGATCATCTTCTGGTGTAGGTTGGCCGATTGTCGCAGAGAAACCTCAATTTCGAAAAGTCACACTCCAGCCTGTATCAATGATTTTGTTAAGTCAGATGTATTTTTTTTTTTTTTTTACACTGCTTAATTTCATGTTACATTTGTGTCCTTTATTTAATATGAGCGTGCAAGGCGTAATGACGAGTCTTAAAATCTTACTGAGTCAGCCAGTATATTGGAAAAGTGGTTCTACTGAACTGGTTGTTGTTCCGTATAACTGTGATTAAGAGCAGGCTGTGAAAATAACTTCAGGAAAAGAACGAACCGGCACCGGAACAAAGTGATTATTTTAATTTTGATAAAATGGCCGGATTCAACCGTGTGAAAAATTGGATGAGTACAGCTTCCCGTATGTCTTCTACAGTATGTCAGCGTTGAGGCCCATTCACTCTCTTAAGACGGATGATTGTCCTGCGCGCTTCACAAAGCGGCAACAGGCCATGACGAGGAAAGTCACTCGCGCCGTTATGACCCGGCTTTAGCTGCTCGAAATCCGTTGGATGAATGAAAAAAATCCTCCTGTGAAGGTCATTCTGAGCATCGGGGTGGCATGAGTTTGATTTCAGGTTTTAGGAACAACAACAAGCATAATTGCCTTTTTGTTAGGACATAATAACATTGGGATGTAGGAAGACGTGCATCCGTCACCCATGAGGCGGCGTATTGACAACAAGAGAAGGCCAGACTCATTAAATGATTAGTTTCAGTCTGAACGGAGCAGTAAGTAATCTATACTGGGGTAATAATTTCATTATTGAAACAGTAATTGCATCACAATCTGGAGTCTTCATTATACAACGGGACCGTAACCGACAAGTCATTGATGCATTTTCAGACGCAATAAAAGTTGTGATCACATATTAAGAGCTTAGCGGGGGCAAACTACGGCCCGGGGGCCACATGCGGCCCGTTAAACATTTTAATCTGGCCCGCCGAACTTGGAAAATAAAATTAATGAATAAACCTTGTTAATGTTTTATTTTCTAAATGTGTTTTTTCAAAGACATATATATTGTTGTAATGCTTTGGTTCACTTTCATTTAAAATTACATTTATTTATTTTCTTCGACAAGGTGAGGTTCCCAAAACACTCCATCCATTTGCTTCCATTGTGGCCCGCCAATCAAAAGGTTTGCCCACCCCTGAGACAAGACCATTCGGGAGCTAAACTAACCACTAGTCAACCTTCGTGACTGACTAAAAACTCCGGTCAAACTTTCTTGCAAAAAAAAAAAAAGGAAAATAGAGGTGACATTTTTTTCCCCATTGAAGGAGACTTGAATCAAAAAGATTTCAGGCTTGAGCAGTGTTGGGTCACTTGACTTCACTACCATTTCATTCAATTATGCCGAGAAATATTGAAGCCAATTATAAGTCAACCGCAAGGCATTGACAGGCTCGTCCGAGGGAAGGAGACGATGCAGAAACAAGATTAATATCGAAAGTGCATTTCTCCCCATCCGGTGCCATCAGCGCGATTGTTCAGCTTTGCCTTCAAGAGGATGAATAGATGTCCTTGCTTCATGGTTTTTCTCACAAAGTTTCTAATATGATGGAGCAGGGAAATTATAGGTAGACAATGATGGTGATGATGATAGTTATGATAATGATCATCAGAGATTTGGAGCAGCTCATTAGTAAAGTGAGAGCAGATGTGCAAGTTATGATGATCCAGCGCACGAGTTTTATTTTCAAAATTGATGTGCATCCAACTAGTTTCCACTGAACTTGTTCTTTCCAGTGGTCATCCCTGACATCTTTGCCTCAAATATATTTTTGTGCTTATGTTTTCAGACTCGCCATTTGAAGCTACCCCAACGATTGGTCAGTCTCCAAAGGAGTCTTTTTTTTTTTTTAATTATTGATTGATCTAAAGTGTTGAAGGAACATGTGGCAAACAACATTTTGGCAATGAATAGTTCATTACTCGATAGTGTGATTTCCCCCCCCCCATTAACCCAGAGGAACAGAAAGGCCGATCAGACTGATCTCATTCATCTTTATTTTTGATACATTCACTTCACTCACATAATGTAACGTCCTTGGGTTCCGCTCCCATTTGTTTATTTGAATTTGTACTGTACATCATTTTAATTATACATTGACCCTTCACCATTCAACCACCAGGGAGCGCTGTAAGCATTTGCTTTTCTGGCTGATTTACTTCACACCAAATACTTTTAAGTAAGCAGCAGTTATCTCGTTCGTCATGAGAAACGGATTTTTGCCATGTCAGCATACCATCTGCTATTTTTTTTTATAAATGCTGACTGCGTACAAACAGGCCAAGAACCTGGAGTGCTATTCGAACACGAAGCTACCACATTCTGCTGTATTTGGTAGAAAACCAGAGGCGGAGAACATGATGTAATGAAGCAAACAGCTGGATGAAGCGATGTGAATCGATTTCCGATCTCCCAGCGTTGTGAGGCATGTTGCTGAATGCTAATGTGTGTTTGTGAGGGTTGTTTTTGCCGCCCGTGCACAGCTAAAGAGAAACAAGCTGGGTTCGGAGCAAACTTCCTTACATTATTATTATTACTGAAACTACAAAGAACGGACAGGGGAGTGAGAAAATGAATGACTGAAGTGACAAGTCATTTGAACAGAGGTTAAATGTGTTTTCAAATATAATTGAAAGTGCGCCAACAAGCAAATGAACAAATAACATTAATGATACATAATGAATGTATCTGCCAATTATCTCACTTATTTCCATCCTTGACCAACGGTAGCGGATATAAAAAAAAAATGCAACACCAATGCAGTACCAACAAAAAAAAAGAAGAAAAACATGAGTGAGAGTGTAGTGGAACTTTGCGCATCTAGTTCACTTCCTGTTGCTCGGCCGTCGGGGATGGAAGTTCAGCATCAACTGGCTCACTTGATCCGTATTTGTTCTTTAAAGAACGTCCCAAAAACAGCCAATACTCCTTGCGGATGCTATCCTTCTCCTCGGCTAAAAGTTCACAAATCTTGGAGAAGAAAAAGAAAATAAAGAGAAGGTCGTTAACAACAATTCTTGTACAATCCACCGTACAAGACAAGGAAAAGTCCAGAAACTGCAAAGTCATACTAGACCAGTTGAATCACTTACTTCTAGAGCTCTTTTTAAAGTTTCCACTCGGTCTTCCTCCGATTTTCCTTTTTGACTGCTGTTCTCCAAAGCGTCCTCGTAACAATCGAAGAGAAACGCGAGAAGGTAAGAGGAGCAACGCGTCTCCTTCAACTCCAGGACTTTCTCCAGCAACCCGGGCTGAGATGACAAACCTCGGTCCTGAAGCATCCTGGGTGGGAGAAAGAAAAACATAATTGAGGTTCAACTATTATTGGCATCAATGTATCAATTTAGATTTGATTCACAGTACATGATCCAACATCATTTTCTTGAGGCACACTCAGACAAACGAGTCAAATCTGGATTCATGAAGCGGCCTTGAGTCATTTATTTTTTTAATGCGGAATATGAACTGCAGCTGGGAAATGACTTACCCTTTCAAATAGTTCCACACACTTTCATTGTGGGGGGCCTTTTTGATCTGGGTCAGACAGTATCTTACGTGAAAATAGGAAGAAAAGGAAAATTAAAGTCAGTTGGACATGGTGGTACGTAAGCAACAAATTTTGTAGGCAATGATTGTTGGTAGTCCACTTAATAGTAAACATATCCTGTGAGGAAGCTTTTGGGAAAATCTGCCGGACTTACTCAATCTCTCTCTCAAGTATGGCTTGATCCGAGAAGCCTGTCGTGTGTGTAATAACAAAATGTCTCTGGTTCCAGGCCGAATTATTCCTCACATCTTCATCCAAGAGATTTTCGACAAACTCCAGCTCGTTGTCCCACAGTTTGTACTCCTGACAATTTGATGAGCAGTAGAAAAAAAAAAGTTAGCGCAAGCAACTTTGTTACTTTAGGCATTACAATTTATGGTAATACTCGTTGGATTGGAAATAGGACTCCTACAAATGTATAAAAATCAGTTTGTGAAGTCGACACACCCCGGTTCAAATCATTAAAAGTGCCTCTGATGGAGTTCAGCTGTCCGTGTTTTTTTTTTTTTTTTTTTTTAAACACATTAAGATATTCAAATTTTCAGCACAATCGACGCCATTTGTTTTCTCTTGTATTATTACATTTCACATGAAGAATTTTCATTCTTTAATTACTGAGGTAAATGCCTTTGTATTCACTCAATTTTGGCACAAAAAAAACCCAAAAACATACATTGAAAGTATGAAACCAATGCCTAAATTAAGCTTTCAATGATGGGGGCAGGAGGTGTCCTATGCTCTTAAGTAGTTGCACCACCAACCTGGATGACCCACTGCCTTTGCTGCCAGGCATGGTAGTTCTTTGCATCTTGGCTGAGGATGTCTGCAATGAACTCCAACTCTTCTGAAGGATCATTCAACCACTCAACCACTATACGTCTGTGATGCCTGCAAGACACAAGGACATATTTTCACTCTTTTAACATAAGCGGTATCAGAATATAATATAACCGCTTCATCTGAATCTTTGTTAAGCACTGTACCTTGAACTGATTACTGAGAAATTACTTAGCACAAACAAATGTTTCATTGAAGCATTAATTGGTCAGCCACTTCTTTACATGCACTCACCAAACTTGGTAGTTTTTAGGTTGATCTTCAATGATGGCTGTAATGTACCTCATTTCTTCCCTCAGGTCCTTTGACAACGCTTGTAGTAATACTCGCCTGTAGTGCCTGCATGATCCCCACACAACAACACACTATAACTATCATGCCTACAGTCATTTGCAAATGTATGTATGCGAAAGTGTTAAGAAATGTACAACCATTAAGAAAACATAATCTCATGGAGCCAAAGATAACTGAAACTATTAAGTGAAGTATTGACCTTGCAAAAAAAAACAAAAAAACAATACAAATAAAATTTGAAGCTATGGTAAGTATTTAAAAAAAAAAAAACATTTCAAATTCACATTTTAACCATCATTTTGAAATGTGACAATAATAGCCATCTCACCACACGGTGTAATTTGCAGCATTCAACTCAATAGCATCTGCTGTCAAGGCAAAAGCCCGTTCGCTCTTTTCGTCATTCTTCAGCAGGGCGCGGAAATAGTCAAAAACATCAGAGACTGAAAAACAAACGGTTTAAAATATTAGACACAAAAAATGACAAAGTGCGGGCGATTCGTGTGAATTGTTTTTCCATTTAATAAATAAAAGTTATTGAGAAACTGCATTTTATGTTTATTTGGGTTGTCTGTGATATCAAATTAAATTGGCTTTGTCAATAACATTAAAATGTGACATGTAAAATAATTTAAAGCAAACGAGGAAAATACTTTTTTTTCTCTGCACTGGACGTTTGGTAACTTGACGGTACCATGCTGCAAACGGCATTTTAATAACAGAATATAAATTCGTGTCTATGCCAGCCACTGTACCACACATCTGTACCAAACTTACACTTTTCAGAATAAGCAATCTTGACAACAGGGTTTGGTCCATCATCTTGAGGAACAGGCTCCAAGTCAGCCCACTCTTTCCTGTCCCTGAAACACAACACGAAGCTTTGCAGTTGACATAAATTTAAAAAAATATGTTTTCAATCAGACTTGGACACGCATGATACTTTTCATTCACTCAAAAGTAGACGTTCCATTTATTTCAACTAGCTAGTAAGACACAACTACGTTTGTGGAACAGGACAATACCTGTAAAACATATATCGATTAATGACAAAGTCATCGTCGACATGATCTCCTGCTTCTGCATTAAACTCGTTATCTTCTTGAAATGTCACAGAATCGTTGGAAATGTCTTCAATCCCCGACATTGCTAACTTGTTAGCCTGTCAATCACGACGCTACGGAATGGAAAGGAAACAACGCAATTTCCGGTTTGGCTAAGATGCATTTAAGTTCAGTGGGACATTTCGGTACTAAGGCAAAACGCACCAACACTTATACAGTTAGCCACGATACGTTACAGCATTTAATGATATAATGTGCACGAAAAGAAATTCTGCAACCCGCACGCTATACAGCTCTGTCCCAATATGAAAATACATTTCCGAGACCGTATTATTTTTACGCAAAGGAATTTAATGTCCCACTGATGTCCTGGTACGAAATAAATTTTACTATTAAAACCGATCCCAAGTTTGAACAGCACACATTTAAGACGAAATGCAGACTATATTTAACTGAGCAATATATTTAATAGCTTGTTTTATAGTAAACATTCGAGGAGTACAAAATATTGAAACTAAAAATATCACATGCAGTTGCTTCACATTCAGATGATCTGCGTTGGAGCGTAGTGATAGTCCAGTTGCTGGTGCAAGTGTCATGAAATAATTGCACCAAAAGGCAATGTCAAACTGAACTTTATTTGGAATCAATGACTCTGGACATTATAAAAATAAATAGATGATTCACAGTCAGTGGATCATAATACAAAGTGTTATCAAAATTATGCATCAGCAAGAATGAAGAATCGAACACATGCATTATGCACCCTTCCACCAACTTATACTGTATATGGTGAGAACACTCCTTGACCCGTCCAGTCAAGTAGGTTTTCCAACACCACCACAAGCTGATTGAATATAAAAATCATCTTTCAAACTAGACAGATTGAATGATTCTTTCTTGTTGGGAATCCTGACGTAACCCAAAGTGTTCAGTGACCATCTTCTTGATCCAATCCATATTTTTCAACATAACGTCTGGAGGGGAAAAAAACACACACTTTAGAATTAGAATTAGAATTAGAAATCCCTTTATTGTCATTGTACTCAAGAGTGCAACGAGATTAGAGAGCTCCCCTCTCCAGTGCAATACAACAATAATACAGACAAATATATAAATTAGATAAATAAGAGAGTGCAATGGAAAATAATACTGAATAGGGTATACAAAAACACATTACGATGCTGTTCTGCAAGGTAAGGGTGGTCTCGTGTGTGTGTGAGAGTTCAGAATAGAGATGGCTCTCGGAAAGAAACTGTTTCTCAGTCTATTGGTCCTCGATTTGATGCATCTGTAGCGCCTGCCAGAGGGCATCAGGTCGAACAGGTGGGAGTTTGGGTGGGTATTGTCTTTGACGATGTTGATAAATGTTGTTAACACTGTTACTGACAAACTTATATTGAGATGATTAAAGCGACATCTGATGGAAGAAATGACCACTGCCTGTATTTTTCAATCAGTGCTGCTCTGAAAGTTTAAAGTCCGTTAGAGGGGGGGCGGGGGGTGTACACTGATAAATAGCTACATACACTTTAAACCAAAATTTCAGAGGTAATCCATATCACTTTGGAAGGAAAATGGCAGCCAATAGTGTAACCTTGCAAAATGTTCTAAAAACATACTGGAAAAACAATTCAGTTTACAAGTAGCGAGCAATACTGCTCTCTTGTGCACTAAACCAAAATGAGTTTCAATGCACTGCTCAAGGGCACTTCGATAGGTGCCAGGATGCTAATGAGCATCTCGCAAACAACTACTGTAATTGAAAAATGTATTCCGCGCCAATAGCGGAGTACATAACGTGTAGGACACAATATTGCGGAGAACAAGAAAATCAAACCTTCTTGCAGAATTATACAGCGCTTCTTTCCTCTCTTGAAGGGACAAATGCCGGTCAGCAGGTGATTTCCCAAAAGATTTTGCTGCAGGCTGTGAAGAAGGCAAAACAGAATTAAACTGCATTGAGAAATTAATTGTTTTAAAAAAAATGTTCTCTGAATGTCACAGTTTAGAATGGAGTCCAAGATGTAAACCTTTATTGTATGAGCAGAACTAGATGAAAAAGTGCTGTTCGCTGAAGCTCCAAACGGCGACGCCTCAGTATCTTCCACTGACGATTCCTCCTTATTTTCCAGCAGGTTTGTTATGGTGACGTTAACACAATTAGTTTTTGCTGAAAAAAAATAAATCAAAAGGCAACATTCAGACTCATGGCGTGCAAGATGAGGAAACAGAATTCAGACTCAACATTTTATTTTCGCAGGGCAACTTGACTTTCATGTTATTTGTCCACTAGAATGATTGTCACACACTTCCGAAAAGTTCGGACTAAAGTGAACCCCTTCTTTATCATGGGGGATAGATTCCAGACCCAACTTTGATCAGTGAAAATTGTTAATATACAGACTTTTTTTTTTAATTGCTTAAGCCCACCCACACACTTAATAATAAAACTTAAAACACACTTTTTAAAACACAAGTGTCTGGTGGCCTCTGTCGCTGGCAAGCCTGTATGTGTGTGTATGTGGGAGTGTCTAAGCGTGAGCTGTGATTGACAGCTGCTCCTGCATAAGTTACTTTTTCAAAAAAAGTAAAAAAAAAAAAAACGTGAGTCAATTTGTTTAGTTTGGCGTGTGAAAGTTTGGAAAATATTCCACTTTCCAACAAATCACGGAATCTTTTTGTTTTGAGAAACTACACAAATGAGTTCACTTTGTTTCAATAAACCAATTGAAAATGTACAGATTCACAGTTTTCGCTAGATAGCAGTGACACCCACCGTAAGTAAATGGTATGCAATTGAAAGAAGCGCCTCTCAGTTTGCGGCTATAAAATTTGATGAAATACATGTTCATTGTGTTCTCCTGACAAATTATTGCAGGACCCTTCTCTATCGAAGCGTACAAAAACAAATGATTATCTTTTGAGTCTAAATCAAATCTGGCATAAGATGTTAGATCCGATCAATGCAATTACTTCTGAAACAAGATTTGATTTTTTTTTTTTTGCAGAGGCCAGCACAAGAGGATGTCGGAAGTCAAAGTGTGCTGATTGCGTCATACCCAAGTCCTTTGAGATGACATTCAGAGGGACGTGAGGCAGCACATCCTTCACCTGCTGGGCCATTTGCGCGATCCTTCGCTCATCTGCTCCCAAACCTTGCACCATGAAACCCAGGCCAATAGAGCCAGATCTTAAACCTAAAGGGAGAAAAACATCTTGTCAAAGTGCAAACGCAGCGCGGTTAAGTTTGTCCTTTGATTTAGGTGCTTACTGGTAGATGTTTGCGGGAGGGCATGTCGTTGTCTTTTGATGTGCTCGGCTTTGTCAGCTTTAGTGATCTTTGTTGAGGCCAAGCCAAGTTCGCCGGCGAGCAACTGCAAGGACAAAAATCCCACCGTAATCACACTTTAGTTGGCATGCAACCATAGACCACACAGCGATTTCCATTCTGCACTGACTAACGCGGTAGCTAGACAAAGCACAGCAAAAAACATGCAGATTTAGCCAAATTCTTTTCAAGTGGCTTCATTTTACCTCCTGGACTTTGTTGGCAAACTCCTGTGAGGACTCACCATCCTCTCGTGAAACCGGCGGCAACCAACTGAAGGCGGAAAGGAGAACAATTTGAATGGTTGGACAATAATTACACGTGAAAATTTCTTGGGATTGCATTTCCAGTCATCATCACTTTCCCTCTTTACTCACTAAAAATTTTAAAAACGAAATAAAATGTTTTGACGATTTAACCAAGATGCAAGAGATAATGATACAAGATATTTAGTACCTTACATGATACACTGTAAACGGAGAAAAAAATGTCCATAACAGCTCTGTCAACCAACTGGACTCAGGTGTGCTCTGCAGACAAAAAAAATATATAGAAAATCCATTATTTAGTTGAACTACAAAATGGTTTGGCAGCAGCTTATTAACAAACGATGGAAATCTAAACGCTATATCTTCACCTTCTTTGCTCCATAAAGTTGAGCTGAGTTCAAATATTTTGACAAAAATAAAATCCTTGCTTTAACAGACCATTCAATTCTACCCCAGAAATGAAATTATAACTAAATATAACATAATCAGTATCTGGTTCAGTTTGTCGTTTTCTGAGGGAAAAAAAATGACTAAAATTACAGAGGACATTTTTGAGGAAGGTGACGATATAATATGTCCGCACACTTAAGCCTATAAAAGTCCCAAAAAATTATATTACCAAAGCAATGAGAGGCCTTGCAACCCTCAAGGCCACAGGTTGAATGGAGTCTGTCAGCGAAAAGGGCCAAGAACTGAGAAGGGAAAATACCGATAGATTAGTTCAAGCGTGTACATGTTGCCAAAAAGGGGATTCCTTCACTAACATTAATCCCAAAAATAATTATGAATAAAATCGTGTGAATGCATGCGCGGTGACGGGCAAGCTCACATTTTTGTAAATATTTTATTACATCTTTTCATGGGACAACACGAAGGACACTTCATTACAGTGGAAAGTCGTCATTGTACAGCTTGCGTTATAGTGTACGTTCACCAACACACAGCCACAATGTCTAAAACGTTTGCAACAAAAGTGAGAATGTCCAAATTCAGTGTCAATAGTTTTGTAAAGCCACCATTATTCTGACGGGACAGTGCGCATCACAAGTTGATCACATCTGAAGACAAAAAGCCTTCAGGTAGCGACACTGACCTGAATTTCAGCAGGCCAGCACGTCCGTTTGTGGTGTCCTCTTCAGGGAGAAGCAGCAACGGTGAAGCGCCTTCGGTAGAGCAGTACCTCTGAAGCGACTCTCCTATCGCTCCCCTGCCAAGCGCAGAGTGCACTTCCATGAAGCCTCTGGCCCAACACACAAAACCTGTAGAGCCCTCAAACTGGGGCTAGTGAGCAAATGACAAAGATTGCTCAGATAACAGTTCTGCAAAATTCAGACATTTTCAGCGGCGAATGAAGTATAGGCAGGCCTCGGTTTACGGTCAATAGTACATTGTCACATGGCGTAAAAGGGCACAGTCAGTTCCCGCTATACTAAATGTTTTTCATTTGACTGATTAAATTCATGTCTTAGTGACACAAAACTTAAAATGGTCAAACAGTGATAGTAAGGAGAAAAAGTAGATGACCACAACAATGGAACAAGAAATGACACTCGCAAAGAAAGAGACTAACTCACAGTGCAGCAAGGGGTCAGGAGGTTGATTATGTTGTGATCAAACTCTGTCACATGATTGCATATGTAAAGTTTGGTGTTTTTGTCTCGGGATCGAGGATTTTGCTGCCTCACGTGCATTCCCAAGACTGAGCACATAATCCTCACAATGAATCTGTTAGGACAAAGGAAAAGGTGACTTCTCAAAAATACAAAGCACACACATTTAAAACATTGGTTCGACAAGGTCACGCTCTTTGGCGTAAGAGCAAAATCTAGGACATTAACTGCTTGAGTGCATGGGTCATGTAGGACACACAAATAACAGCTAATAATCCCTCAGCAACTTGGTGTGGGTAAATGTAATTTGGGCATAAGATCTGTGAGATGCAAGATAACGTGAAAACAAAATATTTTGATATTTGACACCCACGATAGCATGACTAGCGTGAGCAAATACATTCACACACTGTGGCAATATGCGAGAAAGTACATTTATAGTTACCTACCTTCTTAGAAAACTTTCTGGTAGTGCACAGCTGACCAAGAATACATGGACTCCAATAAAAATCCGTAGTAACATCAAACAAACACCAACTGGAAAGTAAATCACTAACAGCAGGAAGACGAGTGTGTCTTTGGGTAACCTGAGCAAAATCAGTGAGAATAAGGAAGACAACATGAGAAGTGCATGGACTGTTCACTAAGTGGATCATGGAGAAGATTTATGAATCGAAATCAATTAATGTTAATTTCATTTATTTGACCTCTTACAGAATGAGTATTACGTAATGAGTTGACCTGTCACTTCAAGCAGTTAGCAGCCTATACTTTCGACACGTAGCAATACGTGCATGCTTCGTAGGCGTAATAGTAATGCCTCACCTCGAAATGAGATCTTGCTCAAAGATTTGGAGTTATATCACCGCAAAGGTAATTAGGTACCGATATGCTAGCCAATTACAAATATTTGGGGCGTAGTGTAGCAGGTAGTATTACTTAACACCGACACCTTCAACAACTTACCGGCGAAAGTCGATCATATCGTCAATAACAGGAGTCTCCATATCGGTCACGTCAAATCTTAACGCAAGAGGACACTGCTATTAAAAACAACGATCCTTCTACCTAAAAATAAATCGGTCATCACGTTTAGAGCCACAAACGTGTCATTTTAAGGACACGCAGCAAGCAAACCTCTGCGAAAGTTATTGTTTCATCCAGGATGTGACGAAATGGGGACTGAAACGTTTTTTATAAAACCCAAAGTGCCAGTTTACGAGTTAGCTGAAAACCAGTTACGTTAGCAATGCTAGAGAACAGTTGCTCCAATAATAACCTAAGCCGAATCACTTCCGGGCCAAATTTTGCAAAATAAAATTATCAACAAAAAATTATATACATGTCACCTTAATATAATCACTGGATTTTTTTTAGATTTAGAAATGCATATGTATAATATAATTATTTCATTTCATAATATAACGAATTTAATCAGCATTGTTTATGGCGATTAACTTGTTTATCACATGCCGCAAAAAACTTCAGTTTGAATAAACACGCAACTGTCGAACACTTGACTGACTCTAAATACGTTTGTTTGAGTTCATTAACATTGAAATACAATTTGTCATCGACTTTAGGAGGTAGTTTACTAGTTTAGTTTAGACCATTACTTTCAAAATAAAACTCCGTACACACTTGTGTCGCCCTCTTGTGGGCATCATCCATTTATACAAAAAATAAAGACTAATTCGATCAATCGAATGATTTTAAAATGTTTTAAGTGGTATTTATTTCTGGCGATATGTGGGGTGTTGACACCAAGAATACCTTTGTTTGGGGTTATTTTGTGTGATTTGTGTTCAGATTAAAATTGTACTTTTTTTGTATTATGCACTCGTTGGAGTATATTTTTTACAATTTAGTAATTAGTGTTTCCCTAAACGCTACATTGATATATTTGTGCACGTGTGCGTAAATTAGTGGCGTGTGTGTGCAACAGTATTGAGCGAAGATGTTTTTGAACACACCCCTTTCGTTGATCTCACTGGCTCCTCCCACATTTAGGGTCCCCGGATTTGTTTGGCAACAACAGCTTCTCTTGTGCTTAAAAAATCGTTTACTTTGGCAGGAAGACAACTTGGCTGCTTTATAAGCTGAACGAACTGCAAGCACAGCCTCTTTCTTCTCAGAACGAGATGGCGATGGGGTGTCAGGCTTTTGTCTGTGTGGCCTTGGCCGCCGTACTCAGCGCCGTGCTGGGACTCGGTGAGGACATGGATCGGCCTCTGTTCGGTCCTCCCGGCTCGGCCATCCGAGTGACTGACAGCGATCCCGGCTTGCAGAAGGCGCTGCAGTTCGCTCAGGAGCGCTACAATTTGGGCTCCAACGCGATGCACCTCCGCAAAGTCAGCCGACTCATCTCTGCCAGTAAACAGGTGAAGTTGAAAAGGACGACGGCTATGAATTGATACTAGTATACTTCGCATATATATGCCGTTATATTATTCCAATATGTATTTGTTATCTGCAGTTGGCGATTTAAAACTGCGTCAAGCTCGCGATAGGCTTAACCTAAAAGGGCTTGTTGCGCAATACTGTCCTTTTGAAATGACAGCACAAATAAATGCAAAAAAAAAAAACACAATTACAAAAATAATGCTAAGCTCCTAAACGTTTCCGATTCAGTGTTTCTTGTTTTGCCGAATCGGAAATGCAAACGATTGCATTTTGTCATGCTCGGATCACGTGTGAAAGTTCAACAACAACAACAGAAAGAAGCTTCCAGCTGCAGCAGTCCAACAAGAATCTTACTCACGTACTCGCAAAAGCGTGAAAAGGATGAGGGCCAACCTGAAATGAAGAATGTAAAACACACTAAGAGATTAAAATCAGAATTTTCCGAGAGTACATGCTCATATTTTCCAGATAAAAAAAGTCACACTTTTCGACATGAAAGAAATTATTTTACTAAAGTACGCTTGCATGTTTCACAGAGTAAGGTCTGAATTTGCATAATGGTATTGCTGTAAAAATAAAATCTTTGTTTGTTTGCGTTGAAAAGTCATAATATTCTTAAATTAAAATTTGAGAATAATCGTATATTTTCGAGATTTTCTTTTATCTTTTCAAGAGCCAGTTGTACCATAAAGTTGAAATTTTCTGAGCATAAAGTTAACTATTTGTTATATTAAATGTCCGATTTTTTTAAATAAGTCACAATTTTTGGATTTTAAATCATGATTTTGCTTGTTTTGCATGTGTATTTTTAGAAAAAGATCACTTTTCAAGAAATAAAGATCTACAATGAGTCTACAATTAATTTTGTGTGAGCATTTATCAGAACAATGTCTGTTTTGTTGATTGACTGCTTGTTGTTTTTTGTTGAATCCTAATAAACCCTGCATCTTTTCATTTTCTAGCTGGTTAAGGGCATCCGCTATACTATAACAGTGGAGATGAGTAATACTCAGTGTAAGAAATCCACCATGCTCCGGACTTGTGACTTCTATCCCGAGTTACAACAGCTCAAGGTAGGCTGTCTTGTAATTGCCCCAAATAAAAAAGTTGAACAGAGTACTTTCTGGTCTTCTGATCGCATGACACCACAGACATGCACACTCAGCTATTTTATTTTCAGTCTTTCATTGTTTCCACTGCTCCGCTAGAAAAAAATAACCTCATGTAAATGTTGGCATTCCACCAGTGAAAAGCTTAAGGAAACAACTTTTTTGTTTTTTGGGGGTTTTCCTGCTAGACGGAGATTTGTGTGTTTGAAATCTGGGACCTACCCTGGCAGGCAACATCGCATTTGCTCAAACAGAAGTGCCAACCAAAAGGTAAGTCAAAACTTTAGCAAATATTGCCAAGGCAGGCATGGTGATATTTCCAATATGGCCATTTCAATTTTTCGCAGGTATAGAAAAACATTATTCTCATTTCATTTTCGATCATTTGCAGTGTTGCTTGAAATAAATGTCATCAAATGAAGTCTTACCTTCCATTACCCATCATTACATAATGTTTGTGTTTTCAAAACCCTTTAACATGTCAAGACCCTGAAGAGTTAACGTTGGAGTTCATGCCTGCATTTTCTTCCATTCCTGATTATTTATTAACAGAGCTCCGATATTTGTCCAAGTCAGACCTTATGTCCAGTACTATAGTCTAGTGTGCAAAAGTGTAAGTCCACTATCGACCCTTTTTGTCGTCTTAATATCCTAACAGTCATTTTCACGTGGTAAGTCGAGGACCGATATGTGTGAGGTGATCACACTAAAAACAGGATAACATATGGATCAAGAAAAAAAAAAACATTTGAAAAGCAATCACCGTTTGAGTCACTTTGGCATCTATCCTCCAAATTCCTCCTCTTTCCTGAAACAGAAATATGAACATTGCGAAAACAACAAATCCAATCATGGACAAAGATTTTTATTCAATAATTTATTTGAACTTCTTTCTCACCAGCTTTACCGGAAGAAACAACCACAGCTGAGGATGCTTCCCCTGACCAGCCTCTGGAGGTAAAAAAAAAAGTCCCGTTAAAATAAGTTGACAATCTAACTGTGTGGTTGTTGAGTAAATAGTACCAATCAAGTTGAACCTTCGGATAAGATTTTCCTTGTTGAGCATTTGTGTTGGCCTGTTCTTTACTTTACCAGGAGTCTATGGAGCTGCTGGGCCTTTTCAAAGACTTCATGGTTAAATACAATAAAGACTACAGCACCCAGGAGGGTGAGTAAGAATATCCTGTACATTCCACATGTCTTGCGCTGCATATGAAGGAATGTGGTGGGGGCGGAAAAAAACAAAACAGACTTGAACTTAAAATGCTGCTTTGCATTTGCCAGTTTCATCTGTTTTGTCTTGCAGCGTTGAGCATTAATCAATCAGATGCTATACAACAACAAAAAATGTCAAATCATATTTATAAATGGTCACGTGATTATTTATTTGTTTCTGTAGAGGCCCACCGCCGCTTGCAGATCTTCCGTGAGAATGTTAAAACCGCGGCAAAACTCCAGTCTTTGGATCAAGGATCTGCAGAGTACGGCATCACCAAGTTCAGCGACCTAACCGGTACGCGTTCATGACGTTGGCATACACTGCCACAATGTTCCGAGACAAAAAAATAATCGTTGCTTTGTATGTTCTTCTAGTCTTTCTTTCAAAAGATAGTCATCAGCGAACTGCTTTCTCGCTCTTTGCTTGCAGAGGAAGAGTTTCGCTCGACTTACCTGAATCCGCTGTTGAGCCAGTGGACTCTTCAACGACCAATGAAATTGGCCCCCTCTGCCCGAAGCCCCGCCCCTGCCAGCTGGGATTGGAGGGATCATGGCGCTGTTAGTGCTGTTAAGAACCAGGTAAATGGCGTGTAAAATCAATAAACGTTCGCGGCAAAAATTTGCGTTCGCTGCTTTTTGTCGATATGCATTTGTGTGTTTTTTTGTCTTCTAGGGTATGTGTGGATCTTGCTGGGCATTTTCTGTCACAGGTAACATTGAAGGCCAGTGGTTTCTGAAAAATGGAACTTTGCAGTCATTGTCTGAACAAGGTAATTTTCAGCCACTGAAAGGCCTTTATTTCAAATCAATATACAGCATGAGTTGAGGTTTTGTTTTGTTTGTTTTTTTTTCCGGGGATTTAGAGCTGGTTGACTGTGATGGACTGGACCAGGCGTGCAGAGGCGGGTTGCCATCAAATGCTTACGAAGCCATTGAGAATCTTGGTAATTGCCATAGTTCCTAGCTGTAACCCCCAAAAATTAATTTTAATCAAATGTTGTATGCGTTTTCATGAGTCTAAACATGGCATTCTGACTGTGTGGCTAAGGCGGTCTGGAGTTGGAGAGCGACTATTCTTACACCGGCCATAAGCAGAACTGCGACTTCACCAGCAGGAAGGTGGCCGCCTACATCAACAGCTCTGTTGAACTGCCCAAAGATGAGAATGGTGAGGTCACAAGAGGAAAGCAATATTCAAAAACAATATGATAAAAGTCCAAGTCACACCAGGAGACATTTTAGTCTAAAAATGAATCACACAAAGCAAATATAGCAGTGATGGGCAACTTAAATGCCGGAGGGGCAAAAGTTTTCATCCGTGGCCCCCCAGCCACAAAGGAGCATGTATTTCCTAACCACACATGTATGCCAAAAATGCTATTTTAAATGTGGACAAAATACGTGCGCATAATATATTTAATTTTTGATAATACCTAAGTTTTTCGTGGAAAAGTGGACAAAAGTTAAACTATCCTAACCCAACAACAAAGCATTTGAAGCAAACAACAACTTTTTTTCCCTGTGCAAAGGGCTCTCTTCCATAAAAAATACAATTTAAAGGACCGCACAAAACTGCAGAACAAGAAAACAACATTCAGTGCAAGAACTCTCTTTGTACATTTATTCACAAAATCATCTCGCTCAGAATTGTAATATTATTGAGGTGAGATATTTGTTACGCAAATCGGCAAAAAAAAGTCCTGCACGCGTTGTGGTATAGGGCAGTGTAAGTGCAAGAAAGTCATGTCTGCCATCTAGTGACAATTGGTGATATTACAACTTTAAACTCCAGTCCACCCCTGCATATTTGCAGTTCAGCACCCGGGGATTTGCAGAGTGGGATATTTTTTTTTACCCAATGTTTCTTCATATTTTGGATTTTTCTTAATTTTTTCTGTGATTTTTTTTTTCCATTCCCCTTGCTTGTCAGACAACATATATATTGAACGTTTATCTGTGTTTTTTGTAGAATCTTTGGGCGGGTTGGAAAAAAAAAACTAATTATTTAAGTGCCTGCCCATTCCTGAAATGTATCAATAAAGTCAAAGAGTCAGCATTATGGTTCTAGATATTTAGAAATTGTAATATGTTAGAAAAGCAAATTTTATGTATCTTGAATTCATTCCAATTCATTTCCTCTCAGAAATTGCCGCTTGGTTGGCTGAGAACGGCCCCATCTCTGTAGCTCTGAATGCTTTTGCCATGCAGGTAAAGTAAACCATCTGTTTTAACGGCACTGAGAAGACGACGACGTGATTACAATGTCTTAATTCCTTTCATTTGATGTTTTGCACAGTTTTACAAGAAAGGTGTGTCCCACCCTTTTAAGATCTTCTGCAACCCTTGGATGATTGACCATGCAGTGCTTCTGGTGGGATATGGAGACCGTAAGTGATTTTCTACTCGCTACTTGAATTCTCTTTTTCATCAATGGTGGTTTAGTTCGTTCGGTCGTTTCACTGGGCACCACATTAGGTACACCACAATCTAATGTGAAGAGCAAGATGGTTACATTATGAAACTACATGAAAGGGATACAATATTAGAAGCACTCTCAGCATGTTATCGTGCAGCAAATTGTAATAATGTTTAAGCAGTAGTGTTGTGTGTGTTTTCTTTTCAGGTAAGGGAATTCCATTCTGGGCCATCAAAAACAGCTGGGGTGAAGATTACGGAGAGCAGGTAAAGACAAACCCAAGGACGAGAGGAGAAGTCTTTCTGGATGACAATGACAATGGAATACAATCAAATTGAATGTGTTTTATGACAATGCTTTTTTTTTCTCACGCAGGGTTACTACTACCTATACAGAGGCTCCAATGCGTGCGGAATCAACAGGATGGCTTCTTCTGCTCTTGTCAACTAATTACATAAAATTGCACTTTCTTGCTCTCTCCTGCACACAGACAATGTCATCATGTACAAACATTTGAGCTTGACTGCCCAACATTGCCACACTCAAATGTCCTCCAGATGTTACTGTTAACCAAACTAGTGTTCCTTCAAATGCATGCCAGAGCCACTCTGATTAACTTCAAAATAATAGATTGAAATTGGAAAGGATTTTAAAATAGATTTTATGTGCACTTTTCATTTCTCTTATGTCAAGTATTGGTTTTGAGTCATTTTGTCTGATAGTAAATTTCTAGATGAGGCACTTGTCAACGTTAGCCCACTGTGTTGTGAATTTTACCCTCTATTTTATTACCATTGGTTGAGTAAATTTTAACTTTGATTTGGGTGGTTTGTCTTATTTGTTGGAAACTGGTGTTGTAATAGAATAAGAAACAAACTTACACAACTGGTAAGAAATAAATGAAAGTGGATTTACAATAAATGGATTCCCTCCTTTTTTTTTACTTCTATTTGCTTAAACAATTATTTGTTGTGTCATCTGTGGTGGTGAAAAAATGTTAAGAGGTTATTTTAACAAAAGAGTATAACCTACATATTTTTGCTTTACAATGTAGAGAGTAAGAAGTAAAAGTTGTCCAAAAAAATGAATTATGCATTTATTTTACTCCCGTGAATATAAGCGGTACGGAAAATACAGAACTGCGGTTAAACTCCAACATGATAGGTGGCGGTAACGCACCTTATAGTTGGTTGTTAACCGTCATGAAAGAAAGAAAGAAGAAGATCTCAAACAACGAACCCGGAAGTTAAGCGGGCCGATGACCGTAGTACATGTGCTTCAATTTGCATTTCATTGTAACAGCTTTTAGAATCGTTTTAACACATTTTCCTTGGCGCGATTTGGTGGCACATTCTCTGCTGAAAAGACTTTCATTATTTCAAGGTACTTTAGTAACTTAATCGCTAACTGCGCTTATTGAAGCGGCTTACGTCAGCTAAACTTCGATCTTATTTTGACACAATTCGGCTTATCAGCGATCTTACAATTGCTACATCTCGAGATGTTTTTTTATTTATGTGGCATAATTTGATGTTCAGAGACATTCCGATTTATTTTTTATTACATTAAAATGTGTTTTTGTTGAGTGTATTTTTCTCATGAATGATCCCGGTTTATTTCTTTCGCGATAGAATCCCATCAAAGTGTACACAATTGACATAAAAATCTCAAATAATAAGTAGGCTAAACTTTAAATAGTTTAACGTAGTCTCACGTAATAATCTACAAAATATTTAAAAGTAGCGTGGATTTTAATTTGGGGGGGGACGATGAATGAAAAGCGATTTAAGAAAAAAACATTTCAGTCAGAAAATGGCCATCGCTTCATAAGTAATTAAGAATTATGTGTGTGTTTTCTTTTTCTTCAGCTGGCTCGCAAAGTAAACACTGACAATGTCACAAGCCACTAAACGCAAGCACGTCGTCAAGGAGGTTCTTGGAGATTTTGTCGTGCCAACGGAGAACCAGCAGATTGTGAAGGTTTGCAAGATGTAAAATGTGGCTAACATAAATTCATTTATGCTATCAAAGCACAGAAGTAGCGACTTGTTTACTGAAGTATTATATTTTTATTTTAATTTGTTGTAGTATTTGCTAATTATTGCATGTTCAATGGATAAAGTTGTTTTTTACCCAACTATTTCAAAGTAAATCATTTTGGAGCTGTACTTGCAATACCGGGATACTGATAAACCACAATATTTTTACTCATGGTTAGTTATACTTTCAGATTCTGATTGGACCATGCATAAATGTTGTCATATTAGATGGGATGGACTTTTTGTCTCAAATGCCCCCACCTCTCTGGCTATTACAGGTGACTGGTAGTCGTGGTAACAACCTTCATGAAACTGTCACAGCTCTGGGTGAAGTGTTCCTGGTGAGCATGCCCACAAAGTTCCGCAAGAACATTTGGATCAAGAGAGGTGAGTTGCAGAACAGGCAGTTAGAGATCCTCTGCAACCTGTCACATATTCCAGGCGCTAAAAAGAAGTGTAATTTGCATTTGTTTCTTCACATCAAGGGGACTACGTGATCGTGGATCCCATCAAGGAGGGCGAGAAAGTAAAGGCGGAAATCAGCTCCATTCTTTACAAAGATCACATCATGTACCTGCAAGAACATAATCTCTGGTGTGTGGCAAGTCAACCACGCACACTCACGAGTGTTTCTTTTCACCTCAACGTGGCTCAGTGAAATTGTCCCAATTGTTTTCGTCCAGGCCCGAAGGCTTCGTGATCGAAAACAAGCCCAGCCAACAGAAAGAGGAAGAAAACAACAGAAAGGAGAAGGACCAAGAGGAGACCAGCGCTAGCGACTCCGACGACAACGAGGATGATTTGTTTGTGAACACCAACCGTTGTACTTACCAGTACAGTGAGAGTGAAGATGACGAGGACAGTGATGCTCAGGATGAAGATGACACAAAGTGATAGCGAGAGCACTGAGACTCATAGCTTTTTTCTGCCATCCTTCATTACAAGCTTTACATCACAGCCACTGGACGCTTTAACGGCCGGGCTCATTCTTGCGTATAACTAGCGGTGCTGGGGCGCCCATATTTGAATTGCATGAAACTTTTTTTTTTTTTACTGAAATTAATGACAAATCATCTGATTGTATTTTGCTTTTTTGTGTATATATAAACTTTATATTTTGACCCTATGTTGTATAAAAATTATTACCCTCTAATGCAATAGCCTCTGTTATTCAGTATTTCATAAAAACACTTTTTAAGTTAATACTCTTGGAGCTGTATGACAAGAGTTAACATAATTGCGTGTCAATGACATGACATGCATGTAAAGATGATCCTGGTTTTCAAACAATATTTTGAGAGTTCTTTAAAAACCTTACCTCAAAAAATAACTTCCCTCTTTCCAGATAGAGATTGAATGTGTGGTCTGATGACCATTGCTAAAGACTAATGGCGCTGATGTGCAGAAAAGAACATTCTGCAAAAGTAGGCGCAATTAAGGAATGTTTTTCCTCATTTTTTATTCCTCACAGTAGAACACATTTTAACAATCATCACATTTATCAACAATTTCTTCTTTAGGCGTTAGTCATGTAAACGGAACTTCTTATAATTCTATGACTTCATTTCATAGTGGTACATCTCATATGCATGCACTTAAAGCTTACTAATAAACGATTGTGCTGCACTTGTAGGCTGCTAGGTCCAAAATGCCCACTAGAAGTTTTTCCTCACTATGTACGCATTGGCAACAAGTACTAGTGGGAACTTCACATCTTTACATTAACAAAAAACATACAGCCAAATTGCACAAAAATAACTCGACAAAAGACTTCAATACAACAGATGTAAACAATATCACACATGATTCAAATAATGATAATGAAACATAATAAATACAAACAACAAAGTTTAAACATTACTTAGTGTGACAAATTTTTTGGAAAGGGTTCGATTAAAAAAGGCTGGAGGTAGAATTTGGTCCGTCCACGAATCGGCCCTCGTGCGTGTGATGAATCTTCTCGCGAAATGAACAAATGACAAAAATTGCCTCAGAATTCGTCAAAAGCGACACTCCCAACTGTTTGTGTATGAAGAAGCCTGTATTTCCTTATTCTGACGTCACGTAAACCGCGCCTCCCACCTGCTACTGGGACATACCATTACAAGAGGGGGGTGGGAAATACCAAAATCCCTATAACGCCAACAATGCTTACTTTTTTGCATTGGGCACGTTCATGGAGAAGAAGAAAGAAGAATAATGAGACTAATAATAATAAGGAGACAAATAAGCCCTTAAAAAGGTAAGCCGATTTGAATCGTAAATTAGTCAGCTTATGACGTTTAAATAAACTGCTGCCATCTGCATCTCTCCCGCGGCAGTGTCATGCACGGAAGCTTTTTTGAAAGTGTCGGGGAACGACAATTTTTTTTTAATAAGGCCGAGGGGTCGAGGGTGGAACCGTGACCGGCAAAAAAGGGTCAAGTGCCCAGCTCTGCTAATCAAGTTAACTGTTAAAATATAAATGCCAACCAGCATCCCGTCTCCTTTCCAAGCAATTTAGCTCATCTTCACTTCACACATTATCGCTACGGAAGCAGAGTAGAAATCTAAACTCTCCATTCAAGACATTTTCTTAAACACTCTGCTTTTGTCAAATGATATTGGTTTGTTTAGTAGGCCTTGTGGTCACATCAGAGCGATCAGCAACCAGAAGTACGTATGACGTTGTTGTAAAGGGTCCATTAACTCTTCCAAATGAAACTGTGTGTGCGGAAGCACCTTATAGCTAAAACATCACGTATTTGTAGATCAGTTTTGTTGTTAAGCTAGTCTTCAGCTGAGCGTTCCTACTTGTCGGAACCCCTCAGTGGCACATGCCAACACTGGTTTTGTGTCTTCAACAATTTGTCCCACAGTTCAATTAGCTGCGTCGGGCTTCGTCTATGGACCAATAGGATCGTGTGGTATGCACATGGCTCCTTCTTTTCAATGCCAAGGAAGTCAAACGTGAGGAACCCCGGGTGGTGGATGGGGTTAGCGTTAAGCCGAGCCATACACATGCCAACAAAAACATCATCGATAGGGAAGAGGTGAACTCTTCCGGAGATTATGTGAAGACGTTTAGACAGCAGGCCTGAATAAACCAGTCCTCCGCCACCCGCATAGGTGGGATAAAGTCCCTTGTAAAAGCTGTCTGGCACAAAGTACTTAGACTCATGAACTCGTTTGGGAAACGCTGCAGCGATGACATCGCCGACCATAAATTCATTCATGGTGAGCGGCTTCTCGAGTTGGTCGCGGAGGTAGTTGATCATGTTTAGCATGTTGACAAAAACGTCGTCGTCTCCCTTAAATACAAAGCGAGTATCCCCGCAATGGTGGGAGAACCATTTCCAGAAGAGAACGTCCTTCAGGGTGAGGTTGAAAAAAGTGTCGCTAAAGTCCCACTGTACAATATCGCCATATTGTTGATTCTCAATCCGTAGCAACTCAGACGCATTCCTTCCAGAGTCTTGCGGGCTCGCTTTGCCTATCAGGAACACCCGGCGGACATATCCTCCAACTTCCTGTCCTTCGCTGCTGTTCTTTCTGCGTGTGGCCACCCAGCCAACTCGGCCCCAAGTCTGTCGGATGGCCTGACGGTTCTTGAAATTCAGCTCGGTCGACTTAATGGCGAGGAGGAGCAGCGGTGCTTCCTTCTCATCGACTGCTCCTGCTCCACAGATCGCATCTTTAGGCCGGATGACCACCGGGTAGTTTCTCGGTTTCATGTGCCTCACAAAGTCTTGTATCTGCTGCGGGAGCTGCTCAATTTTTCTCCGCATGGGTTCCAAGTCAGTGACTTCAGAGAAGCTTAGCTTCAGGAGGGAATCATAAAGGGCTTCACTCTTAAACTGCCAGTGGGCGTTGTGAGGATTCAGGATCGGGTTGAAATGACGGTCCATAGCCACCTGCAGTCGGTTCCAAAAGGCATCTTCTCGGTGCTTCCAGAAAGTTGTCGGCATGGAGGCATAGCTTGTATTTTGAAAACTACCATCGGCAACAAAGTGATTACTTTCTAGGGAATGCATTGAATGTAAGGCTGCCTGCTTATGCATGTTTGAACACACCATGATGCCGACGTAGAGGATCAATAGGACCAGGATGAAGCACGGACTGCACGCGCAGATCAACCCTCTCCGCCAGCGACAATAGCACCGTGCCATTCACCTGGAAATGCGCGCAGAATATCAGAGTTTTGAGAGTATATCGTTTGCAATGGAGCGGAATTGTCTGTCTTTTACTCATATGAGTGAAAACGTGAAAAATCGAATCAAGGTGCTGTCATTTGAATTGAATGAAATTCTGAATTTTTCAACGATACAAATAAGATTCAAAAGGTATTTTACAGATAAATATTACTGCAACATCAGAAGAAAAAAGTTCAGTTTCGCTTTATAATGTGATAAAGTTCACAATTTTACATGATAAATTTCACATTTAAATATGCTAAGTTTTATCTTTGAACATGATTGAACGTTACGTTTAAAATTGACATGTAACATTCTGCACAACAAAACGACGCGTTTATGTTTTCTTTGATCAATAAAAACCAAAAAGGACTCCGCCAGTGACCTAAACTGGAAAAAATTGCTTTCTTTGGGTTTGCCGAATGAGTAAGTTAAACTTACCAGGTTTTAACGTGATAACTTAACGTTAGAACATTATAGTATCACATTATAACATGAAACTTACAACATGAGACGTATCACGATAAAAAAATAAAAATTATCACGTTGAAATTGTGTTTTTTTTTCACTTTATTACCTGAAATGCATCATTTTTAAATGTGAAACATATCCCATTAATATGTGAAAATTTTTATATAAGATATTAAACGTTTTTTTTTCTGGCGTGGCAGCAAAACAGTTTTTTTTTTTTTTTTTTTTAGATAATGGCAAAATTCAAAATTCATTTTGTTTTGCTCACCTCTTTGTCCCAAGACGTCTTCCTTGACTGAAACACTTCAGCAGAGACAATTAGAGAACCAAATGTCGAGTTTGCCGATATGTACAAAACTAATCCGCCCACTTCGAGGGAAGGAGGTTGCCTCATCTCAAACTAATGAATGTGACTGGTTGCCAATACGTCAAACTTTCTTCCATGTCTTCTGCCTCCAGTCCCGCTCGCTGTCGTTACTTTTGTATTTTCATAGAAAAAGACTTTTATTCTTCAGTTTCTGCTCCCGGCGCTAAAATCTGCTCCTCACATGATATGTCATTTGATATTCAAAACAAAAACAATAATCTTTAACTCATTCACTAGCAGGCCAGGTGAAAAGAATGCAGTTTTTGACGTCTATATCCGTCAATGGCAAAGACTGCTTTATCAATTGTAATATTTTTTCGCCCCAAAATTGGAAGGTGCATAAAATGTATCGAAATGCTGGTCAAACTGTTGAAACAACCCCACCACCCCCACCTGAAAACAAACACCCCCACCCACTCCCACTCTTGCCCCTGCAGAACCAGTCAGGCAAAACTGAAATGGCCCAAATCTTTCTGCGAAATTCTCCTGAAGAAATTTGTCTGGTTGTTCCTTCATGTATCTTGACATCTCAGTTGTCGTGCCCGTTGTACATAAGTTTTGTTTTGGGTTTTTTTAAATCCAAAGCATGACTATCGGACACCGAAAATTATTGTTGATTTTTAAATCACTTCAATACACAGAAACCTCAAGCAGTTGCCTCCAGCTGAGAGAAACTATAAAAGTGGTTGCAACATTCCCAAGATATGTCAAATCTCAGGTTTGGGCTGACAAACCACTTGAAGCGGTGCTGAGCCAAGAACTAGTAGCAGGCCGTCTGTCCATTTTCTGTTTGACTTGTTGTCCGCATTAGAGTAGGTTTTCGGTCTCGGTCAAGCATTCACGCTCACAATGCAGTCTTGATTTATCCTAACTTTTGGAAAGTGGAAGTCCACAACTCCACACAGTTTGTCAACAAATTACACATCCACCAAATAAAACTTCATCTAGCAATCCATTATCCGTTCCGCTTCTCCTCATCAGGCTTGCGGGGGTGCTGGAGACGATCCCAGCTGCCTTTGGGCATTAGGCGGGGTAAAACATAACAATGAAGTTTAAAAAATGTCTAAAATGTGTTGAAATTGCTTGATTGTGTCATAATGTCGTGTATACGTGACAGAATTGGTTTGTTGGCTGTCTTTGTTTTAATCAACCTCAAATGACCAAGCGTGTTTATTTTTTTATTGGAAATGACGGCATATTCATACAAAATTGTGTTCTATTGCTCTATATGCTGCTGTAAATTATGCTTTTATTTATTGTGTTCAAGCTGTAAAAATATGCAAGCTCATCTCGATTAGATGTGGATAAGTTGATGTCTTGGAAAAAATAAATGCACTTTAAAGAGAAAGATCAAGATGAATGAAAACAGTAATTATTATTTTAAGTTTGTTGCCTTATGCAAATTGGCATAATGTTAAAAAAATGAACAGCCAAGCGAAGAGGTGCCGAGAGATATACGATTTTCTTCAAGATATAAGTTGTCATTCTGCTGATTTTCTGCTTTGACTTCTGAGTAAAAAATAATTTTGCTTAATTGTCATTTAGTTGTTTTTCAAAAATCAACAGCAATTATTGGTTAATAAACAGTAATCACTTAATGCAAAATAAAATTATATCCAATCATCTGGTTAATATCGAGTAATCCATAGAATAACCAAATCTAAAAATACGGTGGAGCTACACATGTGGACAGACTGTATAACCCTGCACACACAGGCATATATTCTTTATCCTCTGCAAAAGACAACTAAGATTATTACTGAGGAGTTGTGATCGTCTCAATGGGACCAATTAATGGCATTTTCATTAAACCCGTGTTTCGAAACACCTTTGACTTAAGATGGAGGATCTCTGCGAACCACATTGGGGTCATCCAAAGGATCAATTTTGAACTTGTCAGGTCGTAGTTTCATGATGCTGGTTTTCAGAGAATACCACCATCCTCTCCAGGTGTACCAAACCACACCATCATCGGTCAGTCCATTATAATATCCGCCGGGATAGTATCTGCCATTGAGATGTGCTGAGTGGCATCTTGGGAGAAACAGATTAAAAAGAAAAGGGAGGAGCTTAAGTCTTTTAAAGGGTGATGATAAAGGCACTCAAAGCAACAATGTACGGAAAAAAATTGTTTTGATTGCAACCGCAATGGAAAATAAAGGTACTATACTTGTTGAACCACCAGCCTCCTTTATCTTCCTGTGCACAATTGCCTTGGTAGTTGTCGTTGTCCTTGTCAAAGGTACTGAATTGGACCCCCTGGTGACTGGCCCAGTCTGACACACCGACCTGGTAATTGCCCGACAGAGCGTCTCCAGCTGTGCCAGTATAGGCGCCAAAAGTAAGTCTGTAGTGATCCTGCAAAGGACACAAATGATATTTGTTTGAAGATATGGCGCAGAGGATGTTAGTACAGGGTTGACGTTCAAACCCAGAGAAACATAATTACTAACACCTTTTCATCCGCAACTCTGAAATTCCTGTACTCAGCATGACGTTGGTTCCCCTCAAAGTCTTGCAGCTGAATCCTTAGTGTGTAATTGTCTAGAATAAAAGATGAGTTGAAAATAGCTTATTCCCTTTAACAATACAACTGAGTAAGAAAAATGCAGATTTTTTATATACTCAAGATTAAAGGCTCTGGAGGAGAAGTATGAGCTCGTTCAAATTGGCTCTTTTGAGAAAGTGACTATATACAATTAAAATGAGTTGACTGACACAAATAGACTTGAAGCTTAATTATTTTTTTTTTTTCACAATTTCAAATGACTTTCCAGATATCTTTGATAATCATCGGTCAAATCATACAAAGGGTCAAGAAATACAGCAATTTGCATGAATAAGGCCGGAGGGTCGAGGCTGGAACCGTACTGAGATAGCAGCAGGAGGGTGGGGGACTGATTGGCAAAAAAAAAAGGGTCAAGTGCCCAGCTCTGGTAAAAATTGGACATTCATGCAAAGTCCATAATCAAAGCGTACTGACCTTGTGCGGTGAGAGAATGCAGGATGTCATTACCGAGCCAAAACTCCCCGAGGTCTGCAACCATGTTTCCAAAACCAGTCTTGTATTCCACCCATGATCTAGATAGACAGATAGATAGATAGATAGATAGATAGACAGATAGATAGATCGATAGATAGCTGCACCTGTTAAAATCTTCTGCTCCATTGATCCTTTTTTGTATCACAGTCCAACCACCTCCTTCACTCATATCACAGTAGACTCTGACTGGAGCGTTGGAGCCATGCGGCTGGATGTTATAGTAACCACTGGCTTTCGAGCCAGAATTGTAGAGATGGGAGCAGTCCGGCAACACTGTAAAATCAAATCAACGGGGTGTTAACTCATTTAATTCCATCCACATTCACGAGAGGAAACACCTCAATCACAGCGTAGTTTTTCCGGATTTTGACTGATTTTACAAGGCCGACAGAATATTGTGTTCTAAAGATATAAAAACACAGAGCTATGCTGCAAAAAGAAAAAAAAAAGGCTAAGACGTATAAATACGTCTTTGGGAGGCGGGGGCTACAATTTTTCAAAACGTTTATATACGTCTTATGGATTGAACGAGTTAAATAGATGACTGACTTTTTTTTTTAAATGTCTCTTTGCATCCTGACCTTCGTGTTGCGTTTGGTTGACTCTGGAATTTGTGTCACCATCAGTTTGGCTCAACAGACGTAGTCTGCGTAGGAGGAGGTCTTGTTTCTGAAGCTGAATTTTCAGGAGCTTCTCTTGTTCCTTCAGCCTCGTCAGTTCCTCGTCACACTGGTGCGATGCCTGCGCAAAGGTACAGCTGAAATCATTGTCATCACCAAACAGTACATGAATGGCAATAAGAAGACGTAGAGTAAGCTGCTGCTCCGAAGGTAAATGGAAAAAAATTCAATTGCGAGACTTACACTGAGGGAACGAAAGCAAATCATGAAGAGCATCAAATGAATGCCATGCAGACGGAGCTGTGCAGCCATCCTCTTCTCAGCTTGTCGGACACTAAACACCAAAAAGTGGACAAACCTCTTCGGTGCATTCAAGTTTTCTTTTTTCTTGCTCTTCCCAACCCTTGCAACATAACCAAGCCACGGCCAAGACACTGACGAAATGCCAGATTATTTGCAGTGATAAAACCTTCAAAGTATGCAGGAAATATTAAGAACAGATGCACACTTATCAATTCCTTCATGTGGTTATGTTTGACTGAGTAGATTTGAAGAAGACAAGAAATCAGTTTTTTGGGGATAATATGTGTTCATTCCTTTTTGCATTTGATGAGGGTATTTAGGAATGAGTGAAATGAAAAGAGGTTTTCCGCTTTCTATGCTTCTGCTTCTTTTGTCACATATCATTGTGACGGTTACTCTGGTAACCGTGAGTGTCTCTTCTTCTGGCCAGCGTTTTGTCAGCTTTGCCTAAAAATAAGAAAAGAGCAACATGTATTATTCAACATCAGAGAGAACCACTTGACTTGAAATAGATTACCACAGCTAGGCAATGATTGGTTCTCCTGCGAGATCTCCGGGTCATCTGCTTGGACATCGTCAGACTTCTTATAGTAATATTGTTGGTCGGGGGGGCCAAACCTCTAAATTCAAACAGACATCGTCAGACGACCGACCCAACCCAAGTCACAACATTTGCGAACAGGCTCGATTAGAGAAAGAGGGGAAAAAACAATCTTGCTCAACGCACCGTGTCAGGCCACATGAAGCTAACAAAGAGAATAACGGGAAGTCCAACGGTGAAAACGTAAACGCCCCAGAGCCAGGGGCGCTGATGCGTAGCCAAGAGGAGACTTTCGATAAGGCCGGGCTGCAACAAACGTAAAAACAAATTTGGCGGCAGAAAGTCACTCACTCAAAAGAATTTTCCGCACTTCTGAGTTGGCAAAATTGAAATTGAGACCACTTTTTTTTTTTTTACCTGTTGTGCTGCAGATACCGGTGCCACAATGGCTGCCAACACCAAACCAAGCTCCATCTGTCAAACAAATACAAGCACACTCAGCGTACACCAAACAGCCACAACACTTGAACACGTGCACCCACACTCCTGGAAAATGGATATGTGTGTTTTTTTTTATTTGCATTATAATCAACAAGCCATTATGCATCAAGTAAAATCACATTTATTGATGGGTAATTATAATTAGCATACTTACTTTGTTATTTCAGCATGAACAGACGAAATTCTTCGTTCAAAAGCTCCTACATACACAAAAAAAATGGTTTGGGTGAAACTTCCAGTGCTGTTGTTTCGGGCTGCAAAGTAAGAACTGACAATGGTCTATTACCTTTTTTTTCTTCCACACACAAAGTGTTCCTTTTCACAGGACACTTCCTGGAGTCTTGCAGAAATGTCATGTTGGACTTTGGTCATTCAGAGTCACTGGCTGACACAGCTACAGTGCATGCAGTGACCATATCCTGTTACAATCATGACAAATGGTATATATATGGAAAATATTATATTTGACAGGAAACACGTGGCAAAAATTAAGAAAAGCTTATTAGAAAGGGTGACAACTAAATTTGAAAAGGGTACCTTAAAGGGGAAGTCAACCCCAAAAATATTTGCAATAAAATGTTCTATGCGCCTTCACATGACCAAGTATGGGCTTCGGATTGATATTGTGTTTGTGGAATATGAGTTAAGTAGTAAAATACACACAAAAAAAATACTGGGGGTGGCGTGAAGTACGACATGACAAGAAGAACCCAATTTGACGGAAAGGAACCGGATAACTCAAGACAAGCAAACAGGCGAGACAACGAGGCACACCTGGATAAGACACGAGTGGCTGATCGGTAGACACAAGGAAGAGAGATGACGAGAACGAAACGAAAACCTAATGAGCAAGAGAAGCCATGAGCATGGGACGCAAAAAAAAACAAAAACAAGATGGCATGAAACGAAACCAAATGTAATCTGCACAACAAAATCACAAATCGTGACATGATTAGCAGGACGCAGTGAAGAGGACAATGAAAGGACACCAGACTAAAAAAATAATACAAATAATAAAAAAATATTTTTATAAAAAAGATAATAATAATAATTAAAAAAAAAAAAAGAACACCAGATCCATCAAGTATGGAGGAGCCTGACAATCAAACGCTCTGGAAAAATGACTATTAACTCATTCACCACCAGCCCAGAAAAAAAAATGGATTTTGACGTATTTATCCGTCAATGGTATTGAATGAGTTAAAATATTGTATTCATTCCTAAAATGAACAGAGACAGTTCACGAATGGCATTTATATAACATTTTATTGATCATGTATAGTTCAGCGTGACGTCAAATACATTTCAAAGATTTCATTCGCCACTTATAGTTCAGTTAGCAGTTAACAGATTTATTAAAACGTATGACTACATTTCTTGAATTTAAACAAAACATTTCCCTTGCAGGATTAGTTAAAGCCGAATATTTATTTGACTCCGCATCCCGCCGCCACCAGATGCGCTGTCGTTGCCGTCTGTGTCTGACAGAAAGCCGCTGCCTGTGGTTACCGTGGTGATGTTGTGCTCAAGGGCTGTCATTCGCTGCTTCATTCGAAGCTGAGCAGAGTTGAACTCACTCTGCAGACGTGCCAGACTTGTCTGAAAATTAAGACCATGTAGCCGTGACACAAGCAAACATACAGGGATGCCTTGGCTTACAAGTTTCTCATTCCGTCACGAAGCTCATAACTCAAACCAATCCTATGGCAAATCCACTTTGCTTATTGAAGTAAATGGAAATTACAGCCCTCCAAAATCCTCCAACAAATTGTCTGTGTTGAGGACATTGTTGGACGGTTTAAAAATGTTTACTAATATATAATTTATAAAGAAATAGAATATCTGGAATTTTTTTTGCAACATTTTGGCCTCTACTTTTGTGACTGGTTTAAATCTACGCAGTGGCAGGTAAAACTGGGGGTTGGTAATATCTCAGACATGCGCAACACGATGTATCTAAAGGGCCATTTGCGCCGTTGTGGGGATGAACACAGCCGACTATATTTGGCACCGATCAAAGCGGCTGCTCTCACATGTGGCGCACTCGCATCTTGCATGGCGAAACTCGGTGCAGAAATGAAGCAGAAATTTGTATGTGCCTGGATTATTATGACTGCACTTTATTGGTGTGGGAACAGGCAATGTACATCGGTTCACTCATTAAATACAAAATTAGCGGCTTAATTTGACTTAAATATTTCCATGGATCTCCACTCAAGTATCCTATAATAAAGGTTCGAAGAATTATTAAATTGGGGTACTTGTAAGTCAAGGTACCAAAATATAAATGCATTTATCTGCAACAGCACTAAGGGGTCAACTGACCTGTAGTCGATCCACACCGGTTTGCAACCGCTCCACCTTCACCTCCAGCTCCTCCCCGGCAGACACATTGACTTCTTCCAGGAGCCCCTCCTTCCGCAGGATATCCCGCCCCCTCTGTTCTAGTTGAGCCCTGGCGTGGGGGAACTCCTGCAACGCATCCATCAGGTCTTGTTTGGAAAGGCAGAAAAGGTCCGAGTATCCCAGACTGCGAATATTCGCCGTGCGTCGGTTCCCCATCTTGCTGCCGCTGATGTTCAGGATGCTGATTTCGCCGAAGCAGCTCCCGGCTGTGAGGACGGCTAATTGCGTGGCGCCATCCTCCCCCACCACGGCAAGGCGGCCATCTTTAATGATGTACATCTCCTTACCCACATCTCCCTTGGAAAAAGAATTGACAAACAAATGTTAATAATAATCCTAATAAGTAGTCTAGGTTTTGTGGTGGCCCTCTGCTCAGAGACACCAAGCTGTGAGACTCACAGTTTGCCATCCAAACAACAACAAAAAAAAACAACAAAGCTCGTGAATCATTTTATGATATTTTTTAAACCAACAATCAGAGGTGGAGCGCATTTAAGCGGAACGAAAGGAGTCACTTTGACTGGCTATGATTGAAGTCGGCTGTGACCACTCCCATAGAAAGACAGCCCTCCCTCTCACAGGTCCGCCGACCTGTGCCTACCTGCGAAATCACCTATATTTGGTCCAACCTTCCTCTGTGCAGAAATCCGTGTTGGATTTACTCTGGGCACAAAAAAAGAGCTTCAAGTGTCCAGCTCAGCTTGGTAAACATGATTTCCCCTAAAAGTTTTACGACAATTGCCACCTACAAGTGACACATTTGAGATGCTAATAATTTGACTCATTTAATGAGAGACATACGTATCTGATTTTTTTTTAAATCCACTTTTGGAAGAGGTGTGATTCCATTCTGAAGTTACCCGATTCCATACTTTTGTTCCTATTTACACCACCTCTAGCTATTATGCATTTTTGGAATCGTACCAGTTGAGAGCAAAAAAAAATAAATCTGTTCAGCAAACTGACCTTTCTACAGATGTAGTCTCCTGGACTGAAAACCTGCGGTTGGAGTTTGAGCACCAACTCTACTAAGAGGCCTGCCTCGCAGTCCTGGAAAATACGCACCTACAAATGCACAAATACAGGCACAAATATTGCCTTGTCGTAAGAGAAGCTGGACTGCGACGTCGCAATCCGTACAATGACATTATACCTTCTTAAGTGTGTCCAGGTGAACGTTGATTGCAATCTCTGCCCTTAGTTTACTGGGTAAGCTTCTCAGAACTTCCTGTTCATCAATAGTCTTCTTATTGGTCCAGAGGTAGTCAAACCAGCGAATGACGCGCTGTTCTAACACCTTGTTGACATGCCTGAAGTGCATGTAATGTTTCAGAGAATCTACACGAGCCTGAAAGCCTGCTCTCGTAGCGTTCATATTTGAGATCATCGCTCCAACATTCCCCACAATGGATGCAAAAATCAGAACGCCAACCTGGAATGGGGGAAAAAAAATAGAACCACAAACCTTTAGAAATAATGGTGTGACTAACCATGTTCATATTTTCGGAACAGCAGTAGTGATTTTATGTCTTGTATTTTATTTTTAATTGGAAATTTGCGTTGAAAGGCGCAACTTCCGGTTTAAGCTATGTGCTTTTATTTTGAAAGCAAACTTCCTGTTCACTACAGTTCACACGGAAGGTAGCCTAACAAAAAGTACGGCCAAGCATTTCATATTTCTTTTACTAGCACCCCCTCCGAAGAGGCAAAAGGTGTGTAAATGATGCATCTACCCATTTTGTGTTTGTAAATATTGACTGTTGAATGTAAAATGTGTCAGCTAATTGTTTGCGTGTGTTTTGAAATGTGTTTCAGCTCTTACGGTGGTTAGGTTTGAAGGTTACGCGGTTAAATGTTGCTCAAAAAATAAACCGCAACATCATCAGTAAAGTCTCATCTTTGGCCGGAGGACATGCTTCAAATGGGATATTCTTTTCTGTGTTACAAGAACATGCTAAGTCACAAAAAAAAAAAAATAACGTACCAGAAAGTCAAATATTAGGAAGAGATATTCCTCATCTCTCACAGGGGGCGGAGTCTCTCCAATGGTCGTCAGCGTCAAAGTAGACCAGTACAGGCAGTAGATGTAACTTCGGGTCAGGGAGGCATACTCTGGATCCGAGGCATTGGGATACACCCAGGAGTCCGAACCCAGTCCCAGGACTTTGGAGAAGCTGTAGTATCCGCAGGCATTCCAGTGGATGATCACCAGGATGTAGACGACAAGTTTACAAATGCGGAATGTATTGGGGTAGCCTATCCTCGTTTCCGTACGTTCAAAGAATTCAAAGAGACGCGGCAGGCGCAGAAGACGATTGAATCGAAGAAGGGGAGTGTGACTGACTCCAAAAGTCAAATACAACAAATCAGTTGGAAGGATGGAGAAGATGTCCAGCTTACACTGCAAGGTTCGGATATACGTTTCCCTCAAGCGGTGGCCATCTTTCACGATAAGTCCCTGCTCTAGGAAACCTGGAGAAATATACATAAATGGACAATTTAGAGTATCCAATCAAACTATATATAAATAATACGAAGTTCTGCCGTCCAGTCGCCATATGCAGATGTTACAGATGCTTATAAATCTACTTTGCATTTAATTTCACGATCAAATGTTGAGTACCTGTGTGTAGACGAACAGCAATGTCGAGGATGTAGACTCCGTCGCAGATGTAGTCCATGACCAGCCACACCAAAACGTTCCTCATCTGCAGCTCGTCAAAGCAGGCTCTAGAAAACCAGATGCAGTCTCACATTTTCTCATTGGCAACAATGAATGACAACACTAAACAGAATCCACCGCAGACAAACGGTTGATGAAGAACAAATGAAAATTCTTGCCAACCTGACGACTAATAGGGTCCAGTTATAAAAAACGGCAGGACCAATCACCATCAGCCAGTGGTAATACACATCATCCGATGGCGATAAGATGACATTATGACACTTCCGTCTAAAATAGAGAATAATAAAGAGTGAACCAACTTGATGATTGTTCTATTCTGGGGTTTTTTTCGTACTTTCGATTTGTGCGTCTCATTTCACTCTCTGTATCAGAGCCATTGTGACTGTGACTAAAACGGCTCGGTGGCGCATGTATGTCCAAGTGGGCAGGGCCGCGGAAACGCTCTAAAAAAGAGTCAGGCCGCTCGGTCTCCTCGGTCACGCTCTTCTGAGCCCATTCTCTGAGAGTCATCACCATGTTCACTATCCTGAAAAAAATAAATAAATCACAAGCAAAAAAGATCCTTGTTCATAACTGTTGAATATTGCTCAATCTCATACCTGGAGAGAGCACCTCTGCCCTGGTGGGAATTTTGGGAATTGACATCTTTCCTGTCAATGGCCGCCATTCTCTGTAGTTCGGAGGATGTGTCATCACACATCGACTGCCCTCTATAAAATACAAATGCAGTGAGAAAAGCTGAAAAGAGGCGTCTATGAATCTTTTAGATGTGACATGATATGCACTTTTTTCACAATTTAAAACCCGTGTCTTCGCACTGTTGGTCTTTGCGAGTGCGACCATTTTGGATTTTTGTGTTCTACTGTTTGTACTGAAAAACAAAAATGACTTGGAGACATCCCCCTCTGTATTGCAAATTAGTCTTATATATTGATCAAGAGGCAAAATGTTCCTGAATAGCCAGGAATCCTGTTCCTGAATGATCCGGAATGTGCGTGTACCTGCTGAGTGGGCTGTCAGCATGGTCACTATCCTCCTCCGCCCATGTTTTCACAGACAACCTTTGTGAATCGTGCACTGGACGTGGCATACTGCACACAAATGCATATTGTGTCAAATGAGTGATTCATTATCGTTCAGGTTGTCCACACGTTTATAAAAGTGTGAACAATCGTGTCCTAGTGTACACAAATTCTCACACTAAACCACAGATGTACACATTTTATGGTAAGAAACCGAAACAAAAAGGGAGGTACAAGGAAATTACAGTAATACCGCAGCAAACAACACACACATTCATTGATGGAATCATTATAAGAATATGACTCAATAGCATGCATCACCATGGAAACCAAAAGGCATAGCAACAAGTTGTATAATATACACGAAGAAAGAAACTGGTTCAACACACCTGGTATATTTCCTGAGGTAATGCTCAGCTCTTGAAGAAATCTTTATCCGTCAACGATACACTGGTGCATGCAGGCAGTACAGATTGTGAAGACTAATACTAAAAAAAAAAAAATCAAATGACAAGTCCGCTGGATGATCACATGATGACACTCAAGCTTTGACAAAAGAATCCTTTAAAATGCAAATCGTGTGTACGTGCATGTGTTGCTTATTACTCATCTGAATTCATGAGCATCGTTTGAAGTGCTCCCACGACCGTGAGCGTGTCGTGTCTCCTGATTACAGAGAGATGTGGGATTATGCACACATTAAAGGTTTTATTTTTTTATTTAACTTTTTTTCTCAATCTGCATGAAATAAGGATGAATGGGCATCAGATTTGAATGATTTACTAGATAAAATTATGTACAGGTGAATGGGTTGAGACAGTACTCCAGAGGAGAGACCAGTGATTTTCAATTGGTGTGCCGTTTACGTAGTTATTTTGATGAGAAAAGGACATCAGAACATATTACATGAGATTAGAAGAGCAATAACTGCTCCAACGTCTACAAACATTACCAAATGTAATCAAACCTCTCATTAACATACAAATATTAAGCAATAATTAGTCTTTGTGTTTTGAATGGACCACATGAAATGATGCAAACATGCGACCATCCTGTCACTGATTTACATTCTATAGCAGGGGTGAGCAAACTTTTTGATTGGCGGGCCACAATGGGTTCTAAAATTTGACAAAGGAGCAGGACCAGGAACAGATGGATGGAATGTTTTGGTAACCTCACCTCATCGGAGAAAAAAACCCACAGATTTAGTTTTAAAGTGAACAAAAGCATTACAACAATATGTCTTTTAAAAACCACAGTATTTAGAAAATAATACATTTACTAGGTTTATTCATTTGACTTTTTTCAAGTTCAGCGGGCCACATTAAAACGTTTTACGGACCGCATGTGGCCCCCGGACCGTAGTTTGCCCACACCTGTTCTATTGGCTGCCTCTGCTTTAAATTTGCTACCTTCAAATAGCAATGTGATTTAGCTGCCGTCATCTTTGTGGAATTTTCTACAAAAACAGGGAATGAGCATTTTAATGACTTAAAAATCCTCTATAACAAATATGCTACACTTAAAGTACATGACCTAGTCTACTGGCCAACTGCTCAAAATCTTCCATTTGAGTCGAGTTTTAACGACAAGTAGTAGGTTAATGTGTCGCAGTTGTCCGCTTTGACGATGGCGTGTTTTATTTTGGTTTTTTAATCATTAAAGCCATCTGCTGAAATAATTGTTATGCCTGAAGAAAGCTATGACTATATATATATGACTATATATATGTATATATAATTAGAATGGACATATTTGGGTGTGATTATGTTAACTGAGACATAATTATAATAAAATAATTTGTGCAAATGAGGTGATAATTGTTTTTAATCGAACAACTGTGCAAGAAACAAAATTACTTAATACAACTGTTTTTTTTTTTATGTTCGTAATTATAACAATAACAATAACACAATTATAACATCAATCTGTTTGCTGTCTGCATAACTGGGTGTCTGATGATGTCAGAGGTAGAAGGCCGTCTTGTTGGGTCAGGGTTTATCATCAGCTGAAAAACAAAATTGGCACAGGATATATTAATAAAAATGCTTGCATATTTTTTTACTATAACAACACAATTACCGTATTTTTCGGCCTATAAATTACACTTTCTTTGTAAAGTATTCGACAACCGCCCCAAAAAATTGGAAGAAGAAACGAAAGAAAGAGTGATCACGCATTACCACCGCTTTTGGCATGCTAAAGAAGCTGGTGGCAATGCGCAAAAAGTATACGCTAACAACTAAAAGGAAAGAAGAAGAAATGGAAGCAGATTAACCAAACGGCACATTTGAACATCACTCTTCTTTGGAACAGTCGGAGTAAAGCACTGCACTAGGAGCGTATTTGCGAATGCACCATGGGAACGGGGATACTGGGTGTGAGTCCGAGCTTGCCTGTTCTTAGTTTTTGTAAAATCAAATAATAATTATTTTATTGAATAAAGTTTTTCTCTTCATGGTGCCTTTTATTGACTGGTGTGATTTATACTCTGAAAAATTTGCATTATCCAATAATCCATGTTAGTGGATGAAGTTTCAAATTCAAAAAATTAACCAAATCTATGCAATTGGCAACATGTTAAGAAGGTACATGGCAGTAGAAAATAACTCTTCAATCACCTCAAGAAGACTGAGAAACTCTGCTGTAAGCGCACATGGCAGAGCGGGAAGCTTGCCCCGTCGGATTTCGTGCCACTTGTGTCCGTTGGGGGGCAGATCCTCCACCCCGGAGGCGCGAACGACGGTCAGTGCGAGAGCGAAAATGTCGGCCTTTGTCAAGTTGCTGTAGTCCTACAAAAGAAAAGACGAGGGAGACGTTAACAAGTGTAAATTTTCCAATTGTAGATTTTTTTTTTATTCCTTGAAATAATTGACAAACCTCTTGTAGAACTTCGTTAGCAAGATATCTGCTGTCACCTTCTTCCACGTGAGGACTGTGTACCTGTGTCACATGACCAAGATCACCTGCAAGACGGACATATTTGTTTAGATAAAAAAAAAAATGTCAAAGTTCATTAAATGAGGGGGGTCCTTAGTTTACGACAGCGTGGGTGCAGCAGTAACTGAGCTTGCCGTATTTTTAAGGCGGTGCACGCTGATCGTAACTTCCAAATGTAAACCAAAGACCCCCCCCAGTACAATGACGTTAACAGACCAGCGGAAGAGAGGGGGGAAAAAAGGGTCAAACCTATTTTGTAGGCAACCTCAGAGTTCACGCCATCCTCATCAGAGCTGCTTCCAGAGTTCTTGGATATGAAGATGTTGCCTTGGAAACAAAAACAAGACCACGTCAGTTTTCCGTTTGTGCTACATCTATTTCGAGCACCGCCTCTAAAACTCACTCGGTTTGATGTCCATGTGCACCAGCGACATGGAGTGGATGCACGCCAGGCCACGCGCCACTTGCAGCAGCAGATCTTTGAGGTCCACTTCCGACATGGGGGCGAGGCGCTTGGAGTTGCGCTCGATGACGTCTGCGAGCGTGCCGCCGTCGCAGTACTCGTTCTGAATGAGCAAGTGGTCGTCCTCCACCCAGGACGAGTAGTAACGTACCACGTTGGGATGTTGGGCGAGTACGGCGTGGGCAAACACTTCCTGCATGACGTATTGTCTGCACGGGAGAAACAAAGACACTTTGAAATGTTTTCACCGCATGATGTCAACTCTTTGCCCTAGGAAAGTCTCCACTTACCTATCCACCGAGCCCATAAGTGGTCGCTTTGATCGCTTGATGGCATAGATGCAGCCATCCAGCCTTTTCACACATTTGAAAACTGCGGCGAAATGCCCGCTGCCGATCGTCTCCAGCTCGAGGAACTCTGAGGTGTACCGGGACGTTGCATCGTTTCTGATTGTAGAAAACCTCTTAAAGTAGCAAACACAGAGAGATTACCATGATTTCCCGTGATTTATAAACCCTCTTAAATAATGCACTCCAACCCCAAAAATCACCCTCAAAAAGCATTTTCGCCCCTCAACACTTGAATATAATATGGCCTCCCGATTTGCTAGAATGCTTCATGAATATTTGCAAACATACCAATAAAGCGTAATTGCTTTTAAATGCAGTTTAAAAACTATGTTCTTTTTCCATACCAGGGTCGTTCAAAGCTTTTTTAAAAACATGTTTTACAAAGATTTGTTCTTGCACTGTTTGTTCTTTTAGTACACTACTTTTAATTTCTTTACTTTGCTTTCATATGTCTAACTTTTTAGTTTGTGACTGTTTCTAAGGATACGAGCACAGAACATGGACTTAGTTTTGGTGCTGGGAAGAGCATCAATGAGGCAAGCTCTATTTGGAAATAAGACCAGGAGAAAACATATTTATGTAATTGAATTCTTGATTAAAAAAAATAAATCATGCCTTTCAGAGAAAATGTAATTACCTTAGCGTCTCTTTTAGCATTACTTGTATTCTTGTCTTCTCCAAAAGACCTGGACAACAAAAATATAATAGTTTTTTTCCAAAGTGGAGAAAGCACGAGACGAAGGACATTAATCAGATACATACACATGTGCTTTCTTGCGCTGGTTCTTCTGCAGTGTAGGAGACTGAATGAGGGGGGAGAGGGGACTGAATGGGTTCAAGTTGACCTGAGGTCGGATGCTGTTGCCGTCTGCGCTGGACCTTGCTAACGGTTTCCCATTCTTGAACAGGGACCGTCTGCAGGGGAACGTCAGGCTGGAGTTCTTCGCAGGGGATAACCCACTCTGTGCAAACACGTACATTGACATGTATCCAATACAAATAGTTGGGTCAATTAAGGGCCTGCCCACTCATTAAGTATAAATTCAACAACCAAATGTTAAAAAAAAAAAGTGCATCTGTGTGAACTGAATTTTACCCCACACAGAGTCTCTCTACCTATTACTTTGTACTTCCCTCTTTAAACTACACTGCCGGATTACAAAGTCAAGAGGGAAGTAGAGCTTCACTAAGCCACACTTCATTTCATATATGGAAACAGCCGCTGGTGCTCTTTGCAATTGCATCACTTTAATAAACAAATGTAACAAAACATTGTAACTCTAAATATATTAACCAAAAGCATATGCTCAACACACACCGGTAAACTTAGTTGACACTGCCGTAGTATACCGTAATGGTTGATGCTTTAGGCAGGAAATAGTCAGCCATAAGTACATTTTCATATGTCCCCCACAGCATATACTGTAATAATTGTTGATGATTAAGAGCGTGTTAAAGTTTATAAATAAAAACTAGTTGTTTCACAACTTGGCAGATTTCGTCTAATGTAAAGGTAACTCGGACGAAACTTTTGTGATAAACGAGAAATTACTGTACACCGGGGGTTACCAACCAATGTGGTGCCGACCACAGGAATAGCCCCCTGGCCTGTTCTAACTCTAGCCCACCAGGGAAAGGACATCGAGATTTTCTAGGAATGTAATACAAGTGATCATTTGAAAGTGTAAACACTGGCAAAGATTTATAGAAATAAAGCATTGCATATTTATCTGTTTCCTAATTAAGATGAGAAATCATGATCATTTGTTCACAACTTCACATAAATAATTAATAATAACAACACTTTTATATGTCATTTGAGCAACATCGTTATTTCACAAGTGTGTATCAAACTGGCAGCCCGTTGCAATCATGATCGCCCAAGAAGTATCTTACACTTTCAAGAAGGTTAGTGTTAAACACTACTCTTCAAAGATTTGGGGTCAGTTATGTACTGGTCCGCGCGTCACTTTGTACACACGATGAAAGGTGAAAGATGAAAGGGGGGGGGGTTGAAGCACGTCTGTTTTTTTATTATTATTTGAGCCTAAAAAATATCTTATTTCGACAAGTGACAGGCTTCTCTCCGTTACATCCATCTATGAAGGACTCGTGACTAGTGTTGTAACGGATCCTTTTTGGTCCGTAATCCGTACGGATTAAACACCAGGGCTCGGGCCGGGCACGAATGTCTGATGAAAAAAATGTTTGCGCTCACATTACGGCAACATGATTAATCCGCAATCACTATAATAGCAGCAAAAGAAGTTGAAACCTCACACGAATCACGTAAATCGCAATTGATAGGAGCAAGGATTTGTCAAGGAAACTGCAGGCATACTCGATAAAGACGCCGTCTTCGCAACGGTTAAATTCAAACTAATTCTTAACAAATAATGTATTGAGTCATTGATGCCAATACAATAGCCATAGTAGCCTTTTATTTTGAAGTTGGCCCTCGCGGTGGCCTAACGGCTACCTTGACTTCCGTTGTCGACTTTTCGGGTTGTTTTATCGCAGTTTTAATCGCACACAGTTGCCACCAACATCACCACAACGCCATCCCGAAATCATATCAGGTCGCTAATTTAGGAAGCTAACAAACCGCTAGTTAATTATACCGTCATTGTATGACACGACACGAGTCTCCGGCGTTAGCGGCTACTACTGACTAGCTGCAAGCCGTTAGTATTGGTAACAAGTGCCAGCTCGCCAACACCGGTTGTCGGTCCGCAAGTGATTGTATGAAACGGTCCGCGGCGGAAATTTAGGTTAACACTAACATTAACATTCGATTAATCATCAATAAAGTACAAGTCTAGAATAGACGTTGGACACTACAAAACAGCACTTTTCGTTTTAAAGACAAAAAAAGACATTTCGAAGCGACCCACGGTTTTCAATAGTTGTTTTAATGTAATAATAATAATAAATATTAAAAAATAACCGGGGATTTCAACAAAATAAGTATTTCCAACAACAATTAATATTTGCGTGCATTTACATTGTTTAGTCTTAATATTTACAGCATCATATTGGCAAAGTGTTAAAGAGAAATTTGCAAATTCACATTTGTGGTAAATAGGTTAGTCATAATCAAATGAATGAATACAAATCGATTAAAAAAATCAGGGAGGAAATGCTTAATACACACATTACATTTAGTTATTTTCCCATTTACTATGGATCTGCCCAACTGTCGGTTTTGTTAGGCAAATTTAAATTGCGACCGTTAAATAACAAGCAACACCGCAAGCAAACGAAACAACCAGATCCATAGCAACGTACAACGCTTGTCAACGACAGCACGTGGAGAGCGTTAACCGCCAATACATACCGTACGCGTCGTGTCGAAAAGTCTTCGCCTCCTGGCATTTTTGCACCGAGTCTTCTTGGACTGGGTTGATGGGGATGCTCGTTCCGGTGAGTCCTCATAGAATCGTGAAGGTTTCTTGCGAGGTGTGGAGCATGTGGCCAACAGACCCGTGTTGGGGGATCCGCAGCCTTTCAGGCCCCACAGCATGACCTCGTCACCCCCGCATGAGCGGCTCCTCAGGGGGCTGCTGTGGTATTCCAGTCGCTTGATAGCGGTGCTTCGTCGCTCGCGTATTCGAGCGCTCTTTTCGGTGTCCCGACTCGGCTGCGGTGTTGTCTCCATGGTTCCGTTCATCTTCTCTAGCACGCGGCTATCACTAACGTTACAAAAAAGGCGTTTCAAAGCACCGCCAGAGTGTTGTTGACGTCAGGCGTAGCAACCAATCAGCAACTCGTTTGTTTACTTCTTCTACATCTGGCAACTGTTAAAAGTGGCGCTGTCGCCACCTGGCGAGATTCAGTAGTACTGTTGTGCTGAGACGCATCCTTGCATCGCCATCGCAACAAATCAGAACATTGTGGAAAATCAAATTAAATCCCGTCAGGAAATTTTTTCAATACTTTGAAAAATAATTTAGAAATATTAGTTGGACCACCTGCGTGGGGGGATGTAGATGTTTCACACTCACTTTTGTGACAATATTCACCACCCAGTAATTTCACACACCCAAACTATTCATGCACGAGACTGTTGTCTAATAATAAAGGCAACAAATAATGTACACGTTTGCAGTTTTGTGCCCCAGTACCAGTCTATACCATCACTAATAATACTCACTGCGATCATAAAAGCAAATGAATAAAACATCACCCACCTAACGCACAAAAGTGTGCCTAACCAGTAGTTTATTGCAACATTCAACTTATTGCTTCGTTTACTAGAGTGAAGTCAGTAAACCGAATCATCTCAAAGTCGACCGTTTTTCCGCTGAGTCTGCTAGCTGGAGTTATTAGTCATTTCAAACAAATCATTGCCTTGTGTACAAGGCAGCACCTCTCATCGGATCTGGTTTATCGCACACTTCTGACTTGTAATTTCTCATTCCTGGAGAAAAATATTAGAATCATTCACCCAAGTGATCAAAAACAATTCTACTGCGTTAAAAAAATTAACCACTGCAATTCAAAATGGCATAATAAATGCAGCCTTATTACATTGTGTGAAGTGAATAACAATATTTATACAGTTACACATGAAATGTTTTACATTGTTTTATTAAAACACGGCCTACCTTGGTTATCTATGAAACCACAACTTACATCCAGAGTCCTTGAATGATTCCCATGTACAATAGTACAGCATGTATGAAAACAAACAAGGCCTTTGATTCATTTCTATTTCTAAACAGGCTTATCTCTACTCACAGTGAGGTCGCAGAATTCCCCAGCATGCACTGAACAGAACTGTAGGCTACACTATCGCAGAGATGTGACCCTGAAAAACAACTCAGCCACTATGTTGCCCCCGAAATAAAGATTCATATATGAAGAAACCCCAAGCTGCTAAATTGACACCATGTACCCATTTGGCTTCCACAGAACCAACAGGTCCTGTCCAACCAGCAAAAAGAGTCAGTCAGTAGAAGTAGATATGAGCATCCAGCTCTCCTCTACGCCCTCTTCATGCCTCTTCCCATCAGACAGGCGAAGATGGTCATCACCATTTTGGGGTTGACCTCCACCAAGTCCTCAGGCAGGGCGTAGACCTTGGCGCCGATCTTTCTTGCCATGGAAACGGCATACCTGGTGTAGGGTAAGGTTAGAATTACAAGTCATGTTGGCAAAAGAAGCATCAGGAATGGATGGTGAAGACTAAAATTGAAAGATGCTACAGGATCATTTCATAAAATCCCCTAAAATGATCACTCAGTCGGAAGGCGGTCATTACTTGGCATTTTTGAGTTTGTCCTCATCTGTCAGATTTTCTTTTTGAACCAGGTCGAACTTCACACTACCCGGTTGGATGGCATCGATTAGGTCCAAAACTGGAAGACTAGTATTGAGTGACCTATCCTGGACAACAAAAAAATTAAAAAAATCATACAATATGAGAATCTCACTTTTTTTTGTACACAGTGGTAAGATTTAAAAATTAAAACACACACACAGTCGTTCGACGTCTTCATTTTTTTTTCAAACGAGGCCGAGAGCAATTTTAAAAAGATATTTAAATCAGGCTCAGTCTTATTAATATTGTCATTACCTTGAAGCTTTTGATAGAAGAAGTCTTTCCAGCTTCAGACAAAGTTTTGTTCACCCATGTGATGATTAAATCCTCTCCTACCACTTCTCCATCTCCGAGGTCTTCAAGCAGATTTAACGTGTATCTGCATTTGGGCCAAAAATGACATTTGTCACTCAATAAAATGCTTGTTTTTTTTTTTTTTTTGGGGGGGGGGTTGGATTTAACGACTTCAACACATCCAGTCTTGCTCATGGCGGTGTCATGAAGTTGAACTTGAAATCACCTTCTCATCAGCTGCCACACCAGCGCGAGGGTGAGAGTTGAATTTCCATCATAGAGGTCCTGTCCTCCGATTCCCACCAGGGAGAAATTTGCTTGCTTCTTTCCCAGCTCCACAGCATAGTTACAATTTTCTATCTGCCACAGACAAACACACACAAATGTTTTTTCCCCCCAAATGTATAAAAAGCTTTAACGAGGCACAATTTAAGTTTACCTTTTTCAAATGGCCTCCCCCTACTGCCTTGAATGGAGGCAAGTTGACTCTGTTGTCCCAGTCCACTGGCACCTTACTTTTTTCATATAGTTGGAGAATAGCCATGGCATCCTGGAGATCACTTTATTAAACCACATACACACAATAGTGAGGTGTCCATGTTTATGGACAACAAGTGTCTTATGGCAGGAAGACATTTGACATGTAGAGAAACTGACCCATAGATGTGGTGAACACGGGGGCTGACTCCCAGAGAGTTCATCCAGTTCCTGAATGTTCTTTCCTCTCTGGTCTCACCTTGGAAGCACCACAGAGAGAATAAGATGAGGAGAGCGAAACTTCTGAGGTCGAGATGTACATATTTTTAAAATCTGCCCAAAAATAGGCTAACTTTTTTTTTTTAACACATCAACACATAAGACAAAGATAATGACATTAAAACACCCGCCCAAAAAATATTCTTCAAGTTAAATACTAAGGGACAAACAATTGTAAAACAGTCAAAATATTTGCCTGTAATTTCTATCTTTATTATTGGAATTGTTTAAAGGAAAAAAAAATAAAAATCATATAATTTCCAAATTAATCGGCCAATTAATCAGTTGTCTATTTTATTCTGAGAAATATCGGAATCAGCCTAAAGAGAAAAAAAATCAATGTGGCCCTAGTTTTGTGTTCCTTTATCTGACACGCAAGCAAGGGGAGATTTTGGTTCAGTTTTTCCAAGATAAATTCAACAGCAATTTATTTCACACAATTGAGTGGATTCTTAATCGCTCAACCGAAGACTATGCCTAACCTGACAAGCTCATATTTCCCAAGTTTGAGAATGTAATATGAATTGGAAAGCAAACATGCATGAGGATGAGACCGTTGATGGGGGTTCTCCTTGCAAATCCACAAAGTAAAGAAACAATGACAGTATAATGAACAACTACAGAATTTTCGATTATCCCCGATAAAATATTGAATATATTCAAATGTGCAAATGTGAATCAGTGTAACTGAACGAGTCTTACTCTCAAGATTCCAGTCTTGGTTCTCTGGTTTGGTCAGAGCCGGGTGTTTGTTAAAAAGCGTGGCCACAAAGGCCATGTTGAGCTTCGCGTTTCCCGATACAACATCGGTAGCTGTCACAAACTGTCGACAGCCAAGACCATCGGCTTGCTGCAGCATGAGCTCCGCTCTCTTTGCAAGATCTTTCTCCTGGTGACACACATAAACGACTCGTAAAGATAGAGACAATGGGCTCTATTTTCAAAACAACTACTTCAGCCATGTTGACATTTTAAGGGAATGAAAGGTGCAGATTTGATTAGCCATGATTGCATTTGGCTGTGGCCACTCCCACAACGGCGGAGTCCTCCCTCTCACAGGTCTGCAATCACCTGCACTAGTTTGCGACATTACCAACATCGTGTTTAACCTGCCAATGTGCAGCGTGACGGCATGCGTCACGCAGGATTTATGCCAGTTAGTATTATGTGTGACATCAATTCATAACTACCCCAAAAGTTTCATTTAATTGTTGTTTATAAGTGACACAATAAGATAGGCTATTAAAAGCAAGGTTCAACATTTTGCTTTGTCATCTTACATAAAGTCCAGTCATGTCGATTTCAACTTGCTCAACACCCTCCTTGCTGCCATCTGGTGCGATCTGCTCCAGAAGGTGGAAATACGCCTTGGAGTCCTGGACACAGTAACACAGAAATGTTCAAATAAAGCTGTGTGAAAGGCCCAAATTAATATGAAATTCTTGCCCATGATCTGTGTACAGTATGTGTATTGGCATTCTTCTTGATGTATGTACTGTATTGCATAACTCATGACAAAAAAAATTTAAGTTGCAAGGTTGTTCAGCCTTGGCAGAGGTCAGTGCTCTCGCTCGTGAATGCCTTCATGCACAATCATTAAACAACTGCAGTGTTAAATCTTGCATAGCAGTAATGTTATCTAACCTTAATATCTCCGGAAAAGTTTGTCAGGGTCATGCCAACTTTCTTCAGGTGGAAATTGGCCCAGCGCAGCAACAACTCCTCTGGGCTGAGTTTCATCAATTCCTCCAAACTCTCCCCATCCTCCAGCAGCGCCGCAATTGCTGTACGTAGAATAAGAAGCGGAATGTGTTTAAATGCGACATTTCAAAGTTTTGTATACTGGTTTCACTATTATAAGATGGCTGTAGGTTTTGTGTTCTGGAGAATTTTAGTCTTATTGTGTAATGGCGGGTCTTTGTGTCACTACCTTCATTACGGCTCAGTTCGATATCTGCGAAAAGTCCGATCTTTATGATTTGCCAGAGTAGTCCAAGGACCAGGTGAGGTTTTCCCTCTTTCAGGTCTTGAGCGCCAATGTTGACAACTTGGCAGCCAATAGCCGAGGCGGAGTTCAGAGCCAAATTGAGATTCTCCTGTTTGCGAGGAACATTCCCATTGAGAAAATATTTTTACGTTTTTGCACCAAATAATCAAACATTTTTTTTTTTTAAATTAAGACCGCACAAACAATTCATATGCCACATGTCCAAGAGATGCTGATTACTCAAACAGTCCCAAATCGTTTATTTGGATGAAAAATAAAAAATCTATCATGAACACAAAGTTAAAGTTATTTATGTATGACACACAGCATGTCTATCCTTAATCTCAGATTTATTTCCATTTGCATGCCTGCTCAATAAATTCACCAAGTCTGCCGTCTCACGTACATGATACATTTGAAAACAACACAATGGTAATGGCGCATAAATGCGATTCTAAACAGAACAATCCAAACAAGCACCCCACCTGTGTAGTGAACGCAGTGAGTTTCTTTGTATTGATGGTTCGCTCGTCAATGGTCTCAGGAACAGAATGGTTGATGAGTTTGCTGTACAAACAAATCACAGGTCCAATATGACATTCTATATTGTTTGAGAGCTCAAAGTGAAGACCGAGTCAAGTCCATAGTCAACAACGTTGCCAAAAAATGTAGAGACCTGAAGGACCGAGCGCTGGCAGTTTACATAACATATCCAAATACTAATTTCTATGTTAGTAATATTTCCTCATCCAAAGTGAATTCACTTCTTGTGTCAAACCAAAAAGACAACACCAAATTTCTTCAAAATCTGCATCAACATTTTGAGTCTGACTGTTAAATTCACCAAGGCAAAGCAGTCTCCTTGAACACTTTTGGTGACGGGAATTACAAGACTCTTTCCTCATCATCCATTTGGCCATGAAATATTCACGTGATTAGTGTTACTATAATTCAGATTGCATAAAAATGCTGCCATTTATAAATGTCCATTAAAAATGTACCAAAGTACAATGCCGTCTGCCAGCGCTCTGAATAGAGCTCCGGTTTCGGGGTTGATGGGCAGCAAGTGCTTGCAGTCGGGATCCTTCTCCAAAGTCGAGCTGATGTAGTTGGCAAAGGCAAAGCGCTCCTGTTCTGGAAGACATGGCCAATTTGTAAAGATCAACTGTTGAAGTATAAATGCTGGCTTTTGAACATATATCTCTCGCACAAGAACAAGGTTTCGTCCATCCTGGAATTTTAAAATATTGAGATGTTACTGCAAAATGTGTTTGTGGTCGCACTTTTTTTCTTGTGGCTTCAAAATTAGCATGATTAGAATGTTCAATTAAATGACAACTTAATGAGCGTCAGTAAACAGCTAGACAAGGCTTTAGAATCACAGATGAAATGACAGGGAATGCAAAAACATTCCGACCTGTCGGTTTTGAGGAGGGGTCTGACACAAATAAATGCTTGTCAGATTTCAAAACACGTGGAGTGTAATTTATAACGGGGTGGGTCATTTTTTGTTTGTTTAACTCATTCACGACCAGCCCAGTAAAAAAAATGGATTTTGACGTATTTATCCGTCAATGGTATTGAATGAGTTAAATGATGATGAATTTCGGACGGTTAAAAAAAAAAAAGATGTCAGCGCAAGAGACTTTTTCCATTCTTACCAGAGATTGAATGTTGAGTTCCTTCACTTGATATTTCACTGGTGCCCCCGATGGCAACAATGCCTTCCTTCTTGTTGAGAGCCTTTCTGAACCCTTGGGCGATGCGGTCGTCCTTCATATCCTTAAAAATCTGAGCAAAGAATAGATAAATACACAAGTTGGAAACCAAAACTTGACTCTTCTCTTTACATTATTCATCATGTATGAAATGAATATTTGGAAGGCAGTTGGATGGTTTCCGAGCTTTTGAGTTAGTTGGTTGGTTGTTTCGTTAATTGGTTAGTTAGTGTTACATACAGCGGTGAACTCTTCAAGGCTGATCTGGCTGTCTTTGTCCCGGTCAAGTTTCTGAATGAGCTCCCGGATCTTGTAACCAGGTAGAGGACAACCAACCTCACGGAACAGATTCCCAAGTTCCGTGACGCTGATGTAGCCATTGCAATCCACGTCTAAGGACATTGGATGTAGTAGAAAGTAAGAAGAGGAAGCACGGGTGAAAGAGTATTCACATATTTTTGTTCCTGACTTTGTTTTCTTTTTTTTTTGGACGTTTTGACACATTTTCAAAATGTGTTTTTTTTTTTTTTCCATTATGTCTGGGCCTTTGACTACTGAGATTAAATAACTTAGTTGAGACTTCGTGTTATTGCATTTACTGCATCCCAACGCATAACAAGCTGCTGCTAATTAGTTTTTTTGGGTACACTTTCTTACTCGTTGCAACCATCTGCGGTAATCTTAAATCTGCTGTCATTGGTTCCACAAATTCGGTCTTTACGCAAGCGTGACAAGATGAAAGCCATTTATGGAAAAATAATCACGCAGTTAGCCTGGGAAACAGCAAGTGTGGAAGTGTGTTTCTGGGCATGAATGGCGTTGAGAATCTATGGCAAGAATTGAAAACTGCTACTCACAGCGGCTCTCCTTCCAGTATGGCTGAGCTCGCCTCTACAATTTTGCATAGATCGAACAACTATTTCGATTTAAAGGTGCGTAAACCTGGTTTTGACATACCCCCATTGACTTGGTCCATATCTGACCTAAAAACTAGGCCTGCAACAATATGTGACTCAAGCTCCCCCGTCCGGGCAAGTCTGTGCTGGTCCTAGGTGTCTTGTCTTCCACTTTTGCCTCGGTAGTCTGAATGTATCTAACTCCTTCCTACCCAAATTGAAGCATAACTGACTAATGATGAGGCCTGAAAGCAATATCAAATCTAAATGATTTACTCACCTACTTTCTCAAAGCCCTCTCTGATCTCCTCCATTTCCTCAGCGCTTATCTGCTGCGACATTGTGACACCTGACAAAGAGACCATAGCAAAGCAAGCAGAGAGTACATTTGGGTACTGCGGCATGCAAAATAGTTGAAATCCATATCTTGACTTGTCATGAGGTTCACCGGTGAGCTGAAGCCCATCCCAGGTTATTTCCACCAGATGGCACTGCTTCAGGAGGAACGAATTTCAAGTTTTTTTCCCCTAATTTATTTCGTGCTTTTCTTCTAAAAATGGGTTGCACTGTGTCTGTATCAACCTTAAAGGAAATGCATTTGCTTTAATATTTTTATTGATATTGACCCCTAAGCCCCCCCCCTTCCGCCCCATGTTGTTCAACGTCATAAAGTCAAATGAGCACAATAAACCAAACTCACTCAAGTATCACATTGTTCGCAAATTGTCACCATCACATAAGGCAACTCCCAAATTCATCCGCATTCTTAACACTTTCTCACAGACTCGCACATACGTTGCCCATGACGAGGCAGTTCATCGGGGTACGATTCATTGACAAAAAAAAAACAAATCATACAAAATAAATCCTTAAATATACTCCAAGTTCAACGTCGTGGCTCATCTGTTTTTACACGATGCGAGGGTGTAATGTGACAAATCATAATAATTCCAGGTAGACAACATGCATAAGTGGTTGAATTGAATACATGACCAACAAGCAATGTATAATTAATTCTGCTTTGATTTTGCATCATCCTGAGCCGAATGTCAAATAAAAGGGGCAACGTGTCGCGTCAGAGGCATAAACGAGAGGCGAAAGAGAAAGCTTTCCGCTCTTACCTGAAGTCCGACAAGTGATTGAGTCAAATCAAATTCCCTCCTGAGAGAGAAGATCTCGCAGTGTCCGCGTCTGGAAGCTCCCGGTTTTCTTCAGACACCGCCCGGCGAGTACTGTAGCTCCGCCCATCCGCACCACCCTGTCGTCGAAATCGAGCCACGCCCACCCTCTTTCTTTCTCCCATCAGCAGCAGTCTGACCGTGACCTCGCAAGAAAAGCATCAACGTTACGTCGCTACGTTTCCAAGGAAGTGTTTCCTGTAAAAAAAAAAAAATAAATAAAGAGATGTCAAATAATTATTTATTTGCGGTGGTGGGAAGAAACGGAGTAAAAATACTGTAGTTTGTTATTGTCTTTGAGTATTTATTTTTTAGACGACTTTTTAGTTTTTCTTACGTTTGTAAACAGACATTGAATGTGTCCTTCGTTTCAACTCTTTAATAGACGTCTTTATCTGAATACAATAGCTATTTTAATCCTGATATAATTTATATCTTGAAATTATACGAGCAAAAAAAAACCGGCTTTATTGTTATTTTAACCTCTAGATATTCAACTTTTATTTAAGAAATATACAAAATCGTTTGTAAAAATTACAATATATGTTCGTAAAATTACGACTCAGATCAAAAGCTTTTATTCTCATAAAATTACTACTTTAATCACAATATATCTTCAAAAATATATTGAGAAAATATCCAACTTTAGTGATGTAAATATGTATATTTTTAAGATTTAATTAATACGAGTATATATATATATATATATATATATATATATATATATATATATATATATATATATACATATATATATTAAAAATGCAACTTCATTCTCATAATATTACAACTTTGAATTCAGAATTAGCCATTTTTTGTTTACTCCTTTGCAAAACTTTAAAGCAACATTTTTACAAGTGCCAGTTTTACAAGGGAGTATAGATGGGAGATAATTTATGGTGCTGCTGATTTGATTCCGTCTTAAATAAACAGTGATTGTAGTTGCAGAATTGTTCCTGCATAAATTGGATGTGTCGCAGTTTACTGATTTACCAGTACATCGTTCCCCTGCTATAAAGACCACGTCATCATTCGTACCCCGAATATATCACAAATTCTTTTGCATAGAAATTCCTCCTATATTGAAATTTGAAGTTTACAGTGGCATGTTTTTTTTGTTTGTTTTTTTTTAGGAAAGAAGAGCCACAATAACTGAAGCAAGTTTTGCAAGAATACCAAGTGTACCTTATCTTAAATATTTCCAAAGCAAGTTCTGAATGACACACAATTTGCAAGCCAGTTATTATAATGTTACATTTTGTAAATCCTCTCTGACTCTACCATGTTTTTGCAATGTCTCCCTACTGCTTCTACCAGTCTCTACATGCATGAATTCCTCATCCCTACTCTCCTCATACCTTCCCTCGCAAGCCCTCCCCTTTCCCTATTTTCTCTCCTCCCTAACCAAAGTGATGTGCTGAATCTTGTCAGAGCAAATTCCTACTTTGTGGCAGATTCCCACTAAACACTTTTGGGAAGGCCTTATAATATAAACTTTTTTTTTAACATAAATTGGTGGGTTTCAGTCCATAGTTAAGCATTGTCTTGCACAAACCTGTTCACTGCACTAATGACGCTTTAAAAATTTCTCACTGCTCAGAATGTTAGCACTAAAATGAATCAACAAAAACACTGTCATTTGTGTCCCCGAAAATAACCTAAACGCTATTATTGAGATTGTATTATCTCATTCAAGCACATGGCAGCTCTAACATTACAGTTGTCAGCATGTCATTAGCCTAATAGCATGATTGCATTTGCACGTTTTCACATAACATGAAAACGCAACCAATTCAACAAACAAGACCTCAGTTGCCTCAACTAAACTTTCGTGCATTACCAGGATGTGGTGACTGAGAATCTACACAAAGAAAAAACACATTTTTAACAAGCCCATTTGTATTTTTATTGATATTGTGACAATGTTAAAAGACTTGGGTTCTTATACTATTAGGCTCCAGCTCACTCCAAAACCTAATGAGGAGATGCGCAAAAGAAAATGGATGGATGTCATTCAAGCACAATGGCTGTTGCGCCTCATCCGCTCGTCTTCTTGTGCCGTTGTGTCCATAAATCGTGTTTCACATGACCTTTTCTATTGCTCCAGAGTGCAAACGTTACACTCCAGGGCAGCGCTTGCTCCCATTAACTTTACCGATATGATTTGTCTTCAGGCAGCACAGTTGTTTAATCCCAATTGTTTCATTTTTCTTTGCATTGTGTGAAAATTGTCTAAATTACATTGTTTGACAGTGAGTTCTGTGAATTCTAAACAACCTCCAATTATGATTTTTGAAGAATTTGCTCTGATTATTTCTTGCTCCAAAGTAATGATTCAACTATCAGTTTGCGTAGAGACACTGTCTGCCATGGAACGATTTCCACCAGAATCACCACTACAATGCCAATCTTTGAATTACAGAAAGAGGGATTTTTATTTATCATTTAAGAACCGTTGACAGTTCATTTAAAGCAAATGAGGAGTTACTAAATTTGTGCCCGCCAAACACATGAATATAGTCAAAGCCTAGTAGCGTTAGAAGCATGTATGCTGGCATAATTGGACAATCAGTATGTAGTTATTTTTGGGGGGAGTTGGAGCATTAAAATATATTAAGTTACTCACATTGGATAAAAAAAAAACATACACATGAGCATACAGTAATTTGGCCGAAATCAAAATATAATTTTTCATCTGATTAGGAAGTGTGTGTGGCCCCCTGTGTAGTATTAAAATTTTGTCACAATTACATATCTTATTTCCACTGAATTATATTATCATTTCTTATCCTATTCCATGCAAAAATTCCACCTTGCATAGAATTTCCTCACAGCCTCTTTCTCTTTTTGTACTTCCTCATCTCCCCATTCCCTTAATCAATTCCAGGAAGTGACTTTTAAAAGCTAATCTTGCTCCTTTTTGTTTACTCTTGAATCCCGCCAACACGGAGAGAACATCAGCACGTGGGAGAGGTATGAAAATCCCTGGAGGATGTGTCATCACATCCTCTGTTTGTGTGACCCTCCAAATGTAGCCAAGTTGCATGAGGCATTAACAACAAAGGAATGTTGGTCAAACTGGTCACTTTTGCAAGCATGCTAGTAGAATCATGAGTTTTCTCCTCCTCCTTTACTTCCTGTTTGTACCAGAATGTGTAGTTTGATACACTGTGGGTCGCAACACCACACCCATCCAAAAAAAAGTGCCAGACTGCCAGCAATCTCGCAGTAGTCCGCACGCCCTTATTTGGTTGTGCCGTCAGCTCGGTTTGTGATTGGTGGAGGAAATGAAGGGCTCAAGTTTTGAGAGTCACACCTGTGTGCCGACTGCCGAAGCAGTCACACTCGCACACAACCGAGTCTTTGACAACTTTGTATGCTGATGCGGTAGGGGGAGTCGGATTTCGGAACAAGCCTAGTTTGACACATCGCTGCTTGTTTTCAAGGCGATATAAATGAACGGACACACCAACGAATTGTATTCTGACATTGTGCAGGAAATAGCTAATCTCTATTTTCAGGAAGTTGGTCTTTTATCGGCAAGAGAAAATTGGTCTTGGCATATTTTCTTTCTGTTGTGCATCATCATCATTATCTAGAAGCGTGACATTACATTATATTCGGTGTTAATAGAAAAGCAAAGCGCAAAGACATCGCTGCTCATATTTGTTGATAATCCATTTTATTTTTACGACAGCATATACCGCCATGAATGTAGTCATTTGAGAACAAATGGCGGCCTCTGGCGGACATAAACAACAACGCACCTGAAGCACATTTTTGTTCACGAGCACAGATATATGCCCCATATATTTTTTTTTACATGGATACATGGTACGTCATTGTTTTCACATTTTCACTGAAATATTTGAGAGTAGTAGTCAGTTCTTCATGATGAATGCTGACTCATTTCTTCAGTCTGTGGGCTCTGTGACACGCTCAAGCTCAGACACTATGATTCTGGATGGAAGAAAAATAACTTCATTCTCTAAACGAAAACACTAAAATGTGAGAAACAATCGCTCGCCGCCTTCCTCACCTTTGCTCCTCACTTAGATTAAACTCAGCTAGCGTCTGCTTGGCCAGTTTCGGTGTCGCCTGGAGACAGAAGGCGGCTGACAGTTGAACAAGCTCCACGGCTCTTTGGACAGAGCCCTCGCTCCGGCACGCGGACAGGAAATCCTCCATCAGTTCATCGCTGATGAATTACATATCAGAAAACAAAATATGATAAAAACACAAATGTTTGCCATAACCTGTCATCTGTGAGGCTTCTACCCCTCACATTTGTTCTACTTACTTAATTATACAGATCAGAGCTCTGGAAATGTTCTGTCTTTACTTAATTTTGGTGTTTAGCGTTGCTGTAGACATTCGGCTACTAAAACTTTACTGCCATTATTTCTCACCTCACCCAGAGTTAGAAAATTTCCTAATTCAGTTCTTTGGCCACTGTGGAGAAATGAGTGTAAGAGCAGATCATTTGCCACAAGCTCACTTACGAAGGAACTCTGTTTTTTTCTTTGAAAAGCTGAAGCATCTTCCTAAAGAGAACAAAGAAAAAACTGTCAAGTCAAGTTTCTTTTAATTTCTTAAAATCTTTTATTACCAGCAAAATAAAAAAAGATAAACATAAAACACAGCACATCTTTGTCTCTCACCAAGCCTCTTGAATCTTGTTGGCCCGCAGCAAAAGAGAAGTAACATGTGACAGGGTGGTGTTGCTCCACTGCATACTGGTCCGAAGTTTGTGGCCATCAAATGCACTCTTTACATCCAGTGCACACGCAGCAAAAGACTCTTGGATCTTTAACACATGCAAAGTTAAGATTATTTGCAAATGTTATTCGTGAACATGTTAAAAAAATAAATCATGTTTGCAATGGATCATCGTGACTAACCTCAGGACTGTGTTTTTCTCTGGCCATCAAGTTGAGCAGCTCCTCAATCAGTTCTAATTTATTATCATGACCCAGAGATTGGATATCTAGAAAGTCAGAAGATGCAATCTTGTCGCATTTAATCAATTTTTTTTGTTTTTCAGCATAATCCACAAATAAAACTCGTAGTTCTGAGTCAGTTTACCGGGCCAGACATACTGAATGACCAACATATTAAGACAGATAACATTAAAATAATCTCTTTGCAACCTTTCCATATAGTTGGCAGCATGTCCAAGCGACTGTCTGTGTCCAGAGCCTGCAGGAGGTCTCTCAGTCCCTGTGAGTTTGGGTAATACAACTAGCATGGTGAAACATAGGGAGGAGAAATTGTCAGTATTAGCAAAGCAGTGACAATTCCAATGTTTGCATTTCACGAAAAAATAAACTGATGATTTACAAGCGCAACCCAAAAGTGTGCACCGCAAAACTCATCAGCAACTTCACTAATTGCTCCGCTGAGTACGTTTTTAATTATAGGTTTGAAAACATTTTCTAAATCTTTTACCCCATCTGATCTTATATTGTTCCAAAGGTAGTAAATATGTCAGGGATTATCATTTTTTATGATGAGTTTCCAGAAAACTAGATAGTAAATTTCTGACCTTCAACCAGAAAAAGTACATTGGTGGTTCCTACTCATGAATTGGGGATAAATCTTAGTAGGTCAACCAATGACAGCCCATTGTGAAAGTAATGCATCAATGGGGGATAGCACAGCGGCCTCGTGGTTAGATCTATCTGGCTCTAGTTAGATTGAATGACAGACCATAATAAACACATCCTAGCCCAACAGATATAGAGATGCACTCACCGAGGGAATGAGCTCTTTATACCACTTCAACACCATATCAATATGCTCCATCATACACAAAAGGTTGAAGAAGCGACCACTAAAGAAGAAACAGGGCAAGTCCGCTTAATTATTTTTTTCTCCTTTAGAAACAATTGTAAACAGTTTCCGTGCAAACAACATTTTATACAGTCGCACAAGCAGGGCAGTCATGAATACACATCTTACTAATAAATACTCCGTTGGTAAGAATCACCCAGAAGCCTCCAGTTCTCCCCAACCTCCACCAGATTTTGGATTTTATATCCCAGCTCCAGATCCTTATAATCCAGACACTGCAAATAAATGTGGAGGGAAAAAAACACACAAGCAAAACACAGCACAGTTAAATTCGAACGGGGATGACAATTAAATAAATTAACAATGATAATATATTTTATTATTAGAATCACATAAGTGCCAAATATTCATCTTAAGGAACTATATATATATATATATATATATATATATATATATATATATACATATACATATATATATAGCAAAAAAAAAAAGTGACTCACAATTCTCAGGGCACTCGCGAAGAATAGAACTGATGAGGAAAAGACAAAAAGAAAATGTACGTGAAATTACAGGTAATCAATTCTCCACTTTGTTAATTAGATCCATAAAATTTTAAACAGATGGGTAGGATCATTTTGGTATTCTACAAACACATGACGTACCGTCGCCCGGGTCCTGGCAGGTGAAGCTTTTCCCTGCCAACTCTGACATCACTTCCTGTAAAAGGTCGGTGTTCCCCTGGCCAGCTGATGCTAAATGGCAAAACATTGTCATATGATTTTTACAAATTTCAAGCGGATTCTAGTCACAAATGTCAGACAGAAACGGATGAAGAAAACTCTTTTACTGGTTTACACCATTTGAAACACCTTTGCCACGCTAATCACCAGTTAACAATATCCTCTTTGGACATTTAAAATGTCATTTATTTACAAAAACAAGATCAAGGGGCATTTTGTTCCTTCATCTTTATCTGTCCAAACACTTGGGACATTTTAAATTTATATTTGGCTTTTATATAATTACGGTGCTCACCTGCTTTGTAAAATATAGCCAGCAAATGGTCAAAGGTGGCCAGACTGGGAGCTATACAAACAAACAAATACAAATCACATTACTTTACAAGCTAGAGAAATGCTTTGTAAAAAACACAAGACGTCTTTACAATTACCTATCCGCAGAGCCGTCATCTCACTCAGAGTTTGTAGCGCCAACGTTCTGGCCAAAGAGCCGCAGCGTCTCAAGGCTTTGAGAACACTATTAAAGGTATGCAGGTTGGGCTGGATTTTCTGTTGCTTCATCTGCTTTAAAATCTCCTTCAAACAAACCAACAAAAACAACATGAGGAAGAGACGATGAAGATGGATCAAGAGATGCAATATTTTCCGGGTTGTGCCAAGTCTTACGGTGATGAGGTCCCATCTCTCGATGTATTTGTCTCTGACTTCTGGAACAGCTGAGATCAGAGCGTTGAAAATGTGGACATCGGCTGGAAAGAGAGTGTAAGGTTTGTGGCTGCTTGGAGACAACAAATAACTATGACATGCATTGTAATCTAAAAAGGTGGTCATTTCTATTCAAATATCGATCTCTTTGGAAAAGACTCAGGACAGACAAAAACTAAAATCCAATAAAGATTTTCCCAACGCTTTGTCCATGATTTAGCTACTTCAAAAAACTTACCTGTGAGTCTGTTGTTGAGCAGGTCTGTGTACATGCTGAAGGCCTTTGCATAGGCTCCATGCTAAAGACACAAATGCAGATTGGAAGTATTCTATAGAATCTAGTTTTACAATACATACACTAACTAGGCACAAAAAATATGACCACTTGCATAATATGATAGTCAATACTGCAGAATTTATCAGATATTCTGCCAGGGAGTTATTAAATTAACTGACAAAGGTGTGTGTGCGCGTGTGTGTGTGTGTGTGTGCACGTGTATATACTTTGTTTTGGCAACCTCAATTAGTCACATGAAACAGCAATATAATTTAGTACAATTCAACAGAACATATTGTTAAATTAATATTTATGATGTCAACCAAAACTGATCCTTTTTTTTTTTTTTTAAGATTGGCCATACTGTACCGCTCACAATGGATAACAATAGATTGGGACAAACGTGTTGGTCCATGTGTCTCCCGCATCAATCAAAGCAGTAAACACTCAACGTAGTCAAATAAAGCAGCACCAAACCAGTTCTTGATATAAAAGCCTACCTTCACCATGCCTCTGATGAGAGCAGAGTAACATCGAGTATCTCTCTCCGGCAGCAGGTTAAATATTCTCTCAGCATTGTTATTTTCTTTCCAGGTAAACTTGATCAAGTTGGAGGCACGCCCAACCTTTCCTCTCCACCTCTTGACGTCCTGCCGAGATTCAGGCTGAAAAAGCAAACATACAAAGCTAAGTACTAAGATTTAAAACTGGATCTTTTTGATAGTTCTGTAAGTTTTCTGATGAAGCTATCTCTTTTAAGTGTCTTCCATTTCTTGTCCAATGGAGTCACAGAAAGGACAGTCAGCAGTGACTCACCATGTCCTCGGTCTGCGGTCCATCCTCCTGGACAGGGTCTCTGTCACAAAAGAGACAGATCAAGTCTAACAGGTTGTGGGCTGTCTCCATGGAAACAGATGTCCCTGGAAGAAGAGTGTTGAGGTTATAAAATTGCACCAACAAATAATAGCCCACACGGTGAAGGTATTTGCGTGTTTATGCCCCCGCGATATTGCAGACTTATTATGTGGAACATAAATGTCTGCTGCGGAAATCCCTAATTGATTTGCAAAAATCTGCAGTGGTCATTTTTTATGGGTTCTTACAGTATAGCTAGTCTTACTGATGTAATAACCTTGCATGTGGAAAAAGAAAGTCAGTCAATTCAATTTTCTGATAAATGCCGCGAAAACAATACAGTAAAACACAAACACAATGAGCACACTTACTACATAGAAGCTGCGGTCAGCGCTCACTCACAGATTTGCAGATGTTGCACACCACCCCACCAAGCCCGGTCTCATAGAGGCACTTAGATAACACTACAATATATAACTTCGACATTTTTGTGTTCATATGCATTTGTAACATGCTCAAAAGTGTGATAGGAATAAATAAGGGAAATAAAAATATTTAGTTTTTTCCCCTATAACAGTGCGTCTAGAAGGCATCCCATGCGATTCATCGTATGCATCTCGCACTTACCAGCTTGTAGCATTTGATCGTACATGTCGACAGCAGCCTTGACTTTTTTCAAGCTGATTCTTTCCTTCAGCGCCTCTTCGCTCACTTCTTCAAGGCGAAGTGATATTGTATCTGGCATCAAACACTACATATACACAGGCGAAAACATTCATAACATTTACACTGACACAACCGCATGATTACAATTTTACTATTCATTACTATATAGACGGTATTGTGTTGGTTTCTTACAGGAATATGTGGTTCAGCAAAATCTTTGGTGAAGAACTTTGGATAGTTGTTGACAAAGTATTTCGCTGCAGATCTGCCAGACTCTTGAGAGAGAGAGTATAGCTTCTGCAAGGCAAAGAGAAAGAGTGAGATAATATGTATTTATTGAATTGTACATTGGTCCTCCGAGATAAGATTTTAAACGGTTGTTTGATCAATGAATAAATATACTTTTAAAGTTGACACAAGTATGGCAATTGATATAGAGAAAAATATGATAAATGACAACAAAAAAAAATCTGAAGTTTAACACAAACAAAATCAATGAGGGTTTTGATCAAGTGTGTGAATGTTTCGCACAAACTCAGAAGAGGTCTTCGGGGACAAGTAAGGATCATCCTGGAATTGGTAAGGATAAGCTGTAGCATCCTGGTGGAAGAAAGAAACATTCGTTTATCTTCCTCTTTGTTGTTGTTAATTAAAATCAGCAGACCAGTCTAGAGGAGTCAAAAAATACGACAACTGGTACATGAAGAAAATTTTAAGCTTCACTTTCCCATCACTGTTTCAATTAATTTGACACTTTGTGCATATTCACAAAACGTGTCCACTGCATGTAACACATCACAGTAGTGAAGCGCATACTAGAGCAGGGGTGACTAAGGAACATATTTTGGGGGGTGTCTTGTTTAAGGGCGCAACGGTGGCGGCCAGCGTTTTTAAATCATTTTGCCACAACTCTACGTTAAAAATATGATGAATGAATTGATACAGAAAAAAAAAACAATAAACTCACCCTGCGCACAGTCATAGCCAAGGCCTCCAATACTGATTCTTTGTTCCTTTTCAGTAAACACAAAAAAAATGCTTTGATTATCTCAAATGAAGTATGAAAAGAAAACACGTGTGCTCGTTACAGTTAAAAGAATAAGTACTGAATGTGAACAGATGGAATTACCAGAATTTCTGCATAAATTTGTCACACAGTAAAACGTGTCCTGATCTTCAGTTCAAGTCATAACTATCAACAAACACTTCCATCTTCATAAACTAACGCCTCATGAACAAATAAACACATGGAGAAATACAGCAAGGAAATTGTTTGCGTGGTATTACTTTAAACAGACGGTGTTGGTCTATTATTGTGATTTTTAAGAACATCAGAAGTCAGAACACATTTTATAGCTAATTTATGCCGAAATACGGGTAATTCCAAAGAGTTCACAAGCTTTTTCTTGCAACTGTATAATAATGAAAGTACATCTGTGCCATCGGTTTGAATTTGAACCATTTCACCACTAAACTTTTAACACAGAATTTTCACGATCAAAATGTGTCCAATAATCACTTTCAAACATGACAAATTCAGAGTCCAATTTATCTTCACAAAATTTAATACTATTCTGTAAAATGGTGGCGAAAAAACAATGAATGAAAAAAATGTGTGTTAAAAATTTGAAGGTAAAGAAATTGTGTTAGTAATTCAAATTCAAACGCCGATGGCACAGATACAGTCTGTCTTCTATATATTATAAAGATACAAGCACATACCATACTTTCTTTCTGGGAATGGTGATGGTCTCTGAGGAGTCTGCTACACCAAATAGAAAGGTGTATTGTGGGTTTATTTAGACAATTGTAAACATAAAAAAGAAATTGAGTTTTTAGACAGAAATACAAAACCTACACACATTCAATTCAAAGAAATCAAAAACAAACCCAAGTTATGATATTGGTATTAAGAATAACATTTGCTTCTCGAATTGTAAAAGGGTGTTTCATTACTTGTTATCAGATGTAAAATATAAATATGGAAAAGTGGAAAAAAAAAAAATCTCCTTTCTACTTACCTTTGTTGGCTTCTACAGCTTGTTGGCGTAAAGCTGAGATGCCAACAAAATTCCTTTAAAATAAAAGAAAGACAATAAAACAATTTTTAAAAAAAATCAAATTTAAACATACAGTAGCCTACATATATACAATTTCCAAACAGAAATGGTTACATATTCTAAAAACGCGCCTACTATTTATTTGATGACTTTTCACAGTCTGATGGAAAGCGGTATAGAAAATTGATGTATGGATTTTTTTTGACAGCCTACAGTGAGTTACAGTGCCATGATGACCTCCTGCCTAAGGATGCTCGCCGTAAATGGAACAAAAAAGTAGAAACGAAGAAAGTCGTCGGCGTAACAGGCTTGCAGATTTTTTTTCTTACCTATTAAACAACACCTGTTCGAAGTTGGTCAATAAAATTCGATTGTTTTTGTACATGTACTTTCCTACTGGCCTCCAGGACGCCGCCATGTTGCGTACACGCAAAGGCGTCTGGGAGGGAGAAACCATGAAAGGCTTCATCGAGGGGAAGTCAAATATAGAGTGTTTCTTTTTCGAATATGTTGATAATTTGAATTAAAATATAATATTTGTATTTATTAATATTGTATTTTTGTGATGTTAAAATGACATAAAATAAATTGTCTTAAATCTTAATTGTATGAATGCCGCCCCCTACTTTGAGGAATGTGTGGGTCCTATGATGCACGTGCGAGAAGACTGCGCCACGATTTCATGGCGCATGTGGTCCGACAAACTTTGCAATTCTGTCGTAGTAAACATTCCCAAGTGTGGATAATCATCGAATATGTTATTTAGAAAAGACGTACCATGGCGACGATTGGAGGGCATGTCATTTGGCCTGTACTCTGCCGAAGAGATACGGTAAGGTTGTTAGCTTTTGGCTTCGTCCTAATATTGAAGTTCAAAAGTTGATATAAACTAAATACATTTTCAAATCTATTCAACCTCCTTACAGCATGTCACTAACACTTTTTAAAGCTGGACTTCTACATTATATTTAGGAAGGGACTGTCACATTTATACTGATCGCAGTGTAGCAAATCAGCAGCTACCGTACACTAGTTGTCACGCACATGTGAGTATTTTTTATTTTTTTTCATGTCTAGGAAGTTGAGTGTAAAGACGATCACCAACTCAAGGTTGCTTGATGGTGTTGGAAACACGCTCCCAAATAGCCTGTATGACTTGGCCCTGGGACCAGCAGACAACAAGGAGGTAAATGTGTAAAATTGGTAGTAATCTTTCAGATTATTCATAGCAAAGAAGAATTAATGATATAAATTTAAATCAACCAGTCGGGACAATTGCATTTGAAATATTGTGACTTTGATTATTGTGTTGTTTTGATCCTTCAGGCATGTTCAACTTGCTGCCAAGACTTCAACAACTGTCCAGGACACCTGGGGCATGTAGAGTTACCTCTTCCTGTTTACAACCCTCTATTTTTCGACGTAAGAATTATGCACACACGCGTTGCTACATGCACTTTTACTTTAGACTGGTTTAACACAGTCAATACTGGGAATTACCCATCAAAGACTCAATAAAATGTGTTCTTTTTTTTATGTTTTCCACTTATGTTTTTGCTCACTTTCAGAAACTTTTCCTGTTGATTCGGGGGTCATGTCTGTCGTGCCACATGTTAACATGTTCACGGGCCGCCGTCCACCTGCTACTGAACCAGCTAAAGTTACTAGACCATGGAGCCATGCAGCAGGTTTACCAGATAGAGGAAATTCTCAGCCAGGTGAGGCTCAAGCTTAACATATAACCACAACATTGAATTTCACCTTCATGAATCACAACCAATAGGGTGTATTTTAATTCTATACATACTGTACATTGCAGCCAAAACTAAACTGATTCATCGGTTATTATTTGAATGTTTCTAGTGTTGTACAACTTCATGATCCTAACATTTTTACACTACTGGTATTTTTCAAGAAGTGTGATAACACTTTATAGCGGTTGGTGTGATTTCTTTTTTTTTTTTTTTGTGATTATGGTTATGCTAGTTTCTGGAGGAGAATGCCAAATCTGCCGGTGACGAGATTGCAGCGATGCTAAAAGAGTACACTGATTCAGTTGTCGTCACTGAAGGCTCAAGCAACAGCAAACCGGTCAGTAAACAAATAATCTATTTATATTTTATATTGGGTGCACATGTAAACATTGTGATAAACGTACATTCACATGAATAACTTAGGTCTCACCAATTTGGCAGTACCCTGTTGCATGTATTTTTATTTCATTTTTTTTTTTTTATGTGTGACAATTTTTTTCCTCTCTAGATAAAACACCTTGTTGAAAGAAAAGCCAGTTTAATAAATGACTTTTGGAGAATTCACATGAAAAGTCGGAACTGTCCCTACTGCAGGTAATACTATATCAAAGGTATACCCTTTTAATTATTTTTATATTTACTAATGTACAACTTTGTTTGAGATGTTTTCTCTTCCAATTAAAATTAATGATCGTTTTCAATAGTGACTGTGTAGGTTTGTGAATAAAATTAAAGAACACTGCATGTGCAAACAGGAGCAAGCGGTTCACCATACGACGTGAGCACAACAGTAAGCTGATTGTCACACTGCCGCACGACACGCAAACCATTCTCAATACTGACGGTGAGTGTTTTTCATCATTTCCTTGTTTCATTGTTAGCTTTTGTGCAAGCTGAATTGTACTTTCTACTCACTTAATGTTGTGCGTACCATCAGATTCCGATATTTTGATTGTACTTTTCTGTAGGGAAGCTGATTACCGGAGAGAGAGTGTACTTGACTGCCAGCATTGCGAGAGAACACACCAACAACGTTTGGAAGAAAGAAGGTAAAGCAACAGTGTTTTTATTAGGGTGCTAGAACTGATAAATGACATTGTAATTAATGTCAATATGTCAGCTATTGTTCATATGCGCTCATGTGTTGCCATTCCACAAGCCTGAGTCAATGAAGATGTGAGATTGAATTGTTCAACCGATATAAACCATTTCTCTTTTCTTTCCAGGTTTTTTCCTGAAGTGTCTGTTTTCTGGATTGGTGGACAACTCTGGAGCAAATGAAGAGGAAAAAGGGTTCTCCCCGGATCTCTTCTATCTGGATTTGATGGTGGTTCCGCCTTGCAGGTACAACACAGCCACTTTTATAAACCGCTTGTGCATGGTTGTGCTTAAAGTTGTGTGACCATGAAGTCTTTCTTCATTCTTCAGGTATCGGCCAATCAATCGACTTGGTGACCACATGTTTACCAACGGTCAGACGGTCAACATGCAAGCCGTCATGAAGGACAGTACAATCATAAGAAAAGTGCTTTCTCTCATGGCTGCTGAGAAGGGTACTCAGGAGGATGAGGTAAGATTTTGTGCGTGTTTCAATAAAAGAAAGACTTTTACTGTAATTATTTTAATAAATGTTCTTTTTGCCTTTGTCTGATGTTATCAGTCTCAGGCAACTGAAGCGACAGACCAGTCTTTTCTCGCAGAGATTCCTGGAACTACATTAACAGATAAACTTTACAACATATGGATTCGCCTTCAGTCCCATGTCAACATTGTCTTTGATAGTGACATGGACAAAATGATGACAGAAAAGTACCCAGGAATCAGACAGGTACGTGGTGTTTTTTTTTAAAGGGGGGATGCAAACATCAGCTACAAAGTCTTACAAATTGTATTAACTCAGTAACTTCAGGAATTAATAAATGCCCGAAGCCAATATTTGAGTGATATTTTCATTTGAGTTATTTTCTTCTTTTAGTCATTATAAAAGGAGCTTTCACCCAAACACAATTTGTGATAAGCACAATTACAATCAGGGAAGTCAGATCCACTTGTGTGGTCTTATAAGTTACAACAAATTTGTTATTGTAATAATAAACATAATTGAAGTAAAATTATAATAATGAAAATATTCTATATTTATTCTGTATTGGTTATAAAGCGAACCCAATATAAGCAAAACTCAATATAGCACCACAGATGTCTACCCTAAACTATTTTTTTTACATGTTTTATCTTTTAATGTTAATGATTTATTGTAATAATTGGCTTTATAATTACAGCATGGTTTTCCTGGTGAACAATTTAATTTTATATTGCAATGCTTTCCTATAGCCCTAAAAAAAAGAGTGGGCTGCCTACAGCATCATTTCAAATTTTTTTTACGTCACATTCCTGATGATTTACGGTCTCGTTTTTCCTTTGTAGATCCTGGAGAAAAAAGAGGGGTTGTTCCGTAAACACATGATGGGCAAAAGAGTTGATTATGCTGCAAGATCTGTCATCTGTCCTGATATGTACATCGGTACCAACGAGATAGGAATTCCCATGGTATGATTGAGTCAATCATTCAAAAAAAAAATCCCCTTAAGTAAATGCGCCTTTAAGGGAAATTAGTCACAAATAAATCGTTTTTTGACAGTCTGTCAAATTTTCATCAGACATGGCACTGAAAGTTTTTTTGCCATTGATGTAAAAAAAATGTCTTCACTATTTTTCTAGCACTTGTTTTGTTTTTGTTTTTGTTTGACCTATGAAATCTTTTGCCATACGGATTTTCCTACGCGTTGTCATTTGTAGAAATGTCGTTTCAGAAAAAAATCACTTGTTGCGGAACCTGACCGTTAATTCATAAATATTACTAAATAAATGACTATATTATTATTATTATAATCAAAACTTGATGCGCTAGAGAAAAAATGAGGACCGATTCAGAATAAGAAATAATCTAAAAAAATGTACTTGCATTTGTGACTAGAAAAAAAATGAGTGCAAATTTATTGATCAATTTGTCATGTTTGTGCAGGTGTTTGCCACAAAGCTGACCTACCCACAGCCTGTCACGCCGTGGAACGTGAAGGAGCTTCGGCAGGCTGTCCTGAACGGGCCAAATGTCCACCCCGGTGCTACGATGGTCATTAGTGAGGATGGCAGGAGAACCATCTTGTCACCGAGCAACTTTGCACAAAGAGAAGCAGTTGCAAAGCAGCTGCTGACGCCTTGCCCAGGACCACACAAGATGCCCATGAAAATAGTGAGTCTGTGTGAAAGAATTTCTATGGTTATGGTTCTCATTGTGTTGGACAATCCGCATGAACATGACTTTACTTGAACATAAAATTAAACATGCTATGTAAGCTGTCATGCCATAGTCAAATGTTATTGCCTGTCTGTTTGTTTCTCAAGGTGAATCGTCATATTAAGAACGGAGATGTTTTGCTCTTGAATAGACAGCCAACCTTGCACCGACCGTCAATACAGGCTCACTCTGCACGCATTTTGCCAGGAGAGAAGGTCTTTATATCTATTTCATGAACACTTTCAGTCAATATAAGCCTTAGAGTTATATTGTTATTTTAGATTGGTTTACTTGTTCTGCGCGTCAGGTCCTGAGGCTCCACTATGCCAACTGCAAAGCTTACAATGCAGACTTTGATGGAGATGAGATGAATGCTCACTTCCCTCAGAGTGAGCTTGGTCGAGCTGAGGCCTACACATTAGTCAGCACCAACCAACAGTACCTTGTGCCAAAGGTAGATTCATACATGCATGCGTGCACTATACATTTTAGTAGTTGTTAAAAAAAAACAAAAAAAAACAGTAATGCTCTGTGATTGATTTAAATTATTGTGAAAAATTTCCCCCATCCTTTTCTTCCCTTCATATTCATCAAATTCAAATGTTTCACATAGTAGTTTGTCTTGTCACATTTTCCAGTTTTTCCTGATAGATTTCATTTGTTTGTCATTTGTTCTTAGAATTTCATGACATATGTCTTCTTTCGATTTTGTAGTCTTTGTGACTTTGTCTGTTAGGTACTATTAAAATGATATATTGATTCAAAAAATCTGATGGCAATCAGGCCTTGGTGTTAATTAAACTCAGCTTTCCCAAAACCGAGGTGAATTAGTTGTATGTTCACTTCTTGGTTTGTCTTCATGAGATAAATTGGCTTGATTTGAAACGTTTTAAAAGTAATACAGGTGCAAAAAAAAAATCTACAGATATTTTAAAGGGCCTTTTCACAGCACTGTATATTTACATACTTATCAGTAGTTTGTTCTTTCTTTCATCAGGATGGAAAGCCTTTGGCTGGTCTTATTCAGGATCACATGGTTTCAGGTACACGCATGACAATTCGAGGCTGCTTCTTCACAAGAGATCAGTACACTGAACTCGTGTACAGAGGACTGACTGACAAATCAGGCCGAGTCAAACTGCTCCGACCTGCGATACTCAAGCCACGGAAACTCTGGACTGGAAAGCAGGTAGTGTGACATATCTGATCTTTGACATTTTTTTTTTTTTTTAATTTTCACCAACATTTACGTGTGGTTTTTTTCTTAGCAATTGAATACTGACTCTTAAACATTGCATAAACTTGAGCAAAAAGAATCCAGGATTAGTTTAATCATGGCTATGAAGTGGGCATATAAAGCTGATGTAAACAATGTCTTGCCGCTTTCTAGGTGGTGTCTACACTCCTGCTCAATGTTATTCCAAATAAGGCTGTGCCTTTAAATCTGGTCGGGAAATCAAAAATCCCCAGCAAAGCTTGGATCCAAGTTCCCCCACGACTGACTCCGGGATATCAACCTGACTCCATGTGTGACTCGCAGGTGCATATGCACGCACACGCACACACACACACACAGACACACCTTTTTGTTTGCTTTAGAAATGTAAACATAGCAGCAAGTTGTTAAATGAGATTGAACAATTTTAGTTTAAAAATCTCATAGGTGGTGATCCGTCAGGGCGAGTTGTTAGTGGGCGTTCTGGACAAAGCTCACTACGGCTCCTCTGCGTACGGTCTGGTCCATTGTTGTTATGAACTTTATGGAGGGGAAACCAGCGGCAAACTCCTCAGCTCTCTGGCCAGACTCTTTACTGCTTACCTTCAGTTATACAGAGGATTCACTCTGGGTAAATAAAGTCATCATTGTTTTCCCGCAGGGATATTTGAAAATATTTAATATTCTCTTTGGTGTGTTTTTTTTTTTCTATTAGGCGTTGAGGACATTCTGGTGAAACCGGGTGCCAACAAAAAGAGGAAACGCATTATCCAAGAATCACTGAAAATTGGTGCAAGAGTGAGTTGAAGCAGCTATTCCTCATTGTTCTTGTTTGCTTCAATAGCTCAACATATTTACTGTCATTGATCAAACTAATGGAACATGTGCATTGTGAAATACTGCAGCCTCGTCAAATTCAGTGTATCCTCCTCCGTGGGTGCTACTGGCCAAAATGGCTGCAACAGTCAAGTTGTAGTTTGTGGGTCTCATTGTGCTCCATTATGGCCTCTGGGCATAAATTTGCGCTACACACAAACAGTAAAGGTGACCGCTTAAAAGCTTACAGTAACTGAAGTCATTTTCAAGGATGTTAACAACAGCGGTCCTTCTCGGAGTGTGGTTTCATTCCGGACATGGTAACATGATCCTTCTTTCCGTTTCTCAGGCCCTCCAAGGCGCATTCAACCTCCCCGCTGATGTGGATGAAGCAGAGGCCAAGAGTCGTTGGCAGGATGCTCATCTCAACCCGGACCAGCGAGATTTTAGCTTGGCTGACCACAAATTCAAAGAAGTGGCCAACCAAGTGAACAATGACATTAACAAGGTAACATTTCTACGTTTACACCATTAGTTCTATTTTTTTCTTTGTTTTACTGTTCTTTGATTTGGCATTGTTACTTATCAGTCTCAAAACAGGAGACGCTAAGACAGGGTTTCCAAATACGGTCTTCAAAAACCACTTTCCTGCATGTTTTAGGTATTTAACACCTAAAACACACTAGATTAAAATTATCATTAGAATCTGGTGTGTTGGAGGAAGTTAACATCTAAAATATGAAGGATGGTGGCGCACAAAGATTGGTTTTGTACACACCGCTTCTAATAGTTACAATTTTAGTTGAATTTTCTGGAACGGTAGTATTTTCAATTTATTATACTGAATCTCTCAAGGTGAAATTCAATTAATACGCTCCTGTTTATACACTACTGTGTTGACAAAATTTTGGCTTTCAGGTGAATTTTCAGAGCGAACCTAAAATCCAATAATCACCTTCATTTGACCTTATTTAAACCTTTGATTGAACACCTCTAACTATTCTGTGTTTTGGTACTTTTTGCGCATCTTGCCATGCTCTAAGAAAGAGCTGAATGGACTCACTCGTGCAACAACTATGGTAGATTTTTAGGGGAATTTTGCGAAGTTGTTTACTTAGCAAATAGTGTTGTTCCACTAACATGGTAAGCAGTACCACAGTCAGAGGTTTGTTCAGGAAGGATGCGATCCCAGCTGACGCATTATAAACTCTTGCAGCTTTGTCAAATTCAGTGCACCGTCTTCAGTGGGTGCCACTGGCCAAAATAGCTGCTACATAAAAGTTGTAGTTCATAGGCCCCGTTGTGCTCTCACATGGCCTGTGGGGTTAAATGTGTGCTACATACAAACAGCGGGAATGCTAAAGTAAATCCGGAAATGTTTCACTTGATGTGAGTTAACCATTCTCTTCTAAGCTAAAATAAGTGAATGAGTGAGCAACAATGTGTATAGTACTATGCTCGTCGTAGAAGTACAGTAAGGAACCCCTAAATTATGTGGCGAATAAAGACCAAACACTGCTGCGAATAGCAAAATCCGCAAATAATTGATGCCCCTCGCCCCAAAAGGGGTTTCAAATTTCGTATAAATGCGACAAGATGGTGACAAAAAGGATCATGTAGCATCAACATCATGCACTGAGCATGTGCACCATCATGAATCCATGGTCCATAAATGACATTTTCAGTTAAGAATGGAGGATATTGACCTGTGACGTTGCAAATGACAAACTTTGAATACGGAGGGAATCTTTGAAACCGCCACACCCACTTTGAAGTGTGTATTGCAAGGCTCCTTAATTCCAGGGAGCGTCTCTTGTCTCTCTTATAGGTGTGTATGCCAGTTGGCCTTCACACCTCTTTCCCCGACAACAACCTCCAGCTGATGGTCCAGTCAGGTGCCAAGGGTTCCACCGTCAACACCATGCAGGTAAATTTCCCTGCTCTTCTCCTCTCACTGAGATTGAAATGTATTCATTCTTCATATTCATATAACCTTCTCGGTTGACCCTGCAAGCTTCATTATTTGTGTGCCTGTCTCAGATCTCGTGTCTACTAGGTCAGATTGAATTAGAAGGTCGTAGACCTCCGCTCATGCCGTCTGGGAAATCATTACCCTGCTTCCAGCCATATGATCCAGCGCCCAGTGCTGGGGGTTTTGTTTCTGGAAGGTTCCTCACAGGCATCAAACCACAGGTGTGTGTGTGTGTCCAAACAGATTGGACAAATTACTACAGGCTAAGCATTTAATGTGACTGTTAACTTTGTGGTCATTCTACCATCAGGAATTTTTCTTCCATTGTATGGCTGGCAGAGAAGGACTTGTGGATACTGCTGTAAAAACTTCCAGATCAGGATACCTGCAAAGGTAAATCAACGCTTGAGAGGCAGACATGGAGAAAAAAAAGGTTCCCCTCAGTTTGTTGTACTTTTCATTTTGTCATGTATTTTTTCCTTTTTTTCCCCCTCTGTAGGTGTGTTATAAAGCATCTGGAGGGTTTAGTGGTCCAATATGATCTGACAGTGCGGGACAGTGATGGCTCTGTAGTCCAGTTCCTGTATGGCGAAGATGGGCTTGATATCCCTAAGACGCAGTTTCTGCAGCCAAGGCAGTTTGCCTTCATAGAGGACAACTTTGAGGTGAACCTGCACTCGTTGCAAATAAGCCATACTCTAATAATGATTTCCTGACGCCACTAGATGAGCATTAAAAAAAACGGCAGCCTTGTCAAATTCAGTGCATCCTCCTCAGTGGGTGCCACTGGCCCAAATGGCTGCCACAGTGAACGTGTAGTAGTTGGGCCCCACTGTGCTGTCATATGGCCATTGGGGATAAATTATACTACACACAGATTTTGTAGTTAAAAATCTTTGTAATCCATTCCTAAGGGCATGATGTGATTTTTTTTTTTGTAGTATTCCATTTGCTTAGTATGAAGCTAAAACATGAATGTCATTTTCATGAATGTGAAACCACAGTAATGGTGTTATTTCTTCATGCGGGGAATTGAAACGTACTTAATATTTTGCTGTTGCTGCAGGTAATAAGGAATTACCAGTGCTTCGATGAAGTGTTAACACGGTTGGACCCTCAGAGTTCCAGTCAACATTTTTCAGCCATACAACGCTGGAAAGCAAAGAGAGAGGTGGCTTGTCCTCGCAAAGGTAAATAATTTATGTCCGCATATCAACTGTTACTTGTTTTGCTTCGTATCACCATCACTACTGACCGCTGTCATTTGATTTTATTGTAATCCGTTATAGGAGCATTTTTATTATTTTCTCAAAAAAAGATGGCCAAACTGAAGCAGACCGAAGCTGCAATACAAAATGTGCACGGCAGAGATGCAGCTGTTCTGAAGGTATTCCATCCTGTTATATTTTTAACACCTTCCATGTGATCACATTGACACATTTTCATCGGAACTGTTGTATCTTTCTCCAGCTTGTAGAACAGTGGCGTGCTCTTGACGAAGCTGGACAATCAAAATACACAAGAAAGTCCTCCCGCTGCCCTGATCCCAGCTTGAGTGTGTTGCGGCCCGATGTAAGCTTTGGATCGGTTTCTGAAAGCTTTCACGACATCACCGAGAAATACTTGCAGGATCGAGATGCAATGAATCAACATGGCTTGGATGGGGACAGGTAAATAACAGCGATAACGAGCAGTCTTGTGATGAGAATTATGGTCGCGGCATCTGAATCATCATCTTACACACGTGTGTGATTACACATTATGCACATAGAGGGAGTCAGGATGACTATTATTGCTGTTATTTGTTTGCAGACTTCGACAGTTGTTGCATTACAAGTGGCAACGATCACTGTGTGATCCAGGGGAAGCGGTGGGTTTGCTGGCAGCTCAGTCCATTGGTGAGCCCTCCACCCAAATGACCCTCAACACCTTCCACTTTGCTGGCAGGGGAGAGATGAACGTCACATTGGGAATACCTCGGTAATGTCAGTTTGAAGATGTTGTGACCGTCAATTGCAGTCACTGCATGCGTTAAAAGAAATGTTGATAAATAACGGTAATCTTTGGCTGTGTCACAGACTGAGAGAGATCCTTATGGTGGCCAGCTCCAACATCAAGACTCCAATGATGAGTGTTCCAGTGCTGAAAAGCAAGAAGGCCTTAAAGAGAGCTCAGAAACTCCGCAGAACACTTACCAGGGTCTGCTTGGCTGAGGTAAGAATGGATGCTCTTGTTTTTTTTTTTTTTTGGGACTCCTGACATGCTTCTTTTTATTTTTCATTCATCCTTTAGCTGGTTTCTCCTTTCCTTTTCTAATTTCTGCTCTACTTTGTGGGCTGTGTGAGAGCAGGTACTGCACAAAGTTGATGTGGTCGAGACGCTGCGCGTCGAGCGTCACTCAAAGGTGCGGACGTTTAAACTCACTTTCAGCTTTCTTCCTCCTGACCGCTACGCTGAAGATAAACAGCTCTCACCCCAACAGATCCTCCACTACATGGAAAATAGGTTAATCATTAAGATCCGTCTGTCGAAGACATTGATGATTAAATCCACTTAACCTTGTTGTTAATGACTCCTTGGTCAGATTTTTTGAACTTCTCCTGAAAGCCATTGAAAAACGTAGCGCCAAGCTGGCATCCATTGCTGTGGAGACCAGGAAGGCCTCCCTGAGGGACAAAGATGATGATGGCAGGGAATTGGCTGGCACAGCAGGGGTATAAGCTTGACAGATGCATTTATATGTTGCATATGTTTTTTGTTTTTATTTTGTGTAATTTGTGTTTTTCTGTTCACGTTACCATATTTCTATTGTCAGGAGGATGACGGGGAGGAAGAGCCGGAGAGAGAAATAATTGATGACCAGGCGAATGAAGGCGATGCTGACGCAACGGATGCCAAGAGAAAAGACAAGCAAGAAGAGGAGGTAAAGGGTTGAATAAACATATGTAACATACGATATGGTTTGGAGGGCGCCATTGTTTACAATCTTGCTGGTTGCCAGTGGTGCTGAACAGATGGAGGTGCTTCCCTCTCTAGACAACAAATCACGACAATATACTGTGGTGCAGGTCAATGACACTGCAAAATACATAAATAATGTTAAACATGTTTAAATATTTGTCAATCGAAACAAAAATGTCTTTGTGAAAGTGGCGTCATTAATACAACCATGTTTTAATTTATTTATTTATTTATTTTAATTTTATTTTATTTCTCAATAGTCAAGTAAAAACTGTTCTCACTGGTTATTTACTGTAAATTCATGCCATTCGGAAGGAAACTACGTACTTGCTACTTTACTCCTGCACTGGAGCTGCAATCAGCTCTACTCTCTTCCTATGTAGGTTGATTATGACAGCGAGGAGGAAGGCGAGGATAAGGATGATGTGGAGGAGGAAGAGGAGGCGCAGGAGAAGGTGGCAGATAGTCTGGAGGAGTCCCAAATGCAGTCCACGGGTGGGAAATTGCAAAAGCAACGAGCAAAACGCGGTGGGATAGAAGAGTCTATCGATCAGATGAGAATGAACAACGTTCTGAGTTCCCACCCAGCAATAGAGGGCTACTGCTATGACCTCAAGCATGAACTCTGGTGTGAAGTACGTTTTTATTAAGTTGATGCAGTTTAGCATTTGTTATCACGCTCTTTTTTTTTTTTTTAGAGCCTCTCCCACTTCTAACTGGAGGCCTCTGTACAAATATTATTGGTTCCAAGTGGCAGTAAAAGTAATTTAATTCCAGTATTCTGTGCTAACCTTGTCGACAGTTGGACCTGGCTTTGTCGATGAGCAAAGTGCACCTCGACCTGACGTCGGTTGTGTCAACAGTGGCGCAGAACGCCATCATCATGGAAACCAGGGGGCTGACTCGATGCCTTCTGAGTGAGAGCACAACTAAGACGGGAGAAAAAGAGATGGTTCTCAACACGGAGGGAATCAATATGCACCAAATGTTTGAGCACAGTGATGTACGTGGACAGTGTCTTCATTTTGAAATATTGATTTTCAAGGCAATTGTTTCCAAAGCAACCAGACAAATCTGTTCTGCAGTCATCTTAGTGAAGAGATGACAAGATATTTGTGGCTACAAGTTGCAGTCACATTTGTTAAATGACATTGAGGGATTTTCATAGCGAGATTATATATAAGTATGTTTTACTATTTATCTTCTGCTCTTCTGATGAATATATTTTTTGGGCTTTGTAATTGTCAACATACATTTAAAATTCCCAAGATCTCCTATTTCTTAGGGTGCTAATCTTTTTTTACTGTATTATTTTACAGATCCTAGATGTCAACAGGCTCTATTCCAACGAGGTCCATGCCATGGCGAACACCTACGGAATTGAAGTGGCTCTCAAAGTCATTGAGAAAGAAATCAAAGATGTCTTTGCAGTTTATGGTACAAATACACACTCAGTGCAAGACCCTGACAAGTTCAGAACCGCTCTGCTCACTATTTTTCTGTCTTCCGTTAGGTATTGAGGTAGACCCCAGACATTTGTCCCTCGTAGCAGACTACATGTGTTTTGAGGGGGTGTATAAGCCACTGAACCGCCATGCCATTAGGTCCAACTCGTCCCCTCTGCAGCAGATGACTTTTGAGACCAGCTACAAATTCCTCAAACAGGCTACCATGATGGGTGAGCATCTGATACAAATGGGAAAGGACATGTAGTGCATATTCAGCACATACTAAGGCTGCTTTGTATGATTCCAAATATAGTCTTGATATGGTTCTGTTGTGTTGGGAAGGTGTTCCAACGCCGTAGGCAAATGCAAAAATTAGGTTTGATTTTAAACTCCCTAATGGTCACTGTCTGGCACGTCTGCGGTTAGGATGTTGTCAGATTATTGCTCAAGAGGTCCTCGCAAAATACTCTGTGCCAGCCATTCATGTTGTGTATGTAGATGTACATTGGTTTTGGTTTACATCCATGGAAACAATGATACAAAAGTATTTTGTGGTGACCATATTTATCAACCCATTTCTACAAAAATATTTGCAAATATTTTTACAAAATGGGTAAACTGGAAAAAAAAACACGCTAAAAGATACAAAACAAGATGTGTCAGAATATTAAATTCCTTTGGCTCTTTGACTACAAGTAGTTTAGTCCAGCCAAAAGTGAACTAAGTGGCTGCTTGGGGGTCCTCAAAAAGTGTAATCATTTTTAAAACGCAGAAAAAAAATGAATGAGGTGACATAAGCATCAAAATCCTATATATGAGTGTAACGTTCCGTAAAGTATCCGTCAAAGTCTAGCGCGTCTGAGGCTGTGATCATTCAAATTCTGCTTAGGGTCCCATAAAGAGTTCAGCAGTAGCAGTACAGAAAACTAAAAAAATATTCAAGCAAATAATATTATATACTCTTCATTTGCACCCACAGCTTGCTCTTTCTTAACATCCTATTCACCAAGGATATTGCGCTAATGACATACATGCGCAAACACACCAACAAAGTTTGACAGCTCGAGTGCAGTTTGCAGCTGTTTCCCCCTGATTTCACTCTCTTGGCAAAGTATAAATGTCACTTTGGAAGAGACTCTTTCACGCAGTTCAAATAACAACTCAAAATGCACCTTTTAAAAACTCATTTTCCTCTGCCCCCTTTATGTTCTTTTTTTAATGATATGTATTTCTTTCATTCCATTTTTTATTGTTTTATTTAACATAATGTCAAATTTTGTACAATGTCCTTAAGTGCAAAGAACGACACCTTTAAATAAACTGTTGTGGGTAATTATTATTATGATAGAAAGATTAAATATACAGAATGCAAGCTTGGGATGTTGACCGAGGAGGCTCATTGGTATGAGGTGGGAAATTTCTCTGCTAAATATATGCATATTACTTATCGTAAACACTCAAATACCACCGGCGCACCAAGATGCGTTCTACTTGGCATCGTAGTTTGTGATGCATTTCTTTCACCATCTGCGTGCTTTGTGAATTAGACGCCATCTCTGTGATCCATTTTTACCTGTTTGAGCTACGCAATACTTATGTGAATTCGGCTCCGGGTGTGTTTGAACACTGGGAGTCTGTTGTCATATTATATGTTCAATTTTTTATTTTTTTTTTTGCAGGATCTTGTGATCAGCTCGTGTCGCCATCTGCTTGCCTGGTAGTGGGGAAGGTTGTCAAAGGAGGAACCGGACTTTTTGAGCTCAAACAACCTCTGCAGTAAAGGGGACGCTGCTTTGTGCAATCAATGTGCACATGATGGAGAGTCGTGCTTTTTCAGTGACAGTGACAATACTCACGCTGAGGTTGCATGAATAAAATGTATTGTTACTGACATCACAAAGTAAATGAGACAGGGGCATCATGACATGTGTGGATTAAATTAAATTAGTGAACAAATAATCTATCCATCCATCTATTATTGGTACCGCTTCTCCTCACAAGGGTCGTGCCATGAAACCCACGTGAGCACAGGGAGAAGATGCAAGCTCCACACAGGAAGGCTGGAGTTGGACTTGCATTGTGAGGCCATCATGCTAACTAGTCTTCCACCTTGCTGCCAGTGGACAAATAATTCTAAATATATATATATATATATATATATATCAATAGCCTGAATCACAATACAGTGCACAGCGCAGTTTCTATTCAGGATTGTGTTCTGAAGGTACTGTCTATGTTTTGTCTTTTAACAATGACAATAAAATGTCGATTTTTTTTTCTTCTGTCGCTTTTTAAAATTTTTTTTAAATAAATGTTGAAATTGCATCTTACTTTAAATGCTTGTCATGGACGTTTTTCTTAATCTCGTAAAGTATATAATACAGTTCAGCAGAGCTGAGCAGTCCATCCAGGGGTGGAGTGGTCTAGGGCGGAGGGAATGATGTAAAATTTAAAAAAAAGTCTTTGCAGCTCTCCCGCGGCGGCATCATGGGGGTGGGGCCGGGGGTAGATCATTCTGGGGGGCCCAGAATTTTTATGAATAAGATTGCGGCCAGAGGGCGAGAGACTGACGGGCAAAAAAGGTTCAAGTGCCAAGCTCTGCAGTTCAGCTACTCAAAACGGCATTTCACCTTGTAAAAAAGTCGACCAATTTGAGATACAATATATTAAGGGATATGTATATATATTGAATTCATGTGAATCAACAATACATTTACCTGTAATAATTACGAGTCAAAATTAAATCTGCAACGCATCGTGAAATGTATGTTCAGGGGGCTCCGTAGCCTTGCTATAATCTCGCGTGGTTTTGTGTGGTTTGGATGGGTTAGCGCCACGCCCCATTGTAACTGCGGGAATCGGTCAAGACAAATAGAAGGATGAGACTGTCGCTGGATCAATACAATTTCAATAAATGATTTCGTATCGAAAGATACCCGACACGATGAAGTAGTGGGATCCATGTTAAGGTAAGCAACCCGACAATAACATGACACGATACGTGCTCAACACATAATGACGTTGCTTCTGGAGGTAATCTTATCAGCAGCAAGGACGGAAATGGAGGCTGGCAGCAGTGAGATGTCGATGTTCGTGCTATTAGAACACATTTGTCAAACATTCAAAATGTGTTTTAAATATGATTTAGAAAATTTATGTATGACCCCTTCGTTAACGTAAGACGCCCAAGCCGGGACAAATTTGCCACGAGAATTGTGATTGCGCGTGGTTCGTTAAACACAATTTCATACATGGCCTTTGAATGATTATGCACTGCCATGTGCCAATGGTCTGTTCGTGTAGACTTTGCCAAGAGTTTGTTGGCATGTAAAGGGAAAGAAAAAGTTTTTTATCTCCGGCAAGCCCAATGTCATTTAAAAGAACTTGAATATGGAAGCGAACAGTGTTTGTCAGTATGTTGCGATTGAAGTAACAAAAAAAAAAGTCAATCTCACCCTTTTTGTTTCGATTTCAAAATATGACGTGTGTGACCTAAAACTCAGCAATGTCTATGCGAATCAGTGTGCTGTTGTGCAGGGACAAGGGCAAAGAGAAACATTTTGATTCGGGCTGATCATAGTTTCTGGTTGTTGGTTTGATTCGGGCTGCCGAATTCTCACATCATCGCTGGCAAGTGAAGGACGGCTCTAATAGATCAAAATTAGGTGAGATGTCGAGTGACACGGGAGTGGATTTTCGATTTCATGTAACTGGATAATCAAAAGTGGAGGAAAAAGTGGATGAGGAGCACGTCCCCCTCTCCCATGTGAACGAGGTACTTCACCTGCAGAAAGAAATGTTTCTGGCTCTGGTACAACAACCAAGTGACCATTTGAGAGGCTTTGTAAAGGACATAATGGAAACGACACTAGCACGCCTGGCACATGAATCCAAATTATACTTGGCAAGGTAGTTTTTAAAAACTTGAGAAAAAACTTGGCCATGAATGAGAAAAAAAAAGATTGGAAGGATTCTGACTTTAATCTCAGAATTCTGACTTTAATCTCAGAATTCTGACTTTAATCTCAGAATTCTGACTTTATTCTCAGAATTCTGACTTTAATCTCAGAATTCCGATTTTTTGTCATGGAGCAATGCATTGTGGGATGAAAATGTCAGAGCATGGTGTGTATGTCTTTGGAAAGTCCTAATATGTTGTCACCAAGCGACTTTTTGCGTGGCCGAGGAGTGTCGGAGGACATCGTTGCACTTTTGGAGGAGCAGAGGGTGAGTAAACAGTGCGTCGTTCATTTGGTGGCTGTCGCGACCGTAACTGTCACGCTACGTGTAGCTAGTCGCTCTGTTGCAAATTAGCATATCATGAAGGGATGCGCTCCATTTGCATACGCAGTTTATGAGTCTTTCGGTCCTTCAATAACCAGTTTAGATGAAGCAATTTTGGTGCCGTCATCGTGTCGTCACAGCGTCGGTAAAACACGCGCATCATATCGAAGCCTTTTGCCAAGCTCATAGTGGCCGGCTGGAACAAAATCAGTGAACTGATCACACGGTCGTGTAGTACGATGTGATTCTGCGTTCCACAACTCAATGAAGTCTACAAGTGACTGAATGTATGAATAAGAACTTTATTATGATCGTTCAGTATTTTCCTTCTGGACACTAAAAAAAAAACTAATTTTAGACCTATTCAGCATGTTTAAATTGTAGAGACAAGGATTACATTTATGCATCATACTTTAAAATAATTTTTAGACGTAGTTCTGTTTTACTATGATTGATTGTGTGTTTTCTATATATATATCTATATATCTATATATATATATATATATATATACACACATAAACTGCGTATGCAAATCATCCCACAATGCATTGCTCCATGACAAAAAGTCAGAATTCTGAGATTAAAGTCAGAATTCTGAGATTAAAGTCAGAATTCTGAGAATAAAGTCAGAATCCTTCCAATCTTTTTTTTTTCTCATTCATGGCCCTAATCCTCTTCCGTAGTGTGGTTTATTAGTAACAAGTTCATGTTAATTTCATTAACCTATGTACAGGACAAGATCCTTACTTCATGACAGAAAGCAGATCAGCTCTGATTATGGTGTGAATGCTGGGAACATGAAGCTCCCAAAACGCTGGGTAGCACACAGGTGAGTTGGATGTAACACAAATGAATTGGATTACTTTTCACATCACAATAATTGAAACAAAAAATAGATGTGAACATGAATAAAAGAAAAAAACATCAATCCTTGTTTTATTTCTGTCAGGCTACTTCATACACAAATATCAGCCATTTAACAAAGTTCAATTAAAGGGGAAGTTAAGTCAAATTTCAACGTGCCCCCTCCTTGTCTAAACGCAGCATTCTGATTTATATAGTCTTTGTAGAATATGAATTAAGGCCATTTGGCCGCTCGCTGCCGACTGAAAATGACATCACAGTGCCTAAGTGCTCTGCTTGTGAACGTCACATGCTCAAACCCAGAAAACACGTGAGCTGAAATTGGTCATTACCCGAGCCCCCTTTTCAGTCGACAGCAAGTGGCAAAAGAACCATCACCCGAGACCGGGTCAAAACCAGTGGATTCCACGAATTAATTCATATTCCACAAACGCAATATTAATCAGAATGCCATGTTTTGACTAGTGGGTGCGCATAGAACTTGTTATTGTAAAGAAAATGTTTGACATTTAAAGGGAGTTGTATTTTAAAGTGTACATTTACTGCCAATGATCTGTTGAACAACTATGACCCATTTCTTATTTCCCATCTGAGTTAGTCTTAAAGACCTGTTGCCGAGTTGGAATGTGGTCAGGTAACTACACGGCACGGCATTGTGGTGTGTTTTGTTCACTTGTTATTTTGACACCGGATGCTAGTGGTGTTAATTAAAGTGACATATAACATAGTCAGAAAAAGGAGCAGAGGCAATGCCAGGAAAGTTCTCAGCACTTTTGACTCTTTGATGTCAATTTCGGTTTCAGAACAATTCTGCTCTCCTTGTAGGACATGTGACATTTGGTGGTTGTGTGCACCTCGTTTACGTTAATATGTGAAAATCAAGTTTGGGAAGGAAATTGAGGCAATGAGAAATAAAGTGTTTGTTCTTTCTGTCTAGACGTGCGTTTCTATTGCTGGGAGTTTTCTGCATGCTATGTCTGGTGATTGTTTCATCTCGGTCTGGGAAAGACACACCGAAATCTCGGGATTGGCATGTCAGCCCTGAGTACAAAACGGTGAGGATGCATTCTTTTTTTTTTTTTCTTTTCAAGCAGATGTACCATTTATTTATTGTACATTAAAAGACAATTGCAAGATTTTTCTATACCAGAGGCCCTTCCTTATTTAACACGCGCGTTTTTCCATGCTGTCTTGGGACACAGGTCCCAACAGGTTTAATTTCTCCATCAGACCAGGGAGTGCGTTGTGCCCCCCCCCCCCAAAAAAAAAAAAAATACAAAATCTGCATTATGGAAGGAATTTCCCAAATAGAATTTTTTTTTTTTTAAACAGGAAAATATTGACATTATGGGACTGCGTTTGGTGAACAGAAATATAACGCGTAACAACCGTACTACTTTGCTGTTGACCACTGCCTTGGTGTCAGCTTTGATTTAAAAAAAAAAACAAAAAAAAAGTACATATATCAGTCAGTTTTTCAGCGAAAAACTTCCACAGAAAAAAAAGACAAGTGAACGAAATCCTGAACAGCGAACTGCGGACACGTTCGTGTTCACTGCAAAGTCCTTCTTGAGACCTCTGGAGCTCAATTTTATGACATTGCCTTGAGAGGTAATGCTCACATGTGCTCGTGACATGGAAATGATTACCTTGCGGTGACTGACAAGGGAGAGACGTTCACCCTGACCCTTCACCATCGCCACAATCTTAGATTTTATACACGTGAGAGAGTAAAAACAATAGGAAGCCTTCTGAGCATGATGCAGCACAGTTCAACGCCATCAGCACATGACTAAACAAATCTTTAGTAAGACTTAGTCTCTTTAGATTGTTCCTGTCTTCATCATGTGGTGGCTTGTCGTTGGCATTACATATCTTTGCGATTGTGGTTAAATGAATGTTATCTGTGTTGTAGCTAGTTCACCAACATGTTTACAAAGTACTGGAGCGTGAATGTCACCGCGGAAGCACCAGGCGGGGGATTTTGGCAAGAGTTCCCGCTTCCAGTCACATGACCCAGCCCTTCTTGTGGAAGAACACGCCACTTTCAAGCAACCTGTTCAAGTATCCACCCCCCTTTGGATTTAGGGGTCTTCAGGGAAAAGTGCAGTCTCTGATTCAGCAGGTGATTTTGTGTTTACTTCACATATCCTCCACTTGGATTGCAGCGTTTTATGTTTGCGGACTGATTATTCCAGAAAGTTCCTCGTAATTGTTGCACTGTTGTTGGTGACGTAGTGCTGTTTGTGATTTTTATTTTTTTTTAATGCTAATTTATTTTTATAGCTACCAGAGTCCAACGAAGCCCCCTTGTTTAAAAAGGGTCCTGATACATGTCAGCGCTGTGTGGTGGTTGGAAATGGAGGTATTTTGAAAGGCCTGGAGCTGGGTTCGTTAATTAATCGCTTCGACACCATTATAAGGTGGGTACGCGCCCCAATAAATATTCTCTGAGTTTTTTTATGTGTAGTTTCCATGCGTTGGCTGTGCAACAATAAGGTTTATTATTTATTTGACCTTTGAGTTCAACTTTGATTGCCAACAGCTGTCGACTATATTTGTCATTATTTTACCTTGCATTCGTCACTGAGTACATTTTCATGATCACATTTTAGTGCACCACTCTAATTCAAATTCTTATTTTGTCCCACTTAACATGCATGTAAAGGATATCAAACGGACTACTCAAAAAAAGTCAGGTGTATTCCACTAATGAGTGAAATTTCTGGTTGAACCTAAAACGCACTAAATCGTTGAATTTTAACCTGTTGTTTGACTCACAAACTGACAAATTCATTTCCTGATTCAGTTAAAATGTTTTTTTTTTTTTAACATGTCCTCTTCATTATGCTCAGAGGTGAGCATCGTCAGTGCATCACTAAGCTCCCGTCACTATTTCACAAATGACTCTGCACATCCTAACCAGATGTATAACAAGTCCAAACAAATTTTTAATGTGTTGCAAATTCCTCCCTCTTGTGTCCCAGGTTGAATAGCGGTCCTCTCGGAGAGTACAGTGTTGATGTTGGGAATCGAACCAGCATCAGGATGAGCTATCCCGAAGGCTCGCCCACTCACTGGCTTGACACCGACCCAGAAACAGTGTTTGTAGCTGTGATATATAAAGGTGTAGATGTCAGCTGGATCTCTGCAATGATTAACAAGCTGGCTGTGGTGAGGAATGGGGTTTTTACTTCTTTGATTTATTTATTCATATCGGCGACAGTACATATTAATTTAACATTTCAGTAAATCTGACCGTTCTTTAACAGTTGGTTACTGTGAACGTAAAATTCTAATAATAAAATACATAACAATACCACAAGACATTTCCTAAAGGATTCTTTGGGAAAATTTACCTGATTTCTTAACAAAAATAATAAATGTATGTAAAAAAAAAAAGTATTATTAGGTTAAAATCTTCATTAGAAACACAATGGACCAACAATTAGACAAACATATACAAAAACTGTCCCTCCTAGTCTGATATGAGAAGAGTCGTCACCATGCTGATTTAAACTAGAATGACATAATTATGGAAGCAGTAGCAATAATAACGGCTGTATTTTTTTTCCTGGCTGCACAAAAATAAAGAAAGTTTACAGAGACTATAAATCTTGTCATTGTGGCAATAATGATAATAATTGGGAACAAGCAATTCAAGAAAAACAATGAAAATTATTTGACTACTCCAGAATTTTGTAGAGAAGAACACGGTGGCCATTGGGATAGTTTTTTAAGTTTTCATTGACCATTTTTAAACAAATCCTCATGTTGCTTTGCATTTGCAGACGCCTATTCTACTCTTGTGCTTCTGTGATCACTGCTATAGCATCTGCAATTATGAAACAAGTCATATGATACGCGTGTGCTTTCTCCTGCAGCCATTGTGGGACTGGCTCTTCTTCTGGCAGGATGTTCCAAAGGAAATCCCCCTTGAACGCGACAGATTCAGACTCTTAAATCCACTCGTGATCAAAGAAACGGCGTTGGATATACTAAAATTCTCCCCACCTACAACACGCCTGTGGGGCTGGGACCAGGTAAGACACTTTCCACATCAGCGACATCTGATATCAAATACATTTCTCATAAAAAAATTTTTTTTTCGTTTTTACTAAGATTAATACTTGTTAATTCATTGCACATTATATATTAACGAGTCATGAGAGCAATAGTGTCCAAAGTGTTCACCCTGAGGGCCACATACAGAAAAATAGAAAGATGCACGTGCCAATTCGAATATTTTTTTTTTCCTTATAAATAGCAATTCTAAATTGTAATTGTTATTTGGAAAGGCTTTTTGCCTTTAAGGCAAATAGCTGCGGATGGGGTAGATTGAATAGATTCACCACACCACTGAGCAGCAGCTGAATCCCATCTCCACATTCAGAATTGAAACGAGCTTTGTCGTAAGCGGCCCACATTCAAATCGGACCTCGACACTAAGCAGAAAGTTGAGGGAAACGTTTATTGTTTCGGAAATTTGTATTATCTTTATTCTCCATATTGTTATTGGTGTTAGCTTTACATTTGTTTGTGTCTTAGTCATAGTGGTAGTCCCCATTGCTCACATTGTCCTCACTTTATCAACAGCCACACTTCTAAAACTGCCCATCCTAACCCTCACCTCTTTTTGAATTAGCAATGCAGGCCACGTCAAAAGTCAATTTTATTATATGCAGCAGGTTGCTAAAAAAATGGATGGCGGGCCACAAATGGTGCCCCGGGCCATAGTTTTGACACCACTGCACTGGAGAAATATATCTGTGCCAAAAGAGTTGGCACCTGATGACATTATAAACAGATCTTAATCATTTCCTGCAGTTGTTGTGATATTCTTTTCTATGTTGATGAATTCCCAACGGTCTGTAACACTTTCTGAATTCTTGGAATGATGTCTACTCTGTTCTTGTCTTGCTCTGTAGAATGTACCCACCCTGGGCGTCTCTGCACTGAATTTAGCTAGTTTGCTGTGTGACGATGTGAGCCTCGCAGGCTTTGGCTACAAACTGTCCGAGGAAAGGACTCCAATGCATTACTATGATCAGCTGCCCATGAGTTTCATGCTTTGGCAAGGGATGCACAATGTGAATGAGGAGACCAAAGTCCTTAAAAGTCTCATCAAAGAGGGAACCATCACTGACCTGACGGGGGGCGTTCACTGTTCCTTCTGCCCCTGATTACTTCCGAAATACAGTCCCCTCCAACAGTATTGGAACAGCAAGGTCTATTATCTTGTTTTTGTTGTATAGTGAAGACCAGGGGTGCGTGTTGCGTTGATTGTGATCAACCAGAAGTGATGGCAAAATGAAGCTTCAAATTTGCTTCATGAAGCAGTTTTGTAAGTATTTCTGAGTCCTGTAGATGGCACTGTTGATTTAAATAAAGGGTTTAAAAAGCGCCAAGTCAGTGTGCTTTTGAACAGAGAGTGCCATCTGCTGGTGTCTAAAAATACTACAACTGGTTCATGAAGCAGATTTGACGCTTCATTTATCCATCACTATCGACCAGTCGCTCACAAAGTGGATGTCGGACTCCATCGATCACATTGACATACAGAGCAGCCACCGCGCATGCATATACAAGGGCGTTAACTAGCAAAATGAGCCTGTCCATTTTGTTCCATCTACTCTAAACCTAATAATAAGGTATAAAAACAATATGGGAACTTGTACGCTCAGTATTTCCGCACAGAGTGAGAGGCGGATTTTTGTTTTGCGGTGGGCTCGGTTGGGGGGAGTCTCTCACTGGCTAGAGAGCGGGCGGGCCACGGGGAAGCAGGCGATGCGCTAAGGCATGCGCTCACAGTTTCCCCGTTGCTGGAGAAGCCGTCCACCACCAAAACCGGCAGCCGTAACATGAACAAACATTAAGTCCCAGTACCCGTCCAACGTGCCTTATGTTCATCGGGAGGTGTGCGCGAGGCTCGCTATTAGGAGCTCCTGTCCTGACTCTTATCCATGACTCGTTCCATTCAGCACAAGTCATCAATAAAATAAGGACAGAAAATGAGCACTAGTTGTATTGTGAAATATGCTTTCATGCGAGATACATCAATATATACTGTATCTATAAAGAATTCAAATTCTATTTTCAATTTAACACAATTTAGCCACCCATTTTGCAAGTGAGCAATAGTTTTGGAACAGTCATTATTAAATTATTTTAACCTAAATAACATTTAATATTTGGTGGCATAACTCTTAGTTGCAATAACTGCCACTTGGAGGTTGGCAGTGATGTCAGTGACTGTTGTTGTTGTTGTTGTTGTTGTTGGGTGTTTCTTTACAGCTCTCACGAACTGTCTATCAAGTGTTTTAAATCCCCTGGGCCGACCTGTTTTATGTATGTTGCTCAGTACATCAGTTCTTTTTCGCGACATTCCAATTTGTCATGTTAGCTATGCCCAATGTTTGTGCGATAGCGCTGATTGAGTTCCTCTTTTTCTCACCTTCAAAATGGTTGGCTTTTCTCTAATAGACAGCTCTAATCTCTCCTTGTTTGCTTAACAGCAAATGCGGTTTTCAAGGTGAAACCCAAAGCCAAAAATAAAGCTCTATCCAAAATTGGAATCTAAAAAAAAAAAAAAAAAAAAAAGTCAACACTTGAGCAACTAGAAGCAGCCATAAATCATGTGTTTCAATTCTTTTGCTCACTTGAAAAGTGGGTGGCTTCAGACAAAAGGGTGCTCTGTCCGGAGTTGTTTTACGCATATAGATCTAAATACCATGGAATAAAATGTGCAATTCTGATTGTTTTCCTCATATTCATCTTTAGATCTGAAACTCAAACATCTATGTACAAAAACAAAGTGACCTTGCCGTTCCAATACTTTTGGAGGGGACTGTATGCATTATGTATAACAGTGCTGTGCTTGGACCATAATCTTAAACAGAAACACTAAAAAAAAAGTTTGTTGAGGTGAATCAACAACATTATGCAAGCAAGCATGTGAGAAACGTTGTTACTGAAATGTGTTTTTTTGAAATTGCGGGTTGAAATGAACTCAATTATTCTTCCTTACTATTTCCATTCTTTAGTTTACAGCACTTTTAACCCTTAGATTGATTTTTAAAGTGACCAATGACATCTTTTTTTCCCCCCTTCACATAAAAGTATTTTATTCCATATGTACATGAACACATTCCTTCCCCAGATATCCTTCTGGCTGCCTAGATTTGATCATATATCAATATATATACATCAATATATTTTTACTTATTCTACTTAACTCTAGGTTGTAATGCAGTATTTTTCTGTAATCCGGTGTTTTTGTATTAATTCCGAATGGTAACAGTTTACCTTAAGTAAAATGTGGGCTGTGCAAATTGAAGCATTCCACTTTTTTTTTTTTTTCTTCCTTTGACAACGTAAATTATTCCTGTTGCTATTAATGTATAGCTACTGAAAAGGTGAATTTGTGTTTGCCCAAGAGTCTGTTTGATCAATGGAAATTTAATTCAAAAGCACTCTCTCAGGACCACGTGCGGCGCAGTTCATTTCTCGGAAAGAGACAACTAGGACATCACTACAAGTATGGCGTCACATATTTTACATGTGATTTTTTTTTTTTTTTTTTTGACTACATTTCCCAATATGTCAATTGATACTTTTGTCTATCAAGAAGCTTTCATAATAGCTGGTGAGTGAAAGCTAGTTTAACAATATAAAAAAAGTTATTTATTAACGTCATTATTGTTTTGGGATCTGTGACTATTTATAAACTTCATGGAGATGGCTGATTTTTTTTATTTTTGTGTGTGTGTGTGTTGTTATGATCATTCCTAAAAATGTCCTCGGTCTCGTAAGCACATAAGAATGAAAATGGACTTGCATGCACTGATTACAATGTGTTAATATGTCTTGGTGATTTATTTTATCATTCACAGTTGGTTCTTTTTACCCAAATAAATGCGTCTTAATTTGAAAATGTTGAGATTGTTTTTTTGTCTAAATAAGAAATTAATTATTCATTATAAAATAGTTATTTAAGCTCAGTGGACAATGCTACTAGACAAATGGTCATTTTGAAAGGATGAAAGAATGATCTGCATCTATATCAGATTGCTATTGGTTACACACTACAATACACTTTAATAAAGTAGTTGAACACCAAAACAGGAATTTGGTGGTGCAGTTAACAGCAGTAACCACGTGTGTTTTATTTTAAAATGTCTACTGAAAATTATATAAGAAGGGCCTATTGGAAAAAAAAAAGCTGTCAGGTTGGCCTGGAATGGACCTTTCAGGAGTTGTCCCTAATTTCCCAAATACCACCCCGCCGCTAGATAACAGGGTCTCTAAGAAACAATCACTGATTAGCAGTAGACCATTGACCTTTTCCACTGAAAGTAAAATGGTTCTTGCAGTGACATGGTGTCACTTGATTACACATACACTTTTTGCCCGGACTTGGCCCGTGCGATCACTGACAAGGACCATCATGTTTCTTGTGTAAGACCTTTGACAAGATTGCTGTGCTCGCGATGCTAGTTTGCGAAACTTTGAACCAGTTCAGCTAAAAATGAGCTGGTTGACTACAGAGACATAAATAAATAAAACTGCATTATGTTGACTGACTTCCAACTTCAACTGTAGAACCAAACCATTGTTCGGTGTTTCAGAGACAAAAGTAGAATGGGCCTCTGTAACATTTCAACCCTGGAGCTTGAAGTTTAGTGTAATATTGGTGTGACCTATACTAGACAGAAAGCTTGTCAAGTGTGCTCAGGAGATGCAAGCTGATGAGGATCTGCAGAATATGCAACCTTTGATCAGCATTGTCAACGTGACTCAAGGCTGGATTAGCTGCCAATTTAAGCAATGCAAATGTGAAGCAAACATTGTTGTCTGACTTGTGCCCCATTTTCAAGTCAAAACTGAGTTATAAAATTAAAAAAGGTGAAGTGTACACTAAATCGGCCATAGGTGTCGATTTCCTTGTAAATGATTGTTTGTGTTTACCTGCCCCGAGGTTGATTACCAACCAGTTCAGGGTGAACAACGCTTTTCAATCAAATTAAGATGGGATAGGCCTTCAGCTCACTCATGATGGATAGATTTTACTTGGAAAAAAAAACAAAAAACAAACACTGACCTCCATCAAGGCAGAATACATGTCCTGTATTGGGTGGTAATAAATTCTTTGATCCACTCACCTTAGATTAATTATCATTATCATTATTATTTTTAACTCATTCGATAATTTGTTTGTTTGTTTTAACCAATTTTACATATATTCCTAACTGTTTTTTTATTTCATTGAATCCTTGGTTGTTAACATTCATTATATATTAATTACAAAAACTAAATAAATGATCAGGAATTATTCAAATAAAAGTAATTCTTCAAATAAAGGTAATTTATTTTTTGCATTACTTTAGTTGTTTTTACCTAAAACTGCCTAATTGAAATTTAGTAATTTTTTTTCCAATAAGCTAAATTATTTTTTTTTTTTTGTTACGCAGGTGAAGGTTAGGTAATGCATGTTTATTTATAAATATGATCCGGAAAGGGCACTTTACCTTTTTTAAAACTTGTTTGAAGACACTTTTTTTCTTTAACTGTCGTTGTTCTGCTGTTCTTCTGGTATCTACTGTATATGTGTTTATGTGTTTTAATTTGTGTTCTAATTTCTTGCTCATTAATATTACACCATATGGAAAGCGCTTTGTTACAGCGCCAGCTGGTGTGAACTGCGCGGTATAAAAAAGTTGCATTGTATTGTATCTCAGGATAAGATTTGACCGGAAGTTGTACTTTGTGACACACCTTTATCTGTTTTGGTTGTTCCTAGAAATTCTTAGGTGCAATTAATTTAGTTGTTTCATTCATTTTTCCTTGCTAAATTAATATTATTGTTACGCACATGAAGTCTACATATTGCACTTTACTTTATAAAATTTAACCGGAAAAAGCACGTTACCTTTTAAGATTTGACCGGAAGTTGTATTTTGCGACACGCCCACCCACTGTTAGGATAAGCGTGGTCGGCAAGAAGAAGCCGGCGGAAGACTGCAGCAAACAGGTGGGAACATCCATAAACATGTCTTTTTTTTGTTTGTTTTTACCACCATTTAATCTAAAAATGTATATTGTGAACTAGACGCGACCGCACCCCGTAAATTGCATTGTAATCAACGAAATACTTATAATAGTTTAACACTTGTTGTAAAATACCGATGTATCGTAACACACGTGTAGTAAAGGCAGCACATTGTTGTACTGCTGCACACACGCTGTCAAGTTCTACTACCGTTTTAGGAATTTGTCAAATTAGAGACACTTTTTGACAACTTTATCTTTCTGCCGTGTTAACGTGACTTTGTAACGCAGTTCCCTCCTATTCTTTTGTCCTTTTTTGAAGCTACTTATTTCCTCGTGTGCTTTGGTTTTGGTTCACTTCCTCGTAGAATATATGCAGTCGGTGAAACTTACCTTTTATGGCTGTGCTATCTGATTGCAGGTGAAATTGAGTCGTGAAGACGTTTTCAGAGCTCTGCAATGGTGTTAAATGTATTTGTTCAGGTTGTTAGTACAGTATGTGGTATGCCGCAGGTTACAAGAACAGTCACAGACAAGATTACGTTACGTGGGCAAATAAATACATTCAATGAAGTAACTGAATTGCTGTGGCGGAAGGTAACCTGTCAAGTTATCATCTCACGTGCAGTAACACTACCAGGCCTAACTAGTAGCCCTGTGTCATTCACTAATAGCCTCCTGGATTCTACTAGTATCACCAAAATGACCTTTTTAGATTTGCCCCATGGTACATGGAACTGATTTAGTCTCGATATCAAAGACATGTTTACAAGATGTGGAAGGAGAGTTGAATGCTGAATTGTGTACTTTTTTGGGGGGGAAACATTGTTGCTCAAACGGTTGGGAAAAAAAGTGACAAAGTTGCTAAGTTGACAACACTGGTCACTCTTTGGTGTTTGGAGACACTTAAGGTTAAACACAAGGTCCTGCTAGTTTTGGTCCGGCTCAGGACGCGACATTTGTAATAGTAAATCATCATTGCCTGTTGCTGGCAATAAAGATCTTTATTTTGCAATAAAGATCTTTATTTATGATTATCTGTCTTTGTGTTAATTGAAATTTCATGATCAAAAGTACTAGTGGTATCAGTGCTTGGTCTTGTATCGGTCTAAAAAAGAAGCGGTATCGATCATCTCTAATTATGCCCAATACACTATCGTTTGAAGCTGACTTTCCAGGTAACATTTTGTGTGTGCAATTTTTTTCCACACGCCATTTAATAGTATTGCTGCAAAATGATGAAATTCTTATCATATGTGTTTATGATCATGAATTTATTGAAGTGTATTTTGTTGCGTGTCACTGTTGCCTGTTTTCTGAATTAGTTGATCTGTCAATCAGGTTTGTTTTACGATGATCATTTAGCGAGCAAAATACAGTTTTGTGTCTATGCACTGAATGAAGTGCTGTAATAATGTCGCAGCGTTCATCATGCATTAAGGAGGCATGTAGCTAAAAAAACAAATCACAGCAATCATGGCAAGAGAGAAAAAGTCAGGAAATGCAGAAATCATTATGCGGTGATTGTGAAACGCTGCAATACTTTCCAGAGTTGGACTTTGATTTTGAATACATAAATGTTGTGTGAGCAACCAATTATCCCAAGTCATCAATTAACATGGATTCTTGGACCTCACCTCGCATTTCTGTATATCAGTAGGTATGGCATGCCCAGGGCAAAAAAAACTATTCACTATACCAAATAGTTACTAGTTTGGGTGGCATGTTAATGCAAAGCTGTCAGCAAATGTGCATCAAAAAGGCCTGCATTCTTTGTATTGCTTGCTGTAATGATCAGTGTTTACCACATTCAGTCTAATCATCTCAGCTGACCACAGAGGTCAGAGGTCACTGGGGTAAAGTTGAGTGGGCAGAGCAACTTGTTATAAGTTGTGCAATGTACTTATCTTAGCAAGTTCTGCTTTTCTTATCTTTGAAACTGCATTTGTAAATGACACCAAATTGTGTAGACACTATCAATACAACCTCTGTGGATTAAAACGCAAGAACAGAAATGTACTCATCAAAATATTAGCTCAGTGCTGTCAATGATAAATGCAATACTTGTTTGGGTGACATCTTTGAATCAATCAAGCTCACTACAACTTGGCAACAAACAGCCGACGAGAACCCGCTAGAACCCGGGACCAGTCTAGCCTCAAATCAATCAAATGGCAAAAGAATCAATAAGAGGGAAAGGCAAACATGAGTTTTGCTGTGCAAGGAGCAAATCATGGCATTTACTTCTCAAGAGCAGGGTTCGTGCGCCGGTTGCTATAGCAACGGTCACGACAAAGTAAGAGAGGCAACGGCCTTTCTTGTCTGTTACAGGTGAGTGGGAAGCAAAATCTTTGACCATGGATGTATACATTTGTGAGAATTAGTGTTAGCACACACGTATGGGGCGTTGCTCAGACAAAGTGACAATTTCACATGTTAAAGAGTAACAAAAATTCAATTTGTATTCAGAGTGCAATGTATGCTGTAGAATTAATGTTGCAAATGGATTTATCGCATTGTTTTTTTTTTTTACCTGTGAGTCAGTCCCGGAAAACTGAAAGACAAAAATCTAATTCTAATTTTAAAGATGGAAGTTACGAAATACATTGGCTGTGTTTGAATGTGAAATTCAAGACCAGATGTCAAGAAATGTCATTTTTCTTTTTTCTTTTTTTTTTAAACAATTTTTCGGATATTTTCAAAAGTTGCCTGGTTGATTGAAACCATTCTGATTACCCCCTGTCTGTGGTTGTTCTGTTGATTTTGAATCTGTGTTTAAGGTCATTTTATTTCCATCCTCTGGGTTTACATGGAGGGAAACCTGTCACTAATCTGTTTATTATCAAACAAAACGCCCTCGCTCTTTGAGTTTGTAACCTCATATGCACGTGTGTGCGGGTTAACTTGTTCGACGAGGTTTCGGAAAGAATCACAGTCACCCTCAAAAGGAGGGAAGAATTTTGCGGATAAGTTTGAGGGATAATGCAATACAATTTTATTTATATACTTTGTTCAATTGGATCAGTGGATAATATTTGTTTTACGAAATGCGCTATAAAAATCAAATTGTATTGTATTGTATTTTGCCACAAGTCGCAAAGAGAAAAGAAGAAATTAATTTGAAAAAAAAAAATAGTCAGCTCAGAGAATGGATAGCTAAACATTTTCCACTAGAAACCAACTTTACACTTTACTTGACTGTTTCACATCCATCGATTACATAATAGTTATTCCCAACAACTGTGCCACGGCACATTAATATGTGGTGAGAGATCGCTTAATGGGTCTGAAAATTTGAGGAGAGCCTACAAAATCCACACAGGAATGTCGGAAAGGAGACTTTAACCTTAAAGGACACCACAGCTCACCACTTCTTTGCTGCTCTAGTGCAATAGATAAACTCATTCATGCAACCAATTTTACATCTATAATCTAAAAATATGAGAATTAATTTCCGAACTGTTTCAAAGGTTTTGGTGTGTGATATTATTTAACAATACATTGTGTTATCATTGGGTGTGCAAATTGGCGTTGAAAGTAAGATCAACCGTGAGTAGGTTGTGATGTTACGCACACCGACATTGACTATGGTCATTTCCTCCTCACGACAGACACACTCCTGGCCTAAAGCGCTTCATACACTCCTTGACCTCAGGGTGTCCAAATACCACTCCAAATTCTTCCTGAAGTCCCCAAACATCACCATCATCAGAATCATGCTGAGCCAGGAGTTCTTGCAGAAGCTGCGACTGCCGGATCTGGAGTCTGTCAGTCAGTACTTCCGGGGTCTGTCCACGTCGACGTTAATCAGCATGGGTGCGATCACAGCTGCAACAACTTTGTACATGGCAACACGACCAAAGGCCCTGCCACCCATTTGCGATCTCAACACGCAGTCAGTCGAAATGCCGGTGAGTTTGGGGTCGCTCTGTGAACAAATTCTTGTTCTTGTTCAAATTCACATCAAATCGAAGGCCGGTCACTGCATTTGAACGTACTCGTGCTCTCTCAAGCAGGGGTGGGCAAACTTTTTGATTGGCGGGCCACAAAGGGTTCTAAAATTTGACGGAGGGGCCGGACCAGGAGCAGATGGATGCAGTGTTTTTGCAACCTCACCTCATCGGAGAAAGAAAAATACATTTAATTTGAAATGAAAGTGAACAGAAGCATTACAACAAAACACACACAGTATTTAGAAAATAAAACATTAACAAGGTTTATTCATTTATTTTTTTTCAAGGTTGCTGGGCCGGATTAAGACGTTTAACGGGCCTCAAGTGGCCCCCAGGCCGTAGTTTGCCCACGCCTGCTCTAAAGTTTGTAAGCTTAAACTTATCACTGTGGTCTCATTTCACGGGTATTCTTTCAGCTGTGTTAGGGATTAGCTCCTGCAGCAAAAGCTGTTACCGTTGTTTGTACATGATTTAAAATGTCAAAGCATCTGAGTTAACAAATCCGATTTTGGAATTGCCTGATGATGAACTGTCGTTCTCTTTAAACATTTGCTTTATTTTTTTGGGGCGCAGGGTGGAGAGTTTGTGCACCAATCAACTTTGCTAAATGGTGACGATCTCTTGACACATATCTATGACGACGCAAAAACAATGTATGAATTCTTCCTGAGGGGCGCTCAAGTATCCAGTAAGTGATTTGATGTGACCAACAGACACAAACACACAAAGGTATTGCAAAAAAAAGTAGCACATGGCAAGTTTACGCATATTTTTAAGATTTTTACCGATTTATTTTGGTAATGCGAGAAACCCGAAAAACATTGTCACATGTTCTTTCTGCTGCTATGGTGCGTGGTGTAAGATGGCAAATACAGCACGTGGCAAGACATAACGACATGGCCACCAATGATAATAATCAAGAAACAGCACCATTTCCCAAGGTGTCAAGAAAATACAAAGCGGAAAAAGAAATAAAAGGAAGCAAAGCTAACTTTTGGCTCATCTGGTTACTACGTTGCGGTTACAAGCACTTCTCCTTTCACCCTTTCTTTTTTTTTTTTTTGTGGTGAATGACTTTCGGGATGTGTTATATACTCATCACAACCAGATTCTTCGCCATCTGTGAAGTTGAACACGCAGCCAAAACATCATACCGAGATGAACGGTCAGGATTATCTTTCAGGGACATCTGAGAATCGGGCTTTAGATTTCACCGATGGCGAGCGCTTGCTGAGCAGGCCTGCACCCATCGGGCCTGACTGGGCACAGACGAAAGAAGTAGAATGGGTCCCTCTGGAAGAGCTGCACGAAGTGACTGGGTTGAGGGAAGTGTGGGCTTCTTTTTTTAAGCCGCTGCCCTCATGACCCAACCTCAGAGAAGCGGAGGACGTTGGATGGATCGGAATAGAACAAAAAAACAGAACACGGCAAACGTGATTCAAAATTGTTCCATTCAAATGTGAACGAGTTCTTGATATTATTGAAATTGTGTTGCATTTGCGTGACTGTTCTCAAGTATTTCAAAATAGTACAATACAACTTTATTTATATAGCGCGGACACATGCCACAAAGAAAAAAGAACTGTACAAGGAGACTTGTTTATAAAATGCTGTGACCTTTCAAGGTTGAAACGTTTTCACAGTTGTACATATTTTATGTCATATATCTTTTTGTGACTTGTTTACAATATTGACACCAAATCTGTCTCTCTTTGCATTTAAAATAGTTTGTATGCAGGACAGCTACTGGTATCATTGTTTTATATTTTGAACTTTCATGAGATCAGATCAGGTGCGTGAAAACTTAATTCTTGAAACCGAATCGAGAGAAATGGCGATTGGATTAATGGATTCATTTGTAGACCTCGCAGCTTATTTGAAAATTGCACCTCTTCATTTTGTTTCTTTCCTTCAAGATAATGGTCCTTTCCTGGGCTCCAGAAAACCCAAAGGTCCCTATGAATGGATGTCCTACCAAGAGGTAAAACAAAATCTTGACAGCACCGTCGAGACAGGCGCTATTAATTCAATTCCCGCTTGAAAATGGCCCGACAATCTGTGGAGTGATACGGTCAAGTTATGTTGAACCAGTTATACATTTCTTTAATAGCTTCACTGAACGCGTAGTTTTGAACATAACACGTGAAAAAAAAAAAAATTATTTGCTCCTCACGTGGCAACCAGCGTTCCTGCGTTCTCTGAAGTATTTATTTTATTTTTATTTTACACATTTTCCCCTCTGAGTCTGAAAATGTGGAGACACAATGAGCGAAAAGAAACACTTTTTTGTTTGTGTTTTAGGTGATGGAGCGAACAGAAAATCTTGGCTCTGCTTTTCTTCACAAAGGACACTCCAAGACCACTGACCCCAACATCGGCATCTTCTCTCAAAACAGACCTGAGGTAAAAATGTTTGCTCTTGGCGCCAACTTAAACGTCATTCAAATTTAAATTGTTAATCCTCATATTGGTGTTATTACTTTTTTTTTGTGGGAATTTAGTGGACTATCACCGAGCTGGCATGCTACACCTATTCACTCGTGTGTGTCCCGCTTTATGACACCCTTGGGGCAGAAGCCATCAACTACATTATAGACAAAGGTAATAGACATTTTTTTTTTTTTGTCTTTGTTTTCGATCAAGCTTGTGCCTGTGACTTGATTGCGTTTGTTGTCCTTGTTGGTATTTCCTGTAGCCTCCATCTCAACCATAACATGCGATGTGGAAGACAAAGTCATCCTGGTACTTGACTGCGTAAAGGACAGGAAACACACGGTGAAAACCATTGTTGTAATGGAGCCTCCCAGCGACGAGCTGGTGAGCAGAGGCAAGCAGGTTGGAATCGACATCCTCAGCCTGCGCGAGATGGAGGTCAGCAGAGTGCTTCTCGTCACTCTTAGCTCGCTTCTACCTTTCACTTGTTTATTTCTGGGAAATGGCCTGCTTTGTATCCAACAACTCATTTTTGCCAGTTTCAAATCGTCGCTATCCGAATTTACCACTACTTACCTATTTCTGTTTGCTTTTATTTGGATTTGATTGATGTCTTTTTTTCCCCTTGTTGGGTAGGCCATTGGAAAGGATAACTATCACCAACCTGTGGTAAGTGGCTGTTAGCTTAATATATTTTCACCAGCCCAAAATTATTATTATTATTGTAAATTTATTTATTTATTTAATTTATTTTATTATTTTAACCTAAACAAACACTCCAATGTCTCCAGCCGCCGAGACCTGAGGATATGGGTGTCATCTGCTTTACTAGTGGAACAACAGGTGATGCTAATTCTCTATACACACACGCACACACGCACACTCAAACACACATACTTACTCAATTGATATGCTGTTAAATGCATCTGTGCTTTCAGGAAACCCAAAGGGAGCAATGTTGTTGCATCGGAATATCGTGTCCAACTGCTCAGCGTTCCTTCGAATAACACAGGTGAGGCGCCAATGTCACATTAGAAATGCTTCATTGACGATAACATTGGCACTTATATAATAGGTTTGCATGTAAAAATGACATCAGTACTAAAACGTCCCAACTAAAAGACTCTGTAGTGATTTAAGTTTTTTTTTTTTTCATGATGAGATTTATGACAAATTGGCATGTAACCTTTTGGAGCTGTGTTGAACAGAGAGTGCCATCTATAGGAGTAAAAAAAAATACAACAACAGGTTCATGAAACATCTTGAAGCTTCATTTTCCCATCACTTGTCTGCAGCAGATCTTAAACTGGCTACACTCCAATTGCCAAACAAGTCTTGACCTACCTTCGATATCAGATTTTCTTCTTTGCTTTTGGTCCAGGAGTTGCAGAGGGGAGACTAGGTTCAACTCGAATTGATCACACTGTCTGCTTGTGCGCATGTGTGTGTGTGTGTGTGTCTCTTTGCGCATCCCTTCTTGTGTGTATTAGGCCAGATGTCCATTGGATCCCAGGGACGTCCATATTTCGTTTCTTCCCTTGGCTCACATGTTTGAAAGAGTTGTACAGGTATGTTTTGTTATTTTGTCATTTTTGTGTTTAGCACCGTCTTTCACCATTTTCTATGTCATCCACATTGTTCTTCTTGTTCATCTTTAAATTTGATACATAGGGAGTGATAATGGTTCAGGGAGCCAAGATCGGGTATTTCCAGGGAGATATTCGTCTTCTGATGGATGATGTCGCGACACTTAAACCTACCGTGTTTCCTGTGGTACCTCGACTTTTAAACCGAATGTATGATAAGGTGGGTGAACTTACTAAGTAGAGCTTTATAATATACAACAATGTCTTCCCTTTGTTTTTTGTTAATAAAACCTCAAATGATATGCAAATGCACTTTTACAGATCTTTGGGCAGGCCAACTCTTCTGTAAAACGGTGGCTGCTGGATTTTGCATATAGTCGGAAGGAGGCAGAGATGTTGAAAGGCATTCTGAGGAGAGACAGCATCTGGGATAAATTAATATTTAGAAAGGTTCAGGTAAGTTACGCTAGTGGGGGCAAATAGAACATATTAGTCCAAAGACATTTTTTGACTTGACCTCCTCTTTAAGGGATCCAGCTGGTAGTGTTTTTGATTCTTAATAGCATGGTGTTGTGCCCTGTCCAGGCTAGCCTTGGGGGTTGCGTACGTCTGATGATAACAGGGGCTGCTCCCATCTCGCCTACTGTCCTCACTTTCCTCCGAGCCGCATTAGGATGTCAGGTAACAACTGTATTTCTCACATTGACCAAATATAGCAAGTTCTGGCATCTAATCTGCAAGAACCACCATTCCAATCCTTCTATAATCATGATGTTCTGTTGTTATTGTATTGAAATGCCGGTTGTAGTAATACCAGTTTTTTTTCAATCTCAGTTCTACGAAGGCTATGGACAGACCGAGTGTACCGCTGGTTGCACCATGACCATGCCTGGTGACTGGACTGCAGGTGCAACTCTTTTTCAGAGTCAGCAATTATTGTTTTCCACCAACAGAAAAGAGAGGGATTCCTTTTGCATTTTCCAGGACACGTTGGTGCTCCTCTGCCTTGTAACTCTATCAAGCTGGTTGATGTGGCTGAAATGAACTACCTGGCTGTAAACGGCGAAGGAGAGGTGAGAGACACGTCAAAGTTTACCAAACGTGCATTGACAATTCTAACGTTTGTGTGTGCGTTTTAGGTGTGCGTGAGAGGTCCCAATGTGTTCCAGGGTTACCTTAACGATCCAGAGAAGACTGCAGAGACGATCGATACCGATGGATGGCTCCACACTGGTGACATTGGGAAATGGCTTCCTGTAGGGATTGGAATCTACTCTCCTTGCAGTACTTCTGAAGGTCTGGACAAGTAATGGAAATATTTGTTTGCAGAACGGCACACTGAAGATTGTGGATAGGAAGAAGCACATCTTCAAACTGGCACAGGGGGAATACATTGCTCCTGAGAAGATAGAGAATGTCTATGTGAGGAGTGATGCAGTGGCGCAGGTTTTTGTGCATGGGGACAGTCTGCAGGTAAAGTGAGGGTTTGTAAAATAATCCTTTTACAATATAAGAATTCCAGAATTTTTTAATTGTGCCAATTAAGTAATCATTCCAAATTCCTTGCAGCACCGCATCTTGCAAAATTGCATTCTCGTTGTTCTCCGTAGGCTTTTCTGGTAGCAGTGGTGGTTCCAGACCCTGACTTCCTGTGTGGTTGGACCAAGAGGAGCATCGGAGTGGAGGGCAGCTACAATGCACTTTGCAGTAGAGCGGTAATAATAACTCCCGGCACACTATGCTGTCGTATCAGTGGCAGCTGGTGGAGTTTTTCTGGGACGGGTCTCTCTCTCGATGTCACTCACGTTCTCGCTCTCAAATCAATATGGTGACGACCGTGCGCCCTCTATCAACCAACCTCTACAGTGTATTTACTGCTCTGTCAAAAAGTGGTTTTGATCAGAGTAACGGCTTGATTGCACTACTGTATTTATTGAGACTTCTTTTTCTGTCTGTGCAGGATGTTAAGGCAGCCATCTTGGAGGATATGGTGCGACTCGGCAAAGAAGCAGGCCTCAAGTCGTTCGAACAGGTATGAAAATAGGCAGCGTGCTTTGTTATTGTGTTCTTGACGGGATTGTCTTCTATAACATTTTTTTATGTTTGTCTTCCAGGTGAAGGCAATATATCTCCATTCTGAGCTGTTCTCAGTCACCAATGGTCTGCTGACGCCCACACTGAAAGCCAAGAGGAATGATTTGAGACAATACTTCAGATCACAGATAGATGAGCTATATGCTGGCATCCATATGTAGAAGATCAGGAAGAAGACTGAATGTTTAGACAGCCAGGAATGAAGCAGGAACGGGAATATGCATACCAAATGTTGGAACATGCCATTTCACTCCAAGTGTTTGTTTTTCTTTACTTCAGACCTCATTCTGTGGGCTTTGGTGCAGCTTTTAATGAAAGTAATGCATTTTCCCCACAATTTAAATTATTCCCCAGATGTCTTAAACATATGTCTGTGACATAATCTTGTCAAAATACTCTTACTACAACATCCATTTTTTGCATGGTGGGCAAAAGTACTCTGAGTGACTCTGAGCCCAAACCCTTACGACTTGTTACCATGACTATTAGGATTAGAGCTTCTTGACCTTGAGTGTAAAGCGAGTGCAAACCACAAACAACATGCGTGAACTTCCAGCACAATACTGGAGAGGGGTTATCATTATGCCGCCGAATTACAAGTGCCAATTACTATAGTCGATGCATGTGCATAGGCACTTGCAGCGGACGCATCGCCAAACTCATATCTCACTTCAATTTTGCCAAACATTTGAGTACCGATAAGTGCCACTTATCCTAATCTGTGCAGCCAAAAAAACTCAGTACTATGTATCTTACCTTTTCCATTGATGTGGTGTTTCACTCAGTGTCGTCCATCTGTTGCTTAAAAGAAATGGCAGAGAAGGCTGGTGTGGGCTGTATTATGTCCAGTAAATTTGCCACACTGTAGCTTAATTGATTGCCAGGCACTCCAAAGATCCATTTATTTGTATACAAGGAACCAAAATAATTTTTTCATAATAGTGATGATAAGCGGTAGAGAGAATGTATTCACTTGCACTACTAAACACATTTCATGAACAAGCACATTCCATGAACAAGCACATTCCATTTGAAAATGTTTTTTTTGTGTGTAAACAAGATAATAATGAGCTTGATCTGGTATACAACTAACACAAAAAGCCATAAATAATTATAAGCCTTGTGTACCGCAGGAAAGGAACAATTACAGGACAAAGGGAAAATAGCTTAATGTTTTTTGAAAATTTTCACTAATGTGATATGAATGTGATTAGATTGCTTTATAATTCAATTATATAATTGTTAAAACGTCTTTTAATCGAAACAATTTGTATGCTTGATGATATAATTATGTTTACTGTATTTATAATGTTTTGACAATGTTTTCAATTAAAAACAGTCTAACCAGTGTTTTGCATGTTTTTATGCGTGTACCACGGGCAATGATAGAAGAATGAGGTGCAGCCATCTTACGTTGCCACTGTTACATTATAGTACAACTTTACTTATATGACGCAATACTTAATTCTACGTAATACTGACAAATTACGTTATCATTTACTTACATGACGCAATACTTAATTCTACGTAATACTGACAAATTACGTTATCATTTAGCCGTAAAGACTGTTCTAACTGCACAGTTTATACAAGGATCCCTGGATGGAGTAATGAGAGCTTTTCTAAGAACCAGCTTCACTGGTTGCGAATTGCGTCCGGATCGTGAATTGTGCTCAGGTTAGGTTTAGGCATTTGTCCCGATAAGCTTTGATTTCATCATATTGTCGATGGCTCTGACCACATGATGCAGGCTAATATATAAGTATCAGTAAGATGTATTCCTTAAAAGAGAAAAGTTAAAATGTACTTTTTAAAATGAAACGTGCATGCATCTTTTCCCAAACTTCTTGGTACAACTGAATGCCATACCCAGTGGAATTTTTGCCGTAACGAAAATAACATGGGAAGGCCGCAGAGAAATTAACTATTCAAATTGGGTTGATTTACAGATTGGCAACGTAGAATGGCCGCCGGTGGCTTCTGTCCTCCCGATAGCGAGTAAACCGTATTGATACTTCATATACATGTCCGTGGTGGGTTTGTATTGTAATTTTTTTAATAGTCATGAAGTTCCGTCTTGAGCAGTTCAGTGATTGTTCCCAGTCGAACCCACTCCGGAACGGACTTTTCCGCATCGCCCATTTCTAGAAATGGAAATACATTTTTAATATTTCTAGAAATCGAAAGACATTCTCAATATTACAGACTAATATAAAGAAATCGGTGTAAATAAATAACTTTAAAACACAATTCAACGTTGGCACGTTTTCTTTTCTTGTTCACGCACAACCATTAAATAAACAACAAAACACCCCATGTAAATTTCGAATGGTACAATCCGGAACTCAAACGATTTTGCGGGAAGTTTGTTAGTTTGGGTTGGATTTTGTTTTCCATAATACTAACTCTATTTTGAACCCCAAGATGAGGTGAGACAAATTTACGAATAACAAGAACGCGTTGTGTTTCATTTGTAACTGGCTTGTATATACGCCGATTAAACACGTTATTACAAAACTGCGAACATAATGTTGTAAACCGTTGTTGATAGCGTTTGGTTTTGGTGTGTTTATTGTTTCATATATCATGGGCCAACTTATGCAGTCATCTTCGCATGTTTCATATTTATTTTTTATTTTGGAATGTCTGTGGTTCTTTAGTTCGATTAATTTATATTATCACTTGTTGCATAAAGGAGTTACCAATAAAATTCATTTTACATTATGAATTCACACACTCGCAGTGCAACAAACATACTCAAAGGATAATCAAAAAGGTTTAACATTTTTCTGTGTTGTGGAACTGCTCATTAGCGGCAGCTTTTGACTTATTCACTGATATGAATGGTAACGGGTTTATTTTATCTAATAGAAGAACATTTAATGCTTCTGGGTTTCAACATGCTGCCATAGGTGGATGAATAACGATTTATTCGTCATTAATAAATTATCAGGTTTGTACAAATTAAGTAAAACTGGATCATTTCCCCTTTGTCACACCCCGGTTGGTAATCACTGAATTCGAAACATCTCAGCCACTGCACACACAAAAATGACACAAAAAGTAGGTTCACAGTTTAATTATGTACCTCCTGCCATCTAGTTGAAGAGCATTCAATTTGATAATTTCCATCGGAACCCACCTGATGATCTACCAAAGCACACAAATGTGCAGAAAATCTATTAACTGTTTTCAGTTTTGCTCTTATAAGGCAAATTTTATGTGTATAGTCGTAGGTTTCAAACTCTGGCCCTTCATGTTTTCCATCTCCCCGTGCTGCAACACAGCTGATTCAAATGTTCAGCGCATCAGCAAACTCTGACGGAGCCTGATAACATCCTCATCATTTGAGTCAGATTTGTTGCAGCAAAGAGAGATGGAAAAATATACAGGAAAAAGGTCCTTGAGTACCGGAATTTGACATCACTCTATAATGTTAAACATTGCCTAACTTTCCTAATCCGGAACTTTTAATTTGAAATGGTATGATCTGAGAAGTGAACTGTCTTTTTTCCACAGTACCAGAAAGGGTGGAAGAGTCAAGGTGGCGCCCGCTGCACCAGTTGGCAACAAGGTGACTTGACAAATAAGTACACTTTTATACTATAATAAATATGTTACTCAATTTCTTATGAAAAAAATATCCTGTATTTTACATCCAGAAAACACCCGCTCTGGATTCTGAAAACCAATCTACCATTGGTTGTGCCAGTTTCATAGAAGGGCTACAGGGAAAAACTGGTAAGTGTTTCAAAGGCAGGTCCATGTCATTATTAAAATTGTGTCCATATTTCCAACAGCAGACTATTGGTGAGACGTACAACAGGCAAATGAAAAGCAGTGTCCAGAAACTTCCAAACCATGCTGTATGCATCCGGAGTCTGTAACAATGAATGACTTATGCTACCGTGTGTTGCCTAGGTAACCCTCTGCACAGTACTGCCATAGGAGAAGATTTATACCCATCTAAGGAGACGCAGGTGGCAAAAAGTCGAGTGGAGAAGAACGACACACAGAAAGTGAAAAAAATAGCGAAAACCAGGTACGTTCTGCTGTGTAAACAAAAACATTGTAAGCGGTTTTTTAAACCATCATCCAGCTCTCAATATCAGTGAGCTGCTGAATCTGTGACAGAAGAAAATTAGTATATCAATTTTCTCTGCATACAGAACTGAGAAATTTTACATGAGCCATAAAATCAAAAATAGTTGCATGTCCGAGGATGTAATTATGTAATATAAACTGAGTTTTGGTGGTACGTAGTAAAGTCAATAATCTAAAGCATTATTTTTCACCCATTATTGAGCCAACACACATTTCAAATTTGTTAAAATCTCACGGTACAAAAAGCTATTATTTTTTTTGTATGATTACAGGCAACTAGTGGATGTTAAGCTTAATTGTTCTGCCTGTCACTATACATGGCTATCATAATTGAACAAAATTACATCATTGTAGTCAATACATAATTTACAAACCGATCCAGTGACATTGCATAATTGTACTGCACACGTGGACACATGGTGAGTAACCCATTCCAGAGGATCACTTTTAGACATCAGAAAAACATTTTTATCATATAGTCATGTTTTCAGTCAAATTAATAGCTATAACTGTCATACAAAATGTTCATAGTTGTTGATAAAAAAAAATAAAACACATTTTCACCCTGAAATTTGATGCCGAGTGAGCAGTGCGGTAATGAAATTGGAGTTGAATGATTTGTCCTTTTTGAATGTGAGTTGCGACACATAAAAACTCCATGCAGCTCACCTTTTAATATTTTAAAATGACACACAACTGAAATGTTTTCCACTGTTTTTGTTATCAGTTTTGTGATTGGAAAACAAAGCTTCAAGATGCTTCATGAATCAGTTGTAATTTTATTTTATTTCTTTATCCTTTAGATGGCACCATTGGTTTTAAGAAATGGCAAGTCATTGTCCTTTTAGCCCTGTATTGAACCAAGCGTGCCATCTACTGGAGTCAAAAAATTATTTTTCATGAAGCATCTTGATGCTTCATTTTCTCATCACAATAAAACTTGCGGAAACAAACCCAACATTGACAATGAGTGACATACCTTTGAGGAATTATTTCAATTTAGTATGATTTTCACACCATATTTGTCTCAAATTACGTCCAATTCTCAATATTGTTTGACCAGCCATTAATAACTCTTTAAAAGTTGCACTCCATTTGCAGTACTCACGCCGTGTCTTTCTTTTAGGCCTTCGAAGAAGGAGCAGGCAACGGTAGAAAAGAAGAAAGGTTCAGCCAACAGAATGTCAAGTGATTCGCGGGTACTAGAAAAAGCTGTCTTCTCCAAAAAAATAATATTGTGATACTAAAAGTATTTCACAGATAATTTGAGTATCTGTACTGTGGCTTTGGAGCTGACGCCGTTATGATGATGATGGTGATGCCCAATGTATGTCCATAGGAAAAATTAGACCCTGGCGCTAGCTCCAAGAAGAGACAAAATCAAGCCCTGTCCTCTGATGACGGCACAGACGAGGACACAAGTTGGGTACGCACTTACCTCATTTTATGAGTGGTGGGTAATCATCTCGTTCTAATCTAGTGCTTCATTTTGATTTATTTAGAACCCTAGCGCAAAGAAAGCAAAAACAACAAATCAGGGGAGACCTCCAAAAAGGTTGTCCACAGGTAAAGGGTCAATGACTTAGTTATACTTACCAAAACTGTCTATGTTTAAATTTGATCCTTTTGTCCTTTGTATGTAATGCATCATTTCTTTTACAAAGCTGACGAGATTCGAAGGGATGAGAAAAAAGGGAAGAAAAGATCTCTGGGTGGAACAGAGTTGGAAGTGGTGATGGAGGCCTTCCTCGATTTCTGTGACGAGTACAAGTAAATTGCTAAAGAACATCCAAATGAGCAGTTTGTATAAATTTACATATAATATCGGCAACTTTATTTCTGACGACCTGTGAGAAATATATGAACTGTTTCGTTTCTAGGGATTCTGTGGAGTCCATTGATTGTTTCTCCAACAGTGTCAAGGAGCAACTATTGGAAAAGGTCCGGCTCCTCTCCGCCTGTTTTATTAGAAAGAAGGATGATTTCTATTTGTACGATGTGTAATTGCCATCTCACAGTGCACAATTCTAGCAAGAATGAAATCTTATTTTCTGGTGTTGCCATTTTTTTTCCAGATTGCCTCATATAAAGAGTTTAAGGTTCTGAAACGGGAAAATGCCAAGGTAACTAGGACAGTGTTTTGTAAGTGAGTGGTTTTGGCAGCAAATTTGTGTAGAAATAATAGAAATTTAACATAAATTGCAAATCTACTTAGCATTTTCTCACATACGATGCAAGGACACGTGCATCGATCTTGAGTAGTAATCAGAGCACTGTCAGTGAGCTGAAACATTACGCGAATTGCCCAAAGTGTTATTGATGATTTTGAATAAAACCTTAGCAAATACAGTACGTACAACTTAAGTCTTGTAAACGACATAGAGGAAAATGATTTTTATGCTCACTTTGTGTTTGTAAAGTACATTGCTTCATTTAGTTGTTTTTACCCATGTGTGTGTGTCAGGTGTGTTCCATGATCCGTACTACGACACAAAGACTTTTGGATGCCAAGCAGGAGTTAATTAGGTAAGGCATTTCAAAATGGAACTTTCACACGTTTTTTCCCCCCCAAACATTAAAATCATCCTCTACAAAATGAACACAATTTCTTAATAACAACTCAGAAAATTAATCCATTTTTTTGTCATTCTTGTTAAATTGATGTTTTGCTCTTGACTTTCTGGCAGTTTCATATAGTTTATCATTTATTGACCTGGAAAGTAATAGTGTTTTATCCAATAGGGCAGAGAGGCAAGTGGACCTTCTGCAGAAAGAGAAAGCTAACCTCGAACTCCGATTAGAAGATCAGCGAAGGGGCCATGCTTTCCTCAAAGATATTAGAGAACTCACCAAAGTCTATCTGGACTACCGGACTGCACACCCCAAAGAGAAAGAAACAGTATGAACACACACACTTGAGTACCTGATAAGCAACCACTTGACGCGTCTTATTTTTTATTTTAATTTTTGCAGTATGGTGCATCCAGTTTACCAGCTCTACTACTGGAGACCAAGAATATTGAAGAAGCACAGGACCATCTGAGACTGATCAATAAGAAAATGGGGAAAAACTGAAGAGGAATGGCATATAATGTGCTGGAGTGTGGAGTCATATACTTTTACAAAATCTTCTTGGTTCAGGACTGCCATGTGTAACATTTGCAAATATCAAAATGGAATGTGTCTTTTCAAACTAGCGAGTGGTAGCATAGGGTTTATTCAATGTAAAGAAATCCAGTAATAAAATGGTCTTAACTAATTTCTAATACAATCGTGGCTGAGTGTGCGTATTTATTCCCCATCTTAAAAAAAAATAAATAAAAAAATCAAACTTTGCTGTTTGAAATCGTCTCATCCCTACCTGTATTGACTCTCTATTATCCAATCATGCGTCTCTACACAGAAATTGTTGTCCAATCAAGTGTCTCTTTAGTCAAGGTGTTGAGGCGTACATCGCCGTCTGATTGGCTGAGCCGTCCAGGTTGTACTCGCATTTCATTTAGGTCGAGCTCCCTGGAGTGCCGTCACGTAAGTACTTGCTATTTTCGTCCTAGTATTATTTTTTTCTAACTTGTGATTATTTCGGTTTGGCCTTCAAACTATTTCGGTTCACTTCAAACTTAACGCCGCGTTATCTGCAATGAAATGTGAAACTGCGGGAAAAGTTACTCACTTGATTGGTAAATACACACCCGATAGTACAGTGCTACTACTGTACAGTAATGTGCGAACATTTTTGCGTGATGGCTCCAAAGAACACAATCTTTTAGGAAGTAAGATTCGATAAGAAGCTGTTGATCGGAGCTGTATTTTTTTTATTTATGACACCTACCAGGAACTGAAAGTCGAGGTCAAATTCAAGTTATCCCGCTTTACGAATCAGCATATTCTCTTCGGGAAATGCGCAGGGCAGAGAGGAAGGAAAAAAAAACCTTCCTCCAACCGTTACCATAGACATTTTCCCTTCTACGGTAAAGTTTTTACTTAATCCGAACAAAGTTCTTTCCATTCGTGTCATCAGGTGAGTCATTTAGTACCCAGCAATACAACCAGTTTCTGTTTTGTTGTTTCGAGAATTGGGTGTACAACGTCAACTCGTCGTTTTGTCCAAATCGTTGATTTAAATTCAAATGCATATAATGTAGGTTGATTTGGAATGTGTTGAGTATTTTACTTAAATATCAACTATTTAGAATCGGCCTTTTATTTACTCACTTTTGAGGCGTTTTCATAAGTGATGATAATTTATTCACTGCAGAAAATAAAGAGGAAATGAAATGTTATTATCCTGCAAAGGAAGGGATTAAGGATTTTACTTTTCAGTTGACTTACTGTATATATTTCAGTCAGAAAATAAAACATGGCTGCAACCGAAGATGCCCTTTCCGTGGAGAGATCTGAAGACACTTTGGACGCCCGCAAACTATTTTCAAATAGGTACATGATATGGCGCACTCACTCTCTGCAGGCATGACTTTGTGACATTTAAACGTAGGTCAAGGAAATGTTTTAATTGAAGTCGTTAACTACTGCTCTTTCACCTGAATGCAACCACTTGCTTTTAACGTAATGAAGTAGTAGCTTCTTTTCTTTTTTTTCTTAACGTGACCAAATGAAACTATACTGTAAATTGATGTCATTGGCAGAATTTACTGTACATGGGTCGAGTGATTTTTGTGTACCCAATCAATGCTAGCTTGCCACAAAGAAATGCAAATGAATGTGATGTTCTAATATGGCCACACAATACAAATAAATCATTGAAAAAGCAGGAATTATAAATCTAAACTACAGCAAAAGTGTAAAACTTTCATAGGGTCCCAAATATTGTACATTACAGGTGTATAAATCATTAAACCAGCAACGTATGTAATGTAATATGTGGGTATCACCCTTGTTTAAATTAATGGGGAGCCTGTAGATGAACAAGATGTCAAACAAACAATGTACACGTATATATGGTTGAGGTTCTATACCATTGCTGGAAAAACAACTGCTGTACTGAGTCAACTGTCTGACAAAACCACAAAATTGCTTCACTGACCTGCCAAATAGAGTTAAAGGGAACATTTGAGTTTAAAGCCGTTTAGCAGGTTTCGCAACCTCATCTTCATAATCCTAAATGTTGTTCATGACTCTGGCTGGACCTTTTTTCAGGAACAATCCCTCCAATGGCAGTAAGAAAGATGAGGAACCAGACTCTGTGCCCACCAGAAAGGCATCAGCCCACAACCCATATCAGTACAAGATGGACTACCCACACATGGGAATCTGCCTGATTATCAACAATAAGAACTTCGACAGGAGCACAAGTAAATACGCCCTCTAAACCTGTCTAGTGGGCTAATGACTACACGGTTGTCTAATTCACTTTATTGTCCCTTTGACAAATGCTTTGTGAATTCATGATTCAACATTTTGTACTACCCCCAAAATGTCAGTCAGGCCTGCTTTCCGACATCGGTGTGTCAGGTGTGAAGTAGTGAAAAGCCCCGTGGAAATTGTCACGAAATTTTGTCCCGTATGTCTGCTCAATTGATGGAGATGTTCATGCACTTTACAGCTGGATGGGGTATGATTAATGTAATGGCCTTATGGTTACATCAGGTGTTTTTTATTTGAACATTTCTTATTCATTGCAGCTTTTCACTTACTGCAGGTGTTTGGAATGTATCTGCCGTGATAAATGGGGTTCATTGTACTTTGCAAAAAGTCGGTAGATTGGTTTAACTTGTGCCTTAATGTTTACATATCCAAATCCTCATCAGTATCTATTTCTCTCGGTGTTCTGTCTCAAATCATTGGAGCGTATTTCTGCTTGTTTCTTCCCAGAGATGAGCACTCGAAACGGGACAGACGTCGACGCTGCATTTGCCATGAAGACTTTTTCAGAACTTGGTTACACTATTAAAGTGGTCACTGATCAGACTATAAAGCAGATGAAGAGTCTAATGTTGAGTGGTAATTGATTTTTCTTTTTTTCTGTTATTGCTCATGATGTTATCAGTGAAAGACTAATATTTGGTCGGAATATTGAGTGGCATATAAATCTAGAACCAAAAAATGCTTGGTTTAAAAAAAATATCAATACTTTTCAAAAGGTGCGGTTATGTCACTTTGTCTTTGTTTCTTTATGTCTGTGTCTGCAGTAGCCCAAGAGGACCACAGCAACAGGGCGTCTTTTGTGTGTGTGTTGCTAAGTCATGGTGAAGAAGGTGTAATTTTTGGAACTGATGGTTTTGAATTGCTTGAAAACTTGACAAAACCTTTCAAAGGACACCGTTGCAGAAGTCTGGTGGGAAAACCAAAGCTCTTCTTCATACAGGTTAGTAAACCCTCAGGGATCTCCGTTGCCTTTTCCATTTTTTTTAACAATTTTGGCTGCGTTAATGCAAATGGAATGAAACTTCCCTCAAGTGAGCTTTTTTTTTTCGGATTTTGTCATTTCAAAATATTTTTGTTAAATTCAACACACAAATCATTTTTGAAATTTCTTGTTATTTTCTTGATTTAATCCATCAATTTGGATAATTTTGATTTATTCATTTATTTTGTTTTTTACATGATCATATAATTTCTGAATTGCTTTACAAGGGAGCAATTTCATATAACACTCTTGTAGAGGTGGCTGAACAACTTGTGGAGTGGGAGGGGGGGCACAGAATGCAACCATGCTCATAAATGAAATACACATCACTTTGATGGTTGCTCCGTGTAATTATGTGACTGATAAGCATTGCGCTCAGATAGACACCGCCCGCTGCAATAAAGGCAAAGGGGCACATGAAAGGCAGGGCAGCAGGGCGGAACCGTGCCCCCAGTGCCTGGTTCTGCTGCTGCTGATATACTTCATTTCTGAAAGATGTGTTTAATGACTTGCTGCACTCAAGTGGAAAAAAATGCAAGAGGCAATTTGGATTTTATGAAGCGTTTATACCCTCTACTGACCATACGCGAAAATTACATTCTAAGCGCACACAAGATTGGAAAAAAGGCAGTTCTGAGAAGATAACATGGTTTCATTTTGTTAGTCTCTAAATAAAGTTGCTAAGTTGGCAACACTCCGTATAACAAACGCCGTATACTGTACTTGCTTTCGACAGAACAGACTATGGAATTTAAAAAATGTATACCCAAACTCATCGTGGGTGATTTCATTTTATTTTAATTCAATAATTTATAAAGCACACTTCTATTTCAGGCATGCCGTGGCTCAGAATTGGACGGAGGGGCTGATGTCCAAGCCGACAGTGTGGAGGAGCAAACGTCGGAGAAGATTCCTGTGGAGGCCGACTTCTTATATGCCTATTCGACAGCTCCAGGTAACCCCGCATCATGTCATCACGATACGAATTTGGCAAGGAATTTTCTGAATAGCGTTTAAAAACACTTAAGTTTAATGTAGCAACGCCATACTTGAAGTTAAATGAGTATAAGTACCTTTGCTAACAATGAAAACGATCCAACAGGCTATTACTCATGGAGGAATACGCAAAACGGTTCGTGGTTCATGCAAGCATTGTGTGAGATGTTGAATCGTTACAAAGGAGAGTTGGAACTGATGCAGATCATGACTCGGGTCAACTACAAGGTGGCAATGCACTTCGAATCCAGCTCCAACCTTCCTGGGTTTACCGGCAAGAAACAGATTCCCTGCATTGTCTCAATGTTAACCAAAGACTTTTACTTCCCTGAATAAACTGATGATGGCCGTTGTGAACAGTTGCAAAATAATTTAGGCTATGAACTGCGTTTTTTTTTGTTTTTTCTTTTTCATTTTAAAGTGTTAATTCATAGAAATGTTTTCTTATTTTCCTCTTTACGAAACTACATTTAGCTTGAAGTGCTTTGGGAAATTATTGAGTGGTGTGTGAATGCATGGTCATCTGTTTTTTTTTTGGCACTATATGGTTTGAACATTTCACAACACAATTAAAAGTGCTTCCATTAGGTTGCCAATATAGTAAGTCAAGTTTTTTTTAAATATATGTTTTAAGGGAGGGGTGACAAAGTCTAAGTCTCTAAAATTAAGCGTGTGAAACTCCTTTTATCCGAGGAGATGCAGCGCCATTTTCACACATGAAAGTATGGCCTTGCCAACAAACACTGACAATAAATTCTATCTATAATTCAGATTGGGAAACCTGCCTGTTGTCCAATAAAATCTTACCATGTACTTTCGATGCTCCAGACAAATCAGGCACTCAAGTCCTCAAAAAATAAAGATGACAAATACAATTATGAATACGGATTGACTGTTGGTTATATTTCCTTTTTTATGTGCCACTGTGGGTATCCCACTTGTTGCCATTCATTCAATAGAATAAGTCTTGGTGTTGAATTAAAATCAGATGATCATTTTTTCAGTATTCATACTTTTTGACATATTTGTATGGTCACATGTATGAGATTTTTCTACTGTAATTGCCTCGACTCAATAAATGCTGGCAAACACTGCTGTATGCCTTTGTGTACTTAAGTGTACGACAAAACAATTTTCTACCCGATTTACATTTCCTGTTGTTGCATCGCTGATGAAATTTGGAAAGGCACACCTCTACACTCTCTGCCAGTTCCTTAATAAATGGGTAACCATGTAAATATTAATTAATAATTGTGTCACCACAATCAAAATTACGTCATACTCATCATTACATAACAATGATTTTTATTTTGTTATTTATAGAAAATGCACAATTGTGAGGAGCCTGTCGACATAAAACAATTATTCCTCAGTCTCCCAATGCTCATTTGTTATACTTCATTCATTTATTGGTTACAATGATTATCTAGATTGAAGAACTCAACTCAGTGCAACACAAGAGCACTTTACAACCACCTAGCTGTAACAAAATGAAAAATAAGTATACAATGAATGATGAATTATAACATGGATCCTAATCTGATTTTCTGAAGCAACATTGGTTTAGTTGAATTAACTGTCAAAGGATCTTCGCCCTGCTTTCGTTTCCTGCAACATTGATCCTGAAAGCAGAGTGAGGCTGCAGAGCGACTACAATGGAGGAAGTGAAAATGAAATCCAACACAAAGATCGTCTCTGTCCGTTAAAAGGCGCATGAGGCATAACATTTTTGCGTCTCGGTTTTTTTTTTTTTTTTAACTCTTGATGACGCTTGAACAGCTTAATGTCGGAGCCGCTCGACTCAATTCACAGCACAGTTTTTTTTGGACAAACACTTGATGAAATGCACTTGGTGTGCAAAGGCAAAAACCAAGCGGAGTGAGCTATCTGCTTCTGAAATCTTTTTGGGGCCACACACTTCCGCGTTGGCGAGCGGGGAAGTAGGAGGGGGATTTCCAAGTGGATCCCCCGCTACCCGAGCTAACCTTGTTTTGCTTTCGCTCTCCACCAAAAACGCAACAGAACAACGCTCTCACTTTCCCTTTGCCACTAGTCCCCCCCCCCAAAAAAAACTAATTCGAAATTCCACCCGGCCATTGGTGCATGTTATTCAGACAGAAGCTGCACAAAATCTACAGGTAACACAATTTCCGCATATTACCACCACCATCACCGCCGCTGCGGCTGCTGCTTGCTTTTACTTTTGACTGACTTCCCTTGCGGGCTTGTTATGATGGATCCTTGCTCGCCTTGTAAGCGAAAGTACTCCTTTTACGTTCGCTTTTGTTTAGGTGCACTGGCTTTTATTTTCACTTTTGGCTCAGTTTGTTTGCTTGTGGCCATCCGAGGAGTGACTGATGGTTGTTAAGTGGTTATGCTGTTGTTATAGACTGCATTTTAATCGCGTTTCTAAGTGTCATTGTTGATTTCGTGAAATGTGGAATTTGCGTGTAATGTTTTTCCCCCATTCAAACATGCACCAATGTTATTTTTACACTTCGTAACTAAGCCTGATATGTTTGGAGTTTACTATTTCATATGAAAATGAACATCTTTCTTCAAGTGAACACAGTTTTGAAACTTCTGCGCTAGTTTTTGTATCATTTGATCTTCACTATTTATTTTGCTCGAAAAGTAAATTTCCCATATTGCGCAATCTGCCAATTCGCCGTGGTTCAAATAAGCGTAAGCATTAGTTAATGGTTAAACCTTTATTCTATCGATCGCAAGGGCTTTTTCTAAATCCAGCTCATGACTTTCCGGAGACATATTTAATATATGTACTATGGGCATGAGCACTATCACCCTGTTTGACCTGTTCAGTTGCCATGCTGTACCACTCACGGGGTGTGTCACTGGCTGGCTTATCTGGCCTGACGGACTGTGATCAGATCAGATCACATTGCACATAAATAACAGCGTTTTTATATCAAATGGAGTGCGCATGGTGTTAAACTCCACGACTGTTTTTCTTCCATTTTTTTAAAATCATAACTAATGATTAGGAATGCATGTGTCAAACTCAAGGCCTTGGGTCATCACATACGTTTTTGTGGCCCCTTTAAAGCAAGCGAGTAGTTTTCTTGCTTTGGTTTGTAACTTTTAATTTGAACATAAATTGGACATTATTATTTATAATTGGTTGCAGGGATATGGGGAGGGTGAAATAATTATGTATGCATATTTTCAATTTTAGTTCTCTGGTCCATAGTTGCTTTGTAGTGGTTTTCTTAATTAATCTAAAAATGTCCATGATTCCACCATCCAAATTGTTTACGTTGCGTATTTCCTGCTCCAATACATGGGAACAACTCAAACGTGTGCAGCAACCAGCCTCACCTCACCTCAGATTGCGCAATCCCTCACTAACTGGATTGAGGAGGTTTGTAACTGGCAAGTCCCTGTTTTTGTCTCTCTTCACATCTGCAGCATCATATTGTCAGACACTTAATATGCATTCAAATCTCCCGTAATCATATTTATTATTTGTGTCTTGTATATTACATTTTGCTCAGTGCTTTAATTGGAAGTTCAAGTGCCAATACTCCCCTTATTCAACTGTTGCCAGGTAAATTAGGTGATGCATATACAATATATTATAAGATAATTATAAATGATCTGCATTTTCTGTACAACTCCTGGTTCATGTAGTCCTAGAAGCTTTATTTTCCCTTTACTTTTTAGCACTTCCACCTCACAGTTCTGAGATTTGGTGTTCAAATCTTGGCTCTGTGTGGAGTTTACATGTTCTCCACATTCCTGCGTGGGTTTTGTCTGGTTACTCTGACTTTCTCCCTCGTCACCAAACATGCAAGTTAGGCACACTAAACCTTTCTTAGGTGTGAATGTGAGTCTGTTGTCTGCTGCCCAGTCCGCAGTGCATGCTGCCTCTCGCCCAAAGTCAGCTTGGGTGAACTCTAGGTTAGCCGCATCCCTGATAAGGACGAGTATTGAAAATAAATGGAGGCCAAACTGTTGCTTTCATAAAACCTTCAACTGAGCATTTGAACATTCTGCATATTTGTCATTGACCAGCACGCTTTTCACAAAAAAGTTCTATATACCTCCAATATATGCAGATGTGCATGTGTATACCTGTGTTCAGATACCACAATGCCTGTAGATAGAATGAGGATGCGGCCGTGGCTGGAGGAACAGATCAACTCCTGCCAGATACCAGGCCTCAAATGGGTTAACAAAGTAAGTACTTCCACTGGCACGCATCCTCGGTGAGAATGCACAATATAGAAATGGTTTTAACAAATCGTGATTGTACCATAGGACTGAACAATTTTAGGAAAAGATTAAATTGCGATCAAGGTTTTTAAAATGGTTCAACGCTGCAAACATGCTGCTTGCTGTCATACTTTTGTAAATCTGTAATTAGGTGTAATAGTTGGGGATATTCCATCAAGATTTTTTTTCAAATAATATTCACTCTAGAGAACTCACAGATATGAATACCAAGTGCCAATACCACGAGTACTTATGGTGCAGAAAATGTAAATAAATTCAAGACCTTAGTATTTCTGTGAATTATTTAAAAGTGATAGGTCAACATTTCCTGTTAAAAGGGTCAAAAGGTATCCTATTTATTCTTCTCTCTGCTTCTTCTCATTCAGATTTTGCATTTTTATTTAAACTGCATTTTCTGTCATGTAGTCAAATCCATTCAAATTCCCCAAAATTCATCCGTTCTAAAAAAAACAGTCCATTAGCAAAGCAAAATTGATTTAAAAAAAATCATTTGAGACCTATTTTTGTGTAACTATCCTTACTCTTCTGGCGTATAATAATGCAAACAAACGGAAATAACATTGCCCATATCAAGATTTAATATACTTGACCTTGCGCTCCTCGCCATGGTTCATTTCTGGTTTTCGAGCGTGCTAACTATAAAGATGTTGGCCTAATTCATTTCGCGATACATAATTGGAATATAAATTGGAATATTCATTTTCTGTTCATAGCCGGGGGGAAAAAAAGGACTTTTGGAAGGAGGGGTGATAGTGTGACATGGACGCGATCTTTTTTTTAACCAAATCTGCTGATTGGTTAGTGTGACTTGTCCAGCGTTAGCATACCACTTCTGACTTTTGAGTTTGAGAGCGCTTAAAAACACAGCTTGATGAACACAAAATCACACCCCAAAATGATAAATCATTCAGTCTTTTTTGTACATTGTACTTTGGGAAAATACGCTAAAAAACAAAAAAAAAAACTCAGTCCGTCATTGTGACTAGTGGCATTTATCTCCAGGAAAAAAGGATCTTCCAGATCCCTTGGATGCATGCTGCTCGCCATGGCTGGGACTTGGAGAAAGATGCTCCACTCTTCATGAGATGGGCCATGCATACTGGTAAACACCCTGTCTGTAACGGGACATTGGGATTTCCTCAGCTTGTTGTAGAAGCAATCATTTGAAAAGGAAATTGGATGCAGAAAATACAAATCAACTGTTTCTTGTCTGTTTCCTGCTTTGTAGATGTGGTAAAAATGAAGCTTCAAGATATTTCATGAACCGGTTGTTGTTTTCTTTTGACTCCTCTAGATGGCACTGTTGGTTTAAATGAAGGGGTTGAAGAAATGGCGAGCCAGTGTCCTTTTAGCCCTATCTTAAACAGAGAGTGCCATCTAGAGGAGTCAAAAAATAAAACTACTGCTTCATGAAGCATCTTGAAGCTTCATTTTACCACATCATTAATAATATAATGAGAGAAATCTGACTAAGGTCTTCACTTCGATGAATATCCATCAATCTATTTTTCTGTTCTGCTTATCGCCATTACAGTCATGGGCATGGCAACCTAATTAAAGCTAATTTGATAATCAAACTAGTAGCATTTTGCTTTAATCATTACCTAAGAAGTAGCTTTCTGGTTTCAGAAAGGTTAGTGACCCCAGGTTTACAAACACACATTTTTAGTTGACAAAGGATGAGATCTTATCGAATGCAGCTAAAACAACTTACTGCAATGTTAAACTGATACTCTGAATAAACATATATCAAACTGTTTTTTTTCTTCTAGTTAGTCAGGGAGTAGCGGGCGATTTATGTACAATGGTCATTAGATACGAATACATAGTCATGCGAAGTTGCGACCACATGTCATGATGACATGACTCATCTGTGTACTCGTATGTTTAGGTAAGTACCAGCCAGGAAAAGACCGGCCAGACCCGAAGACTTGGAAGGCGAATTTCCGCTGCGCGATGAACAGCCTGCCTGATATCGAGGAGGTGAAGGATAAAAGCAACAAAAAAGGAACAAATGCCTTCCGAGTCTATAAGATACTGTCATCGTCAGAGAGAAGTCTAAGGAAGGGTAAGTGTTGCTTTCAGGATTTCAGTGCGACGATCAAGGTTGACTTTTCTGAAATTCTGCTTTCATCCAGATTTGAAGTCCTGTGCTGCAAATGGATGTGGCTTTTTTTGTGAATATCTGAACAGTGTTTTTCTTTGGATATGCATTTAGGAAAGAAGAGGACCAACAAAGAGAGTAGGCCCAAGGGAAATAAAGAGGTAGATAAACACAGACATGCAACCCACAGCATTGTCAAGATAACAGTGTTTTTTTTTTTTGTTTTTTTTTTTGGACACAACACAAGAATGCTGTACCGTTCCACTCTTAATCATCATCATAAGCACTTTATTATAATTTCTTTATTACATACCAAAAGCACACTATTCCACTATTGTTTGCTTACCGCAAACAACTGATAGCAGTGCGTAGGAAGTGGCTCATGTGTTTCCAGTCAGATTGTGCTAATCGGGAACTGTAATTGGCGACATGACAACATGTTTGTTCCAATGGTTCCGGCCGGTATGCTCTCAGGTCAGTGCTGCTGCAATGTCGCTGTTCAGTTTCACGTCGTCGATTCAAAGCTGGCTACATGCTGTTAAGTCCCTCAAAATATTGTGGGCGCACTCAATGCGTTTCTCGGTTCTGTTTAGCATTCTAGGAAGCTCGGGAAGAAGTTGGTTTAGAATTCTCTTCATAATGCGTCATCAAATGAGGAAAAAACGGCAAGAAATAATATGTGACTTGCTCGTCAGTGTCACACGCGATAGCAAGAAACGACGAGTGGATTTTGTTGAGAATGAGAAATATTTTACGAGACAGTCTTTAACTTTCACCGACACAGTCGAGTTGACTTTTATCAATTGAAGTACTGACTCCCTGTCTTTATCTTCCCCGCTGTCCCCCCACTCGCTCTCTCTCAGGGTGCGTCTCCGTCTTTTGACAGGACACCTCTTCTGTTTCATGCTGTACAAGTTGATGACTTCCGACAGGAATCGCAGGATGCAGTAGAAATGGCTCATACAACCAAAGGTGCCATAACAGCGCTTTAGTCTTGTGTTCATTTTTGCTCTAGTGCTGGTATATCATGTTTTGAATCGTTGCAAGTTGCAGAATATGCATTCAATTATCTTTCGTGTCCATTTGCAGATATTCCTGGTGAGGAAGATCATGTGATTGCAAGCGAGCTCTTACCATTTGTCTGCCAGACAATTGAAGTGAAAACGGAGAATGAAGAGGAGACCGTTAGCTCCTCCCACTTGTACCCTTTTCAAATCTCTCCCGTGTCTTCATATGGCGGTGAGCGGGCACGCAAACACGTCACATTCCACCAAATTGCTGGGACAATTTCGAGTAGATGAGTGACGTAGGATAAGGTTTACGAATGTTATACTCAGATGACGGCAACAGACTGGCGAGTTGAAAGTCGTCTGTAAATTGCCCAAAGCGTGAGAAGCGATTAGTCGACTTTTAGCTTTAAATGCCGACGCGTAGTAGTAAAGTAGACGAGACGACTGATCGGTTCAACCCCCGGTGAATGGTGCGTCACAAAAGCCCGAGCCAGCGATATCATAGCTGACTTGTTGCCAGAAATTGCGAAACATTTTGACATTATTAATTAGCAAGTCGGCAGTGAGTCAGGAATGCGAGATGCCACTGTCTCGTTTATTTACTGTTCTTGAACAACACATACATGAAACGTATCGTGTTGTTAATATTGGACTTGGATTATTGTTGCTACCTGCACATTAGGGCAAATCTAAACATGGTCTATTCTCCATACGAGCCAATTGACATAATTCCTTCTTCATGTCAGCAGATTGTGTATGGCATTCGTCTTATCTTATCTTAAGATAGGTACAGAATGTTTATACTTGTGGAACAGACCATACTGTGGTTTACAATTCTCAGTTTGTAGTAAAAACTTAAGCCAAGTGTGAAATTCAAATATCATGACACCCTCAACCATTGACGCTCAAACTGCTATTTTATTTCTGAGGTGGATTTCAGATTGGACTTTCTCTATTTGGCACCAAACGTTGTGATTGCAGTTGTCTTTTCCAACACGTCACTTGGCAGGTGTTTTCAATCCATCCTTTCTGTTTCTTTCGGTATTATCTGATTTATGACCGATGGGGGTGACGAGACGGGATTTGAATCAGTATGCAAATTTGAATTTTTCTCTTTACAGGTAGCGACACAGACAGCGACATTGAGGACACCCAACAGGTGAGTCTAATGTTCTACACAAATACAAACACACCCACACACACGGGATGGCCTTGTCCAGGAACTCTTGCTATCAAACATTAACAGTCCCGCTTTATAGTTCAATGTACCTGCGTCGAATAGAACGCACAGTGAGGCATACACAAACACATTCAATTGCCCTCCACCATTTCCGAAAAAGAAAAAAAAGATTGACAATTATATTGAATCATTTTCAAGATGAATATTGTTCAAATTAGAATGTAAATAAAACACGAGTTGATTTATGACCTCATTTGGAAGCATTCTTTTTGTAAACCATCCGTTTCTTTTTCTTTTTTTACACACTTAACCACATTAGAGTTGCGACCCCCGTTGACTTCAAGCGAGAGTGAATGAGTTCCACCTTGGACTGGTCACCACACAACCACAGGGCAAATAATGAATTTGACGTGTCGTGACGTGAATTAGAACATAAGTTGGAGCCACCACGCCCACCATGTTTATTTATTTCTTTTTTTTGTATCCAGTATGAGCATTTTTACCTTCCTTGTAATTTTCTGCCCTTTGCTCTAACACCCAGGGTGTCAACCCGGCCTGGAGGCGGGACCATGGCAGGTCAGTTCTTAAGGTGCCCCCTTCCTCCCTCCCCGGCATGGCCACTTTTGTTAGAGGAAGCAAACCTTGCTGCAGAATAACCACCACGCGAGACCCTGACCCCCTCATCAGTTATCACGCCGACAGCTGGCCAACGTCCTACAGCCAGAACTCACTTACGTCTTCCATACCTAGCCACACTCATGAGATGCGGGCCAGCGTCATTATGAAAACCTCAGACCTCACCTCGTCCTAACCTCAAGCCGACATGTTCCTAGTTTTATTTAAGTCAGACATTACCGAGCAGGGATTGGGCCGCCACTTGACTCGTCGGCCATTTATTGGCGAGCATGCTGCCGCATTTCTGCGACTTCCCGACTAAAGAGGCTGCGTTTGAATTTGTCTTCTGCCATTCTCTACAAGTGCACTGGCGACATTCAAGACAATAGACAAGAATTTTGGTTTACTTGTGGCTGCTTGGACGTGTGTCTTCAACGTAGACAATAATCATCTATGCATTCATTATTGACAAAATATTTTGAACTACACCATTTCTCACATTTTGAGCTCAAGATCCAAATGAAAAAAAGAAAACATCTCTCCTGGCCCCCCAAAATCTGCTTATTGATGATAAATAAAACTGCAGAAACATATTCCAGCAAATACTAATCAAAAAGCTTTTGCCAATCAGTACTTTACATGCACAATCAAAACTAACCTTCGACCTCTTTTATGTCCCAATCCAAAATTTGGGATAGGCTTTAAAATTGTCGAGTCTCTGATTGGTAGGAACCACTTACCAAAACATGACGCATGGAATTTTAATTCAGTGTGACTCAAGCCATTGTTTCATAAACATGATCACTTGTGACGTAGTGATAAACTACAAAACAAGCGTGATTTAAAACGGTAGTTGGGTGGCAGTATGGATAGAACCAGTTTGACTAGCTTGGATTCATTCCTCCAGCTCATACTTGCCTTAAGATGTGCCTTAGTGTAGTCATACAGTAAATCATTTGTGAAATGTGTTATGTGTAAAAAAAAAAATATATATATATACATATATTTATTTCGGTGTTTATAAAGAAAGTAAATACCATTTTGGTACCGCATTTTGCCATGGCAACTCCCCATTTGGAAAGTCTGTCTTTAGAATGACCAAGATAACTGACTCTGAATTTCCTCTTTAGGAATTGTAGCAATTCTAAAACGTGATCATGTACACTCAAATTTCACGTCCATGCAAAGCACCGTGCGGTCATTTGAATTGAAAGCACATTAAGAAGTTGTTTAATGGCCACCGTGAACAGGCGCAATCATGACTGTTCAAGTATTCATGTGAACACCTTAATATTGTTTTAAGATATACTTGAAACATTGTGAAACATGTTTAAATTTCACTTCATGTGAAGGAAAATATTATTATTTTTTTAATTAAGAAACAACCAAAAGTTCATTTTGTTTGAATGCTTTGTGCTGCAACTTTTAACTGTATAGTCATCAAAATATTGTGTGAATGATCAGAGATGTTTTTTTAATTTTTTTTTATTTTTAAACGTGTAAAATGTGCTTGAAAGAAATTAATTCAGGGGGTTAAAATGTCATCATTTTTTTATATTGATAGCCAGATGCCATGCAAATTTGCTCCATGTAGGTGGGCCTACATGCTCCAAACTTAGAATAGTTTGTAAAGAGCCAACAAAACGATAATTATGGTCGAGCAACAACAAGCATTATTTTGTGCATTACATGAAGGGAAGACCTCCACCAAAAAAAATTTGGGCACAGATGTGTGAAAAAATGGTCAGCATGGAACAGGATGTTGCGAGTTTGCCTTTCGGAGTAATGCCAAGCCATCATTGCCGTTTGTTTGCTTCCTTTTGAGCCTCTTGGAGTAAATACTTTGGAATCCCTGAGAGCCTGATTTACTAAAATAACCGCAAACCTGGATTGCGTCTGCCAAATGCAAATGCAATTTAATTTCACTGGTTTGAAAGTCAGCCGCTGTGTGTAACAAAAACCTTTTCCATGGCACCCGTTTCCGTACCAGAGCGGAGCGGTCGCTTTCCCGTCATCACTTTGATGCCAATTCGTCATTGATCATACTCAACGGACCAATCAACGGCGTCCGCAATTTAGCGCCGGGCTACTTTGGATTTTAGTCAATCAGGCCCTAATTGGGAAAGTACTGTGATAGCTTGCACATTTGGTTCTTTAATTGCGTCAAAGTATGCATCTGACCCTCTCAGGACAAATTCCCCCAACGCACAGACAGATGAACTGACAAACTCACTGAAACGCTCACTTCTGGGTCTTGTCGTTGACAAATGTGCATAGAGTATCTCATGCGCTTGCAAGCTGCTTCAGCACTTTATATTCTTTCTGTGTGTGTGTGTGTGTGTGTGTGTTCTTATGTGCCTTCGACTGACACATGCAGGTGAGAGCATCGCAGGCATAAGAAACATTGCAAGTCTTCCTCGACGAGTTACTCAGGTCATAGTGTAAGAAATCCTCAAATGGAGGATCCTCAGGGCTTCAAGTGTTTCACCACGCACCTTAATCAGTGAAGGTTGGTGTCGAGCTTTTAAATGACTTTGAGAGTCAGTGATGCGTCCTTCAAGTTAGAACCAGAAGTATTTTGTCCGTTTTTAATTCTTCGGTGGATTTGTTTTTTTTAAGATCACGATTATAATATGATTGGGGGTTTAAAGCGGTTGGGTTGAGAACGGGAGACTGCGGTTTATAAAATGTTGCCTTTTTTTGGGGGGGGGGTCGAAAGCACCGTCATGACTCAAGGCAGTTTTGTCAAATGAGAGCCGAGCATTCATTCTGATCTCATCCTGTGACTCAACTAATCAAGAATCACCAATGAGTGTTGCATTGGCATCCAAGAATCTGATTGCAAAAGCTGGTTGAATTTTTAGGTGAGTACCGCCAGACTAATTTGCATCTTTTTGTAAGCCCTCTATTTACATTCATGTGTAGGCGTGTCTTGATTTTTTTTTTTTTTTTGGTCTTCTCCAAAGTAATCTTGACTTTGTATTGATGTTATCCAGGAGTTTTTTTTTCTGCAAAAATCCACTTTTGTTGTCCAATCATCCTTTTTAATGACACACATGACATAGAACCTACACTGTAAAAAGAAATAAATTGGGAACTTAAAGTCAACATTTTTTTTTCCACTCTGGTGAAAAGTAGCTTACCCACATTTTACAACTACATTAAAAAAAAGTTTTCTGACCTTATTGTTTTTTGTGTTGTCCCCCAACTTAAAGATAATAGAAATTGTTTTGGATCAAATCACTTGCTTGCTATGTTGTGCTAACTAAAAATGTTGCCATAAATGTCAGTTAGTTACCTTTTAAAGTTGTTCCAACTTAAATTACGGATTTAGCCCCAAATAAATAAATATATTTAGTTTTTTTACAGCTGGGGTACACTCGAGCCTGGTTTCATTAGTTCCACTTTCATTTCACTTTGACTTCTTAAAATGTAGTGAAGGCAAACACCTTGCCATTTGTTGACCTCTTCTCAACCCAATAGAATATGATTTTACTCCAAAAAAAAATAAAATAAAATTCACTGAATACTTCTGGTCTTAACTGTATATGGAACAGATAGAGAAACGTTCTACTCATCACTAAATGAATGTACTCAGGCAAACATGGACACCAACGTTAAAACGGCCCTACTTGCTAAAATTGCACATTGGAGGACTAAAATACGCCAAATCAGAAAATGCTGGTGGCATGCAAAGTTGTAAAATTCCGACAGCGACGTTGCATGTGGAATGTTTTGCTATTTGTCTTTGCTTATAATGGCAACCCCCTGAACCATGCATGCCAAAAGATCAATTGCAAATCTGCTGTTTTATTTGAACTCATTTACTCCCATTGACGGCTAAAGACGTCAAAGATCCTTTTTTTTTTTTTTTTTTTTCAACTCGGCTGGTAGTGAATGAGTTAAGCAAGCCCTAAAACGCATTTCAGACTGGAAGCACAGATACAAAGGAACATGATTCTTTTATGCAAATTTTTTTTTTTTTTTTTTTTTTTTAAATCTAATTAAATTTGAAATGGTTGTAAGTTTCCCGAGTGATAGCCTAGCCTTACCAATTGTGTCTTCTTATTTTGATTTCTTTGTCAGCAATTTTCCATCCTCTTCAGGTATTTCTCTTACCGTGCTTTACTCGCCACTGGCATATCGGCAACAATTGTTCAAACGACCAAATGAGACTTTTGTTGTTTATTGTACCAATTGTTCATGCTGTAAATGTGCTAAAGGGCTACGATTAACTCACTTGCCAACATGTTGGGTAGCGCTAAGTTAAATGAATCCTTAACGTGTTTTGAATGTTCTGTCTTTGTTGAATTGAAAGTATGGATTTATTGGCTGTATTTTGGAGTTTGTGTTCTTAAAGGGGTGTGTGTTTTTATGTCGGCGTCACACTTTATGTGAATTCAATTGCATTTGTTTTATTGGGGGTGAAGTTGGCAAGTGAGTTCATCAGTTGACCTTCAGAGACGATGCAATATTGACTTTGACATCTCGCAGTGCTCTTTTTCCGCCCGCAAACCAAAACGCACAACGGTGAACTTGGATTGTCTGCTGTAAAATAATTCTAAAGAAGCTGTGCAATGTACATTGAATACACAAATGGAAAAAAAAAACATTGCATTTAAGTTATGTATCTCGTCTCACCCACAAAGAACAATTTTTACTTGACTAGGAAGAATGAACGGGTTTTGTGCCAAGTTTTTAACACTGCTGAATCGCTGTGTAAATCTGAATAAAGACTCTTTTGTATTTTTTTTCCCGGGTTTCTCGTATTTACAAAGTCGAACAGATGCAGATTGCTCTGAGTTTATCTTTTGCACTCATAAAGGTCAAAGTCCACTTTTATATGGCTTGTAGGAGAAGTAACTTCTACCTGTGGTAAAGTTATATAAGAAAACGACTGCTGGTGCCTGTACAGTGTGTTCCATTGTGAGAGAAGATACACGCTGTGCCAAGGTTTACAAGTTCGTACATGTATGGACTTCAGAGGAAGATATGAGTCTCAATGGTGAGAAAGCTCACTGAAATGTATAATGGCAGAAATATTGAGTCAAGTTGATGTAGCAACAGATGTGACCGTAAGAGAATGTATGTAGGCTTCAATTAACCAACAATAATTTCTTATATAATGAGAACAAATGTTTTATTTGTACATATGTGTGCGTGCGTGTCTATGCATATACAATATGCATAAGTATATACAATACAAATTATAATATATTATTATTATTATAGCTGTAATACGTCTTCATCCAGAATATTTCTGTAGATACAACCACTCCGCTACATAGTTTTAAAAACTCAGTGAAGAGGTCATATACTAAATTCTGTTTGCACTATAAATTATGGCATAAGCCCTGATGGGAGTTGAATAGTGATTTTTTTTTTCTTACCATCCATTAATAATAAGGAAAACATACATTAATTAAATGAAATCAAATTAAAATATACTGTAATTATTTCTTCATATTGAAAATATTAATGATGAAATATTTTTAAAAAGAAATGCATAGAGCTTGAGCCTTTTTATAGCTTGTTTATTGAAAGAGGTATTTTTTGTTTTGTTTGGTCTTTGTAGTACTGCAAGTGTCCAGCAGGTAGCACTGTAGGTTTAGCAATAATTGCGTCATCAAGTCAAGTCATCTTTTGGCCAAATTGTGATATCTGCATTACTTTGCACTCCTTTCCCTGCGAGCAAGACATTCAACGCTAGGACCACCAGCACTACTTTGGACATCCAAACCAAACCCCTAACCCTGACCCAAACAATAACCTTAAAAACCTAACACTGACCTTAAATATAAACCCTACCACGAAACCCCCGTGTGTTACCCAGCTGTGATGGTTGAATGGTTAATCCCTCTGCTTGGTGTACAGGCGACCCTGGTTTGAATCTGACACATTTGGTGTTTTTATAGACACCCTAACCCTAACCCTAACCCTAACCCTAACCCTAACCCTAACCCTAACCCAACCCTAACCCTAACCCTAACCCTAACCCTAACCCTAACCCTAACCCTAACCGTTTTGTTGCTACAAACAAAATGGCACAAAGTATGCAAAATAGGATTCGGCTGTCTCCAAATAAAGAATTTGACCTTTCATTGATTCGTTTTCATTTGGTAAGAGTTCATGTTTCTTAGAATTTACAGACACTATATATTTATATATATATATATACACATATATATATATACATATATATATATATATATATACACATATATATATATATACATATACATATATATATAGTCAATTAAATAGAATATGTATTTTCATTTTGAACCATGTTTTTCACAAAAACTCATATCGTGAAGGCCTAGATGCTCTTTTGAACAAATAGCTGGATCTGGTTAACCTGCTAAGAGAAAAACATCAAAGAATAAATCGTCCCTTACCTGATCGGTGGCGCTACCACTATGATGAAAAAGAAGTTCATAGATGTCTTCAGGCCCGGACTATCATCAAATGTGTGCATTTTAGGAGGAAAAACTCACGTGGGTCAAGTCACTTTTTCATTGGTTGGAATTTTCTGCCATTTAACAACACTCAAGTTTTGTTCGACTCCATAGGCAGGCAGCCATTGGCCCCCCTGCAGCCAAACTGCTAACGCCTGTGCAGCCGTCAGGGCTCAATTAGGGTTCGACCGCTGATACAGTCAAGGGTATAAATGATCTTCTTACCGGCCTAAATTCATGTCATACCGTTAACCTTGGCTGTATCATGGTAGCGGTAATAATGGCTTTTCCTCATAGGGGCTCACATTTAATGTCAATAAAATCCATCATATTGTGCCGATCGCTTTGATATTTTCACTGGTTGATGTGGACTTGAGTAGAACTGTGCTTACGAATTTGCGTGAAAGAGAGAGAGATCCATCCGTTTTGATCCATATTCTGAAGTGGAACGTTTTATTTGATTCAGTCACATCTTTTAAATCCTAATGTTTTTGTCACACTCCTATGTTGCTGTCCTACTAGAAAGGACAACAAGCGCACCAGTACATGAAACTTAATCTGGATTTTAAGGATATAGCATAAATGTGCAAACGGCTTTCCGTCTTGTACCGTATACTAGAACAGGCTTGAGTTGAACCAACGAACCGTCCCTCATTTCCTGCTGCTTATTTCCAATGAAGTGGCTCTGCAGTGAAAGCATTGCACAGAATCATTCATGTACAAAGAACGACAAATGTGCAAATGTCAACGTTTGACCCCTGCGGAGACTCCCGAAGAGCAATGCTGCAGCTGTGTTGTAATGAGGGTGCCAGACCGCGTAAAGTGGCAAGTTACCACGTTGAGTGACTCACCAGCAGAAGCTTCAAAGAGCAAGAGTGTGAAAAACACAAACTTTGCTTTATGGATAGATGAAGCGGGGTGGTGTTTGTGCGAGTTCGTTCGCGTGTGTGTGTGTGTGTGTCGGGCGGGTTTAGTGGGAGGAAGTGGGAGAAGAAAACGGCAGTGTCACCAAGGGGAGAGTTAAATGACGTTAATGATGCGTTGGCGTGAAGTGGCTGCGAATCCCAACAGTCTCTTGCTCTTTTGTTACCATGGTTGCTGCAGCTGACATTGTGATCGCAGAGCACACATTTAATAAAGTCAGGTTTGCGCGCGTGTGTGTGTGTGTGTGTGTGTGCTGGGGACAGGGGATGCCGATGAGGGGGCTGATATCTATGCACGTGTGATGGATCACACCACAGTGGATTGGTGTTTATGCCTCTTTGTAGATCAGAGGGTCTCTTTTCTATTGTGTGGGTCAGTGAGCCTTCCCCGAGGGAACATGAAACAGCTGCGTCTCCCCTACTCAACCTTTCGGCACCCTCTCAATTGCATTCTAAATGCGATAACGTTGTTCTGGTTGTTGTTGCTTTAACTGTCCATTTGGGCATAAAAAGAGGTTTATGGAATTAATGCTGCACCAACCAACTGAAAATCTTATTAGGTTCGTGAGTGACCTGGAGCCGTTTCCAGGTGACTGACGACAATTCACATTCACATCTCTGGGCGATTTACAGTTTTCAATCAGCAGCATTTCTAAAAATATTTCCTATTTTCTCTTGCAAACATGCGCTCGCACACAAATTGCATCGCGTTCGGACAAACAAAGGCTTACAGAGGCAAACGGCAATAAGAAAAGCAGTGAATCGATGGTCATATTAATTAATGTTAGTTACCCTGGCAACCAGCGGCTGAGAAATAAGATGGAGCAAGAGATGAAAGTGAGAGGGAGCGAGAGAGAGAGAGAGCGCGAGTGAAGGAAACAAAGGATTAGCAGAAGTCCAACATGTTGGTCATTATTTCAAATAACCACAAAAGACAGGAAATTATTTTTGCAGTCGTGATACGTAAGGTCGGTGTTATATGTTACGAACCTGTCTCTTTCTCTGAGGGGGAGACGGGGCTTCCAGAGGTCCCGTCAAAAACAGCAACTGCGGTAATTACTTAAATTAACAGTGAGAAACGTTGAATCGTTCAATTTGAAAAATTTGGTTATTGTTTCATATGTAATAGGCTAATTTTTCAGATGTTGAATTGTGGGGTTTTGTTAGATTTTTGAAAAAATAAAAATAAATAATTAATGAAAACTAGCTACATTTTAAAAACAAAACTCAAAACAAAATTAACATTTACTATAATTACTTTTCTATAAACTATAATAGCCCGTCATATGACCAACAGGAAATTATGTCCTATCTTTTAGATACGTAGTGCATCAATTTAATTCAATTTAAAGACCTTTATTTTTATCATCCTGAACAAAATCCTTGAAAATCCTCAATTACAATTTTCTTCTTTTCTCCTCTCAAAGTCCCACCACTCATCCTCAAAACATTTTCTTTATTCCTTAGCTTATTCCAAAAAAGCAACTTCCTGATAACTGTAAAGCCCACTGGCTGCTAAAGAAAAGATAATCATATCTTCTAATGAAATTCTTCAGGTGAAGCGTAACGCTAATTTGAACAAAGTTGATCTAATTCACCCCAACTTGAATGTTTCTCAGTATGCTATAATGAGCCAAAACATTCCCACTGTTCTCGAAACTATTTGTCAGGTTCATGAAATGCTGTTCTTTTCGATTATTACTGGAAACTGTTGTGCTCTTAATGAGGTTAGAGACATTTCACATCATAATTCATTCATCAACTGCCATTAAAAAAAAAAAAACTCATCAAGCTCTCAAACTGAATTAGAAACAATTATACTAAGTTACTATTTACCAAATGCAGTACATATTAAACACTGTACATTGTATATATTGTTTCTATGTATAACTTTGCAGGTACAACCGAGTTCAGCGGTGCCTTCATTTCGGAGTTAAATCTGATTCGTGACCACGCTCATGACTCAAAACGCTTGTATCTCAAATCATCTTTCCCCATTCAAATGAATGGAAATGTCATTAATCCATTCCAGCGCTCCCAAAAGACCAACGAAAATGTTTGTAATGCGTTTATTGCAGGTAATAAAAACTTTATGTAATAACATAGATAATAAATGATTGAAAATAACGAAACAGTATGTGCATGAATGAGTGCATATGTAATGAAAACCACCACCAAAGTCGACGTTTTGACGTTATAATTGATTGTCCATTCCAAATAATACATCAAACCGGTAATATTTCATGTTTGGCAGATTTGTATAAAAGTATATTTGCTCTGCACCGTGACCACTTAAGTTGTAGGCAGCGTGTTGCAGCACACGGGCGCGGCAATGTTTACAAAACGGTCACAGTGCATCCTGGAGAGAAACGGAAACTCAAGTATTAATATGAATCAATATCAATACCAACATCCGTATCGATATTTGGATTGATCCGCCCAGCACGAGCAGTGAGAACAGATCTGTTTGCAGCAACTGTCATTGCAAAAACCCTCTCGCTGGGGACCGAGGTGACGGCTACAGCCAAGTAACATGTGCCAACATGGCTCGATTAGAATAAACACGTTCATGAACCCTCCAGAAGGCAATGCACTCCTTTGCCATGTAGGCAAATACTTCCTCCTTCAACTGCAGCGTGCCCTAATGGAACGGTATTTATTATTACCCACTCTGTGTTTATGAAGTGTGCAGTCACTGTGAGATAGCTTTTAGTGGCCGGGAAAGTCCATCCATCTGGTGTTAGTGCAACAGCGGGTGCAGTGAAAAACTCCTGCTCAACAACTGCATGTGTGAGCATATATATATATATATATATATATATATATATATATATATATATATATTAGGGCTGTCAAAATTAAAGCATTAACTCAAGATTATTTTTTTTTAAATTAACGTGATTAATTATTTTAATTCAGTTAACTGAGTTTTATTTATTTAAAAAAAATAATTTACATATTTTGCAAAGCCAAATTCAAACACTGTTCCATATTTGCTTGACATCTAGCACATTATCTCAGACCAAAACACCCTGCTTAAGTTACCACTGGGCCTTGCAAACCAACACTGCTGGAGTGTGGCGCTTTTATAACTTAGTTTTGAGAATTGTTTTGGAGAAAAATTCCTGTAACGATGACTCCATTTAGATCGTATCCAAGGATCAAAGAAAGCTATCAGAACAATCTTTGATTTAAAATACACTTCATATTTGGTGATTTGACATTAATTGCAATATATTATTTAAATAAATACCTGTTAAAAGCTTCACAAAAAACAGTAGTAGAAAAAATGCGATTAATCGCAATTAAATACGGAATTCTTTTGCAATTAATTAGTTAAAAAATTTAATCGCTGACAGCACGAACATATATTGTGTGTATAATGTGCCACGGTGGATAGTTAGCTTCGGATGGGCACTGCGATTGTTTTTTTCAATTTGGCTCTCATGTTTGTAAATGACTCATGTTTACTGATGAGAATTCCTGATTCACAATAAGGGTCAGTTCATGCTTCGTAAGACAGGCCTCAGCTCGAGTGGGGAATGAACGAGCAGAGATTTCTTGTTTCATTAAAACTAAAAACCCTCACACCAGGTTTGGCGACATATGACAAAAAAAAGAAATTGACTCACAGCATCTCCCAGGAGCAACAATGACTCATTCTGCCGCACAGTCAGCACGGAGATTTCACTAACACCTGCAAAATCCGAAGACATCAATAAAGGAGCAATTATGAAAAACAAAAAAAAAGAAAAAAATACCTTTACGAAGGTAATAAGACTCAGCTTTAGCTGACAGTGTCAGTGAAGCAGCACTGCATCACACTAAGTTACAATATTTTGTTTATTTTATCTACACGAGGTGTATTAGAAACTCTTTAACGCCGCATGAATCGACAAACATTCAAATAAATGTTTCACGGTGTCAGTTAAATACAGAGCATTATCTTTGTACCCCCGTAGTGGATTGTAGTATTGATGACTCCGTAGCTTTACACGTACTTTTGTGATTTCTGCGTGCGCGTCTAAGTTATGACGGCCAAAGGGATTTTCCCAGTAGAGTCATTAAAGACTCCAGACGTGAGTCATTGACTCCAATTATGATTTAATCCGCATGTGGGTGAATAATACGAGGGAGGATGTTAGTCACAGTAAGACTAACTGCGTGTACACAAACACACAACACGGACTGCTCGGTCGGCCAAAAGGTTCTGCTGCTTAATCGTGGACATCTGTTCTCTCAATCAGGCAATTGTCGTGGGCCACACATTCAAACTAAGACCCGCAAATTAGAACTTAGAACCAGAGGTGCGTAGAGGAACAGTGCAGCATACAAAACTTGAAAACAGCTCACATATTTTTCAATCAGGGTTTTCCCTCACGTGTGTTTGTGGAACAAAACTACAGTAATTAACAAATACAATTCCCACATGGGAACACACGGCAAACTGTACATTATAGAACACATAAGAAAGGGGAACTACGGTGTTGACATTATTAAGAGTTACACTGTATATCTCAGGCCAAAACGGCCCGCCTTAAAAAAATATCTGGCGAAAAGTCGAGAAAGACTCTTTTATTATTTTTTTTAAATAAACACAAATTGCGGCAAAAAAAACCGACTAACTGAAACAACATTTTACATTTACAAAACTAACTAAAACTAACTTTGATCAGAGCAAAAATGTCGTTTTATTATTAACTTTGGCCATTAATTTAATACATGAGCCATTGTGGTTCATTTTAAATGTATTTATTTCTATATTAACGAATGTCAAACAGTCATCTCAGAGTTGCAGTCCTCTTAATGTTTGTCGCACAGAAGCAACATCATCTAACAAACTAAAACTAACTATGTCTAAAGTAGTAAAAACTAACAAAGCTGTCCTGAAAATTATTCAAGAAACCTCAATTTAATCAACAAAACAAAATAAAAACTCTTACTATTGTTAAAATACCTAAACTAAAATAACCCCGGTTGGGACAAGCAATATCTAACAGCAAATTTCCTGAATTTTAGTTTCGTCTAACATGTTGTTCCATAAAAGGAAAAAAGTTGCATGACAGTCTTACGAATGCAGACGGAACATTGATCATGAGCTTGTCGTTCCAGGGCAAAGACATTAATTAGAATCTTGTTAAGTCCCAGTACTCGATATGTTTACTCTGGTAAAAAGCAAGCCAGAAGCAAAAGCGATGTGCTTGATTTGTTTCAAACTGTTTACTGTTGTGACTTCCGGAGAAATAATATTTCGACTGCAGCCCAAATGCCTTATAAGCAAGTTTCAAGTTAAATTCCCGGTTTGCTACTATGTACTGTTATATTGCAAAATAAATCGCAACAAAAGCTGTCTAAGGGCACTTTCCACATGGAGCACGTCTAGAAACCTGACTTGTCACTTTTTTAATCGAACAAGCAAACCAGCATGAGCTAGCACCATGTGCTTGGTTGGAGCAAGGAAAAAAGATTTTAAAGACAAGATCATTATACTGTTTGTAATTCAGGTGCGAAAACAAATAAAAAAAAAAACAATCAAAATATACATTGACTTCTATTATAAAATTTTTTTCCACAAATGAAAACAACTAAAATATATTAATACTGTCGCCTTTAATAAAGAAATGACGAGCAACTCCCTCACCGTTTCTGCTTGCTCTTTTATTTTTCCTGATTTTATAAATGTACAATTCATCCTCACCCAATAAAAAAATAAATAAATAAATGCTGCCACTTTGATTTTTCTTTCTTCTTGTACCCATCTCTGATAATTACTGATGTTTTGTGCCATTTATCGCCAAATCCTACGAAAAAGTTCAGCCACTAAAAATAATTGGTCTAATGATTGGTAAAGTCTTGTACAATGACATTTGCGATATATTGAAGAATTAATGATAGAAAAAAAAAAAACTAGAAATAAACAAACACATTTCCTGCACGAGCACTTTGTTGGATTCTCCATTGGAAGTCACTTACGCGTTTGTTCAAAAGTGGATTAAAAAAGACTTTAAGGTTGATTCCCAAATAAATGTTTACATGACCACTGAGGGATTAGCTAATTAAAAAACAGCTGTTGCTCGGATTAAGAGCAACCCAAGTGCTCTTTTGATAACGGAGTGAATAGTGCGCTGTAGCGCTAGCATGCTAGTCATCATGTTTTGTTCAATATTTGAAGGCAACTTTGTATCTCATTCTTCTCTTCTTTTCCAGGGTAAGCGATGGTCAGGATTAATTAATAGCAAGTGGTAGCAACTGTGGTGAATTAAGATAACTTTATTGGCAGCTACCACCAAGAGCAATCTTTGCCGGGTTAGCCTTTGTGACTGGAAACCGATGTCTGCTTTTTTTCATAGAGAACCCGTCAGCGCAGCAAATCGATCTTTGGTCTGCCCCTAATTTGAAAATCAAACCTGAAACCGTTATCCTGTCTAACGGTCCTTAGTTCATTCGGAAACTAATTGGAAACCGAAACACAAGCTTGAAACCCTAATTTGCACTCAATCTTGGCTTGAAACCCTAACCCTTATTTTTTAAACCCTAATTCTGGGTTGGAAACAAAATTTGAAGCCTTCACCCTGGTTAAGAACTCAACATTGAAGCGCTAATTTTTGTTTGATAGCAAACCAAACTGAATAAAAGTCATTACAAGATTTCCCATCATCTTTCAAACGCATCAGTCATAGTACCCATCAATCATCGATTCATGCTCAACGCCAGCAAAAAATATTCACTTTTTATTACTTACTTTTATAATAATAATAATAGTAATAATAATAATAATCTATTAATTTTACTACTTGTCCAGATGTATCTAAAGAACGAGAGGAGCCTTTTGATGAATTCAGACTTGAATCCTGTTGAACAAAAGAGAACATTGAGTTTCCTTGTAAACAAGCCAAGTGCCTTAAGTGTGTTGTCCTCAATGGATCAAAGGTGCGTTGAATTTGAAAAAGTGCTCTGTCAAGATAAACTTGAGGTCAATCTCGATTATCCTGCGGAAAACGGTGACATTTCCAGCTGAAAGGATTCTTTGAATTACACTGAGTGCAACAAGTTCGGTGTCCTCAAAGGATCAGAAGGATATTGTTTTGTGTGTGCGTGTGTTCTGGCTTTTCGAAGCACTACATTTTGAAGCTGTTTCCAATTCATTCTCGTATCAAAGGTGTTGTCCTTTTAAAGTGTTCATTTTACTAATCATCTTCATTTGAGTCGAGTACAACAAAATATGGCTTGAAAAAATAAACCAAGTTGGGAAACATTATAATATATATATATATATATATATATATTCACACACACATCTCGGTTGCATTAAGCTAATATCACTTTAAGCTAACGTCACACAATTGCGGAATTGTGGATACACTCTTTAAACCAAATGACATTTTCCTCTCTCGAAACTGTTGATGAAGTTGCTGCGCTTGACTTGAAGCTTTTCTCTACTCTGCACAGCCGGTGAGAGTTTCTCCACTTTTGGAGAAAATCGATATATTAAAGGATAGCCACACGTTTGAGTTGCTGAGACACGTACGATTGAGCCACAGGATTCATTTATTTGTTATTCAGACTTGAGGCTATATGGTAAAAAAAGATTTTTTCTTTCCTCTGGTGAAAGTCTCATGTGATTTAACATCCGCATCAACATCAGTTTATGAGTTTATTCAAATTCATCACTCCTAATGCAAACTTTTGTTTTTGGCTGAACAAATTGAACAGTTTTAAGGAAACTGAGATACAAAAGTCACACTGCAGGAAAAAAAAATCCAAACTTAAATTCTTTGATTTTTGACATCAAGCAAACCATTTTTGCGATAATTCATTTGTCACATAAATTTGAGGATTACCCGACATCTTGGATTTAACATGGATCTACTGTGTGAAGAAACTCACCACTGAATTTTAAAATTAGACATCAATCGTCACAGAAACTGCCGAGTCGTTCCTTTCACCCTTTATTTAATCTTTGGTGTTGTCTACATTTTTTTTAACTGAATAGTAGTGATGGGTAAATGAAGCTTCAAATCTGCTTCATGAACCAGTTGTAGTATTTTTGGACTCCAGCAGATGGCACTCTCTGTTCAAAAGCACCCTGACTCTGCACTTTTTAAACCCTTTATTTATACCCACAGTCCCATCTACAGGACTCAAAAATACGACAACTGGTTCATGAAGCAAATTTGAAACTTCATTTTGCCATTATACTTAATAGATCCGGATTCAAATTCAAGTTGAGGATATTCCTCCTCAGTCCTGACAAATGTTGTCAGAAGTGAGGCCATCCATTTCCTGACTCAAAACTGAGGTGCAAACTATCGACACTGTCAGTGGCACTTTGAGTGAAAAATTGTTAAGCGTTTAAAAACATACAAAAAAAACCACACAAAAACTCTCCCCAATGCTCTCCTTTCCAATTTCCCTGTTCAGATCACTTCCATCTGAAGGTTGAACCCACAAACAGCGGTCCATGCACATGTGGGAAGGCGCTGAAGCGTGGTGCAGAACTGTGTTCGACGACATAGCTTTGGGAGATTAAATCCACAGAACAATCACTTTTCCCTTTTGTTCTTGACTAGCAAACCGGACAAGGCTAAATCACGGAACAGAATGTACGAGACAAAGCAAAACATTGGATGTTGCAACTGCCAATTTATTGCTCCGAAGCTCCCGTTCGCCTTTCATTCTTTCTTTGTGTATCTTTGCTGATCAATAAAATGACAAAGTCATGACATGACAGATTTTAATTTGGGATCCAGAAGTCTTCCTTTAATGTGTGGCCCTTCGTTGAGATATTTTAAATTGTAGTATTTAAACCATAATTCTAATATTAATATTTACACAACCCCACATTTGGTTATATATATATATTATAATTTATTTTTAAATTAAATGTCACCAAAACACTCCATCCATCTGCTTCTGGTCCGGCCCCTCTGTCAAATTTTAGAACCCATTGTGGCCCGCCAATCAAAAAGTTTGCCCACCCTTGCTCTAACTAATCTTCCTTCACAGTTTCTGCACCCCATTTCAACAATCAACCCGAGATATTATCATAATTATCGTATTGAGTATTTAAGGCGGAGACACGTCACAACAAATTAAACTTATAGTCTTTATTGCTCTTTTGCCACTAAACCTCTTTGACGAAAACACTTTGGGCTGTTCGCACAAGAACTGAATGCCTCGAAAGAAGATTAAGACACATTAGTCGACACTTAACTTATTGTCTTGCTTCAAGTACCGGCCGAACTTCAGAGATAAGTTTGACTGCAGGCAGGATCAAACTGGGAAATAACTTCTTCCCTGACAGCTTTTGTAGTTTTGGATGCCACTCCAGTTTGCACTCGTCTTCTGCAAACGTGTCTGGGGATGTTTTTGAGTCAGCCCTCAAATTTATTTTCAGTCTTGGACAGGAAGGAGACTGGTTGTTACTCCACCTCACTCTTGCAACATGGACCGTTGCCCTCAAATAGTTGTCAGTCCCAGGTGCGGTTAGAGGTCGGGGCCACCAGGGGGCATCCAGCTGGGGCAGGCATCCAGAAGACCCCCCTCACCCTCCTTCAATGTGATTGTAATTCGGAGCATGTACACTTTTTATATCAAAATGAAGCATGTGGCTACTTTGCACGTCAAGCAGACGCAGTGTTGGGTGCGTCTGCTTATTAGATCAGATTTCACATCTGATCAAGTTTGTACCCGTTTTATTGCACGTGCAAAGCTTCACCGCACTAAATAAGCAGCCTATTTGGCATCTGTCGAAATTGACCAAAAAGACCCAAGTGAACCTTTTCGCAAGTGTTGGAGCGTACACAGTAAGAGTAGCCGCAACTGAAACCGAAAAATGTCGTTTGGAATATTACAGGTAGAGATCCAAAGTAGAACCATTTGAAGTTGAGGTCCAATCGGACTTTTGGGTTTAGTAAGAGTTGACTTTCCCTCAGAGCAATCAAACCAAGCAATTTTTTTCTTTCGGCAAAAATGACTCCATAATAACCGAGATGACGCTCAGTTCGGGGGTGGGGTTGCCCTTTGGGAAAATCCCTCCTTTTTTTGCCGATTGAACAGTTTTGTGACATGAGTACCTGCGTCACATTTTCTATCGGATCTACCTCGATTTGCCGAATAGGCTCATTTTGAAGGAGCCCTCGATTTGACTCTGCCTGATGCAACAGCCTCCTTTTCGTCACTCTGTTTGCTGAGTCGACTCAGTTGCAATCTTGACGTCGACATGTACGAGGCACTGTTTCCTGCCAACTGCGTGGCCTACTTTTAGGGGCGTCTAACTATTTTCATCGAACTGGAGTTTAAAGCCAGGTTTGCGTTCTAATGGCATTCCAGATCAAAATTAAAAAGAGACACCACACCACCAGCCATCTTTTACCACGTATCCCGTTTCGGGTGCTTGGGGAGCTGGAGGGTATTGCAGCTGACTTTGGGTGATAGATGCACTATACTCTGGACTGGTGGCCAGTTAGTCTCAGGGCATTTTTTCGAGACAATATAGGTCTTGGGTTGTTTGTGGTTTCAGACTCCACCAACGTCATTATGCTGCAGCTGTTCCTCCATCCTTTTCTTCTTTCCTGACACAAAAACACTCTTCCTCTGCATCAGGAGGGCTTTATTATCAGCTTTGACGTTTGTGGTTTGAGAAAGACTGAGAAATGGACATGGTTTGGATGATGTTCTCCAACTGTCCGTCTCATGGGCTTCATTGAAAACTAGTGATGGGTAAATGAAGCTTCAAATCTGCTTCATGAACCAGTTGTAGTATTTTTGGACTCCAGCAGATGGCACTCGCTGTTCAAAAGCACGCTGACTTGGCACTTTTTAAACTCTTCATTTAAACCAACAGTGCCATCTACAGGACCAAATAAATACAACAACTGGTTCATGAAGAATATTTGAAGCTTCATTTTGCCATCACTATTGAAAACCTCCCACGCAGTGATGTAATGTACTTGTATCCTTGTTATTAGTGTTGAAGTGTTTGGATATTTTATTGTCTCTTGTGCGGCAAGTCCCCGATGGAGTGAATGAGAGCAGAGATGTGATATTGGAACTGCAGTTAGACTCACGGTTTTGAGCATCACATGCTGCAATAGGGCCTGAGAGATCAATCGGCAGATATTGACTTAAAAAAAAAATACATGAATGGCCATCAAACATCCTTTCCTAAAAAAGAGATTGGCCCAAAAAATAAAATAAAATAAAATTGACATTTTTTGCCAATTTCTCTGTTGTAAAGTTTAACAATTACAAAAAAGCAAAGTTTCACAAAACCCTAATGTTCTACATTATATTTACATTTTGTTCTTTTTCATTCATTTGTGTTTTTTTTCTTCTTTTTTTTTTTTTACTAAAATGAATAAGCCCATTAATTGGTACTCGAAAATGTAACTCAGCTCATTTAAAAAGTCAGGTCTCGCTCTGGAAGCCGTGCGAGTGTTAGCGCTGATGCTAACAGCTGATCCCGACTGTAAACAAAGGGGCCATTCCTGTGTGCCAGTACAAATTGTACGTCCGTGTTTAGAACATCAAATAAACGGACCGAGGTTTAAAAAATGCAAATAAAGCAAGTTTAAAAACAGCTGAGAAAATCTCCCAATGAGGAGAAGCTGCTGCTCTCACAGCGATGTTGATTAAAGCTTTACTATTTAGCTCATGTTTATTTCATACGGTGCCAGCTTTGCTGTGTACACAATAGCTTGTTGTTTTTTTTTTTTTTTTAGTCACTTGTGACTGCGCACGTAAGCGAGCGAGGCTGAAAAATAGCACATCATTTGCAACAGAGGCCATTTTCAGTGTCACAGCGACAGCTTCTTGGTGCCTAATAAGATAGTGAGCCCAAACACAGTAACAGCCTTCTTTCTCCTTGCTGTGAATAAACAGTGTCGCGTTAGGGAAAGGGAAGGATAAAAGGAGTACATGAAACATTAGTCAGATGAGAAAAAAAAATTCAGAGTTGCTTGAACAGGCAACTGCTTTTTTTTTTTAAACCAAAGATGTCATACATCTACCAATGACTTGATTGTAAAACAACCCGTGAACCTGTACGTAAATAAACAAAACCACTAATAATTCTTTCCCTTTGGTGATGGCATGATGCCAAAGTTTGGGAGAAGAGAATGTTAAAAAGCCTGGCCTCTCGGGTTGCGAGGCTTCACATGAATTCCAGCAAGTCACTTGATGATTGGAGCACAGATGGCATGCAACAGAGTTGTATGTACATTATTCAGCCTGGGAGCACGATTTTAGTCACTGAGCAGTCTGTTTTTATTATAGAGTTTAATTGAGCAAAACATGCGAGAGAAAAAATGTTTATCATACTTGTATTAAGGAAATATCAACTTTGATTGAATTTCAAAGATGATGACGATGATATGTCGCCATTTAAACGGCTGCAAACTGCATTATCATAACGTGAGATTGTCTCAAATGACATCAAGTCAAGTCAGTACATAAAGTGAAAGTCATGTTAAACACATTTAGCACATGGAAAAATACTCTAGAGAAGGCTGATTCTTACGCAATTTCTAGTAGATTTTTTCTGACGTTCAAATTTCTTGAGATGCTGGATTTATGATTTTCGCTGGCTGAAAATTGTAATCATCAAATTGTAAGTACACAAATAAGAACATAATATGTTGTCCCGTGTGTAGTCAATCTACAGCAGGCGTGGGCAAACTACGGCCCGGGGGCCAAATGCGGCCCGTTAAACAATTTATTCCGGGCTGCTGAGCTTGAAAAATATTAAATGAATAAACATTGTTAATGTTTTATTTTCTAAATAATGTGTTGTGTCAAAGACATATATTTTGTGGTCATGCTTTTGTTCATTGCCATTTAAAATTAAATATATTTTTTTCTCCGATGCGGTGAGGTTACCAAAACACTCCATCCATCTGCTCCTGGTCCGGCACCTCTGTCAAATTTTAGACCCCATTGTGACCCACCAATCGAAAAGTTTGCCCACCTCTGCTCTGCAGAAAATAATACGAGTTTCACTTTTTGAATTAAACTACAGAAATTAATTCAGTTTCCATGACATTCACCGTTATGAGATGCACTTGTATACAATGGAGTGCTTCTCGCTTAACTTGTTACACCCCTCCAGAAAGAAAATAATATTTCCCACCCGCCCAATGAAGACGAAATCATTTTACACCCCCTAACTCCCCGCCGCAATTATAAATAATATAATTTGAAAACTTGTTATAACTACACCTCAGCATAACATTGCATCTTAAAGAAAACAAAAATAAATATGTGGTAGATCAATTTACAACGTAGACTAACTCTATTAACATTGTTTTTAGTCTATAACAGAAAAGATTTGAAGAGCATCAGTTTGCCTGAAATTTGAAAAAATAACGAGCGCAACACTGCCACCTACTGTAGTGGATGTGCAATTAGACTATTCCCCTTGGCATTGTGCACTCTTTTTGTCAACTAGGTTTGAAAGGATGACTAGATGTACATTAACATTGACATTCAAACGCTTTGTCTCACCAGGTTACGTTTCTAAAGCAAAAATCCGTGGTGGCTTTATCTCTTGGACACTGATTGGTGTGGGCATGCGCATTTATGTGGCGGCAATCTGGTGTATCCTGTTGCCTTGCAAAATTGGCTGTGGCTTAACACAAAACACTGTCGTTTAACAGTCACTAATGCTAAGTGGTGTGATAATCTGACAGCTGGGGTTTAAAACTGGCTGGATTTACCAAGCAGATACACAAAATGGTATTTCATGACTGTTGGACTCCAAACAGCACACTCAGTTTTTTTTTTCCTTCCATGATTTAAGGCCAACTTTTACCGTCACATTTTTTTTCCTCACTCCATGATGTTGCTGAAAGAAGTGTGATTAAGTTTGGCTTGATAGCAAGCACAGACCAATCTTCCGAGTCTGTAATTTGAGGTGGTTCATTCGTCTCAAATTTTCAAATTGATTCAGTGTTGTGCTGTCAAGGAAACCTCAGCTGGAAGGCAACGACTGTGATGTCATATATAAATATATTCATTAAATGGAAGTAGAGACTTTGACATCAGTCTTATGCTCAGCTGCTAGTTAACATGAAGACGACAAACTTTTTCACGAGTGTCATCTTAGCATCATATAATCGGCCAAATGAGACAGCAAGCAGTCCATTTCCATTCCAAACTTCTAGTCCATACAGAGTTCTCAAATTCAACAATAGAAACAAAAGGCTACCCTACTGCGGAAGCATTTTTTTAATCCGGTATTTCGCTCTCCTTAAAGTAAGTTATAGCTCAGTGTCCGAAGATTGCGCATGCAAATTAATCCTGTCAAAGTCTCAACAAGCGCATTTTCCAAGGGGAGACATGACAACAATAGGAAAGACGGGAATAATCTCTTCCCCTTATAGCATTCTAGTTGATTCCGTATGAAATCATCTTCTTTGAATGCACATGATAGTGGTGGCTCATCATATTCCCTTTTTTATTTACATATGAAACGTCCACTTTAGAGCCTGCAGAATGAACCATCTGGTCGTGTAGCACGAATATGACACGTTATACATTTGCGCTGCTGAAACCAGTCAGGAAGATGTCTGAGTCAAAAACGTTGTACCCACATTGTATGAATGGAGTTCATTGCCGGTACCTTCAACAATGCAAATTTTTATGGAACCCATAAATACTCCTCCAACTACATTCAACTTAATTTTTGGGCAGTTTGAGACTTCAAGCTTTTATGTCCATTCATTTTCCTGCTGTTGTGAATGGAGAAACATCATTTACGGCAAATTACTTTGACCATAACTGGCGAGCTCAGAAGTGCTCTAGGGACCTGATGTACGTATTTTAGTCATTATTTTTATGTATTTTTTTTTAACCCTGGCTGTAGCACAATATGGTAAATGAGTAAAACATGTTACATCATTGTATATAATATAGAAGTGCATCGATTAATCGACAACAAATCGATTGGCAAATTAATTATTGTTGAATTCATTAATTATAATTAGTTGTTTGGATACCTTTTTAATTTTAAATGGCCAAATCCCCAGAAGTTAGCATGTCAACAATAAATATTCTTAAATTTCTGTAGTCCTCTGTGAAAGCTTTTCGTTGAATCAAAATAAAACATTTTGTTTTTCTTTGGAAAACAATGATCGCTATTTTTGCACATTTTCCATCATGTTATTGACAAAACCAGTAACTGAACACATCCATTTTTTTCTACAATTTCTGTTTACAGTGTCAATTAGAAATAATGTCCTGTTTTCAAATAAAGTAATGTAAATTATTATTATTATTTTTTTAATCCAATTCGATTAATTGACAAAATATTTGACAGACTAATCGATTATCAAAATAGCCGTTTGTCGCAGCCCTAATATAATTATTTCCAATTGAATCAGTACCAATTAAAAATAATGAAATATTGACTGGCGAGATTTGAGAATAGTGCTGTCACGCAACAATCTTTTCACACTGGTCACAAACATACTGTCCCCCCCGCCCCCAACCCGCTAATCCTCATTATCAACTCTCACAGCTTCTTGCCCACCCACGCTCGCCTGTATTGGAATATTTGTTCGAGAGAAAGGTGACTAAGAGTCTCCTGAAAACCCCAGCCTGCCCTTTCCTCACAGTCGTTTGATCAAACAGCAGCAAATAATGCAATCCTCAATCAATACCGTGTGTGTTTGTCTGCGTGTGAATAATAGCCCGGATTCTGCTAAGTACGATTGGTAAGTGAGGAAGAAGACATAAAAAGACGAGGAGCTATCTACTAGTTTTTCACAAATGGGACTCACCTAAATAATAGTACTAACCAAACAAGCAGAAGGTGTCACGCAGTTTATTGAATTCGCCTAACAAAACCCACTGAGAGTGGAATAATCCATTTGTTCTGCACTGCTGTGAGAAAGTGACCAGAGGGAAGCAACAATGTCAAATGAATAAATATGAACTAACCACTATAGTGGCAGCACGGTGGACTGGAGGGAAGCACATCTGCCTTAAAGTCCCGAGGCTTGGGGTTGGGAACATCACGATCCGTCGGTATTTGCGCCAAGGTGCGGCTGCGCTGTCAGTGAAAATGATTGGTTTACGTGACGAAAGCAGATGATCCAGGGTCCCTGTGGCCAATGCATAGAGGCTATATTCCAAAATAATATCCACCTGCTGAGCCACTGAGTCCTTCCCATCGTTGTCTCGGCTCTCACTGAGAAAAATCAGCAGGGAAGAAAGTACCAAAAAAATAAGAATAAATCACTAAAAAATTCAACCCATCCCAGCTGTATGAATAATCATACAGCTAATGTCTGATATCTAATGGCCTTAATCAAAAGCCCCTGCTATGACCATCTCAGCCCCCGTGTTGATAAATCACAGCATGAATGAAAAATGGCCCATCACAGCACAGAGCTGGTCGGCTGCAATATCGAGCCATTTGTTACAGCCGCATCCTGTGGCTTTTGTGCCAGTTTGGTTCTTCAGCACCTCTCGCTCCGTTTTCATCAGCATGAGATGTGAATTTTTAAATTACAACCGCTTGTTCCTCCATAACATAATGACATGTTTCTGAAAATCTTATTTCAGTTTTGTTTTAACGTCACACATTTGTAGGTCTTCCTTACCGTTGTTGGAAGGATGACTTCAAAAATGTTACGTTACTTGATTGCTGTATAGTTTTTTACGACCATAAGGCGCACCGTATTAATAGGAACCCCACTGATGGCAAAATGAAGCTCCAAATGTGCTTCATGAACCAGTTGTTGTATTTTTGAGTCCTGTAGATGGCACTGTTGGTTTAAATGAAGAGTTTAAAAAGTGCCAAGTCAGTGTGCTTTTGAACAGAGAGTGCCATCTGCTGGAGTCCAAAAATACTACAACTGGTTCATGAAGCAGATTTGAAGCTTCATTTACCCATCACTAAGGTCCTCAGTTACGGGTGATATTTCTGTATAATTCGGCGCAGTCACGGTAAAACATACGTTAGCTTCAAAAGTACGGTAGCATGCATTCACGCTAAAACGTATGCTAGCGTGGAAAGCATGCTAGTGTATATTTTTAAAAAGGAAGCGGGAGCAAAAATGAGTTTGGTTGTACTTTTTCAAAGTATTCAACACGATAGTTTCCATCTCGTTAGCCTTGTTGCCGTGCGGCATCTCAGAAATGATGCCGGCGTTTGCGAAAGCTCGAACAACAGAGCAAGCAGGCACGTTAGCCAAAGCATCCACAATCCCTTCACAAATTGTGCCGCTGCCTCGCAAGGAAATGCTCCCAGACAGTCAAACGGAGTTGTTCCTTCTTCTGCAGAAGTTAAAAAATAAGATCCAGGCTAAAACAAAGCAGTAGGTGGCCAAATGGATCTTATCTACCGCAGGATTCTTGAACTACAGTTTGAACTCGAGCGTTGTAAAGCTGTCATCACAATGGTGATAATAGAATAGCAAAGCTGATCTACAAAAACACGGAAAAATGAAAAATAGAGCGAGGCCTTACCTTTTTCTTCTTCTGTGTCTCTTTTTGGCTTGATCACACGCTATCAAATAAAATCGTATTGGATTACACATTTGCCTAATCATATTGCACCCATTCCCGCACTTAGGGTTGAATGGCTGTTAGCATGCGTATCACAGCTGCTTGCCGTGATTATGCATATTCCAGCTTTGTACATCTGTGCAGCGTATGGAGGGAAGTGCATTGTTGTGAGGATTCCGAATGACATGGCAAGATGAATTACGGAATGAATCCCATTCAGTTTAATGCAGACTGTCCTGTGCCAAGAAGGATTGGGATCAGCCTCAAAATGGCTTTCCACTTGTGAAAAAGGTCACATGACATGTGATTGAGCCGCATTCCGCAACATATCGTACACTAAACTAATGTTGCTTTCTGATCACACTCGGGCCTTGCGTGACCTTCCACTGAGCCTCACCCCAAAACTCAGACTTGTCAAAATGGAGCACATAACGGCTTTCGTCCAATGGTCCGATGCTTTTTCTTGCCGAGCGCCATTAGATTTAATGACGCATTTTATGTTTTAAATATATTGTTTGCTCTTTTACAAGTGACACATTGGGCACTTTTTCTTTATCCAGCCCAAAGTCGATTCCTTAGAAAGTGAGTCAGTGCTACTCTATAACAATAAAACAAAAACTAATAGACAACAAAGGTTGTTTTTTTTGCTAACAAAACATTTTTTTTTTAGATCCCTTAATTTTATCTGTTTTTTTTTTCTAATTCACTCTTTCAGTTCACTAAGAAGCTGATGTCTACATTGACATTGATGTTTGTGCAAAACTGTCCTGATTTCCTTACAAATATGCAAATGAACTTGTTTGTGAGCTACGTAAACCAGCGAGTGGTGTGCGATGCACACGTTTTGAGTGGCAGGCCACAGACTCCGAATGTGCACTTTTAAAGCGCAATAATGAGACGTATATTCACATTCCTGAATATAGTGGCACAAAAGACTTGAAAGAAAGTGTGTGTGAGTGTGTGTGTTGAAGACGTGCAAGTGTGTTTCTGTGGGCAGAGAAGTGGGACCTTATTTTAATATCCAACCTGAGCAGCTAAATAGCAAAGGGAAAAAAAAGAAAGACTGTCGGTGGGCGGGGAGGTGCAGGGGCGGAGGAAAAGGCTTTGAGAGGGATGAGAAGATGAATGCGGGGGCAGAAATATCCACAAGGGAGACAAGGAGAGAAAAGAGTGGACGTGCATGGTGGATGTCTGCTCCCATGAAGAATATTGGCGTCTTCAGGCTTATTGGCTGTAAAGCCACACACATCCGCATTCAATATCCATTAAAAGCACCTCGGTGGTAACATCAGTCACAGTGAGTTCAGACAGCGCTTGGATTCAAACCTATTTATATGTCCTCTTTTACGCAAGGATTCGAGAAAATAGCAGCATCCATGCCTGGAATCTTCGAAACTGCTCCTCAATTGCACTCCACGCATACAAACACCCTCTTCTTTCTTTTTGAAAACTTTAATTCATCCCTTGTCCTCTCTATAATGAGTGTTCGTAGCAGCCGGATCCGAGTTTATGTAGTGATAGGGAAAATGAAGCCTCAAGATGCTTCACGAACCAGTTGTTGTCCAAAGTGTTTTTTGACCACGCTCTGTTCGACTGAAAGCGAAAAATGCACAACTGACTTGCCATTTCTTAAACCAACAGCAAATGAGGCACTAAATCGTGACATCGACATATTATTTGTATCGTTTATGGCATATCTTCTGCATTGCGTTACCGCCACGCTAATTCTACTCGGGGTTTTGCAAATATTCGTCAGCTTTGTCAGGAGGGTTATATTCTCTTTTCGAAGACACTAGAAGTGCAAAGACCGAACGACATACCGTCGTCACATGAGAAATAGCCCACCTGGACAAGGCAAATTAAACTGGTGTTCATCCACTGCATGGCTCTCTACGGATCGGTCTGGCTGACAGGGAAAGATGGACGTTTATGTGCTTGATAAAGGATAGTCCGACTTTTGCCCTGATATCGCTCAATGAAGATGGATGGCACCATTTTACTAAATAAGCACAGGCATGAACACGAGCACACACACACACACACACGCGCACACACACCATTTGAGTGATCGGCAGGTTCCTGACAACTCAATGTGTGTTTGCCAACATTTTCCAGAACACCAACTTACACCTAAAAGTTGACAAATTTAAAACTCTCAAATTTGGCTGTGATTTTGCGCTACAAAAATCTGTTTTGGGTACCCAAAAAACTGTTCGTAAGACTTCAATTTTTCATCACTGTTTCTCCCTCATGCTTGCTCAAAATGTTTTTCCTTACTTGCACCTATCGTCTCACTCGCTCTCAACTTTGCATTTCCCCGCTCGCTAAACATGACCAAAAGTTAGCGTGTGCCAAAAAGTGATCCAGTCAGGAGTCGGGCAGGGCAAATTCTGATTGGCTGTCACTTTCTAATCAGAAGTTGGACATGGAAACAAAGCTTGGTGAACATGACGTCTAACATTAACATTTAATATTTCAACATTTATATTAAGTACAGAGTACTCGTGAATGACTCCTGAGGTACACCAGTCGTACAATGATGCCAGTCTGGCATTTCTGTTGCTGACTTACCGTACTGACTACGGGCATAAAAAAGGAGTGCGGGTCCCATAGAGCGCACATTTTGAACTTTCTCAAGACTCATAATTTGCATGAGTGGCATGTGCGACCTTCAACGGTGATGAAAACACGCGGGTGTCGTGCAAGTATCAAGCGTGCTTTTGCCCAATTTTCCCGCAGAGGCACATATAGTGTACGAGTCTTTTTTTATTTTTTATTATTCATCTGATGCAACTGCATTTGACGGAGGTTTTAAGAAAATCAAACAGGAATGCATTTGCAGGACCTATCCTTGTCTTTACGTTTTCCATTACCCCCCCCCATGCACGCAACAACATAAAAGAGGAAATGAACCCGTTCTAAATAATTTTTCCGCAAATAATCCCATCAGACGAGAGAATAACGATATTGCCACCGTCACAATTCTTCTCCCTCACACGGTCTCTGTGTCGCAAACAAATGCAAAGTTCACAGTTCCCTGAAGACATTTCTGAAGACGCTGGTTCCATCTAAAATAGGTTTCAAAGAGCTTTAAGAAATCCTCATATCTTGGGAAAAGCAGTGGAAGTTTAGATATCACAGGCACGAAACTTCAAAACCGCAGTGTTTGACACGCACGCACACACTTATCCCTATTTCATGTTGACGGGAACTGTATTTAATTTATTTGCATCAAACTGAACCTGATTTGAACTTCATCTTGAAGATGCCAAACAAAGCCTTTTTGTTTTTGGGGCATTGGTGGAACATTTTGTGTTTTGTATTATTGTCATTTCGTAATTTAAAGTGGAAAAAAAAAAATCAAGCCTCATCCTCTGTTTACGTGTGGGGTATTTCGGTACAAGAGAAAAGGAGGCCTTTCTGTTCAAATCTCTCATGAGATGCTTTTTTTTCTTTATTGGAGCCAAGTGATGATGCTATAGCCACATGATTACATCCAAGTACACACACTCATGGGACCAAGAAAGTCGTAGAGGTGGAGTGTGTGTTTATCTCGGTGTCCCCTGTGTACTAGTTATGGCTCTCTTCCAACGGCAGGCATTCTCATTTGTCGCCGTGTTTCAAATGCACTTAATCATTCGCAAACTGTGCTTAAACCAACAGGACAAAACATATGCGCTACTGGAAGAGGAGATAACAACGGTCTTTGTCAAAGCTGTGTCTTCAATGTGTTTTTTTTTTTTTTTTTAAATAAATATTAGATTCCGATTTTTTCAAAAGATAATGCGATTTACAGGGAATGCGTTCTTGGATCATTAACATGGCCTCTATTTTCTGGATTTTATTACCGTATTTTCCGGACTATAAGCCGCTGCTTTTTTCCTAGATTTTTAACCATGTGGCTAGTACAACGGTACGACTTTTCTGTGGATTTTTCGTACACCAGTAGGGGCGCTCTATCATTCAGAAAATACGCTAAATAAATCTCTTTTTTTTTTTTCTCTTGAGTTTGTTCTGTTTTAATTGGCAAAGTTGTTGCCGTGTTCAAAGGCACTGTTTTAACAATCTGTTTACGTACCTTTATGTGGATTCACCGAACAAAATCATTCCATACATGCAGTAAACAACTCATTTTTTTTCAACATAGAAAGCTGCGTCTTATAGTCTGGTGCGGATGGAATATTTTTATTTATTTTTTATTTTAAATACAGTTGCTGCGTCTTATAGTCTGGTGCGGATTGAATATGTTTTTTTTTTTTTTTTTTTTAAATACAGTTGCTGCGTCTCATATACAGGTGCACCCTCTAGTCCGGAAAATACGGTACTAAAACTATCCGGATGGTAGAAGAACTTTCCCCCCCAGCCTGATTACTGAAAAATGATGAATGGAATTTTATTTTACTTTACTTTAACATTTTAATGACTGGAAGTACATTCTTGTAAATGATTACTGTTATATTATACAGTTAAAAGGACAGAGTGTAGAATGTTTGAATTTTTCAAGCTTCATTCTTTTTAAAAACCCGCTACAAATTTCACTAATATGCAAAAAATAAAATTAAATCGCATCAACAGCCCATTTTTAATATCACCTTCACAAGAGCCCATGGATATTTCTTGCCTGTAGTTTGTTTCAGGATGCAATCATTGCATCATAGAGCCCATGTTTGGAGGTATATTGTCGGCCACCCTGAAAGAATCTTCTAAACTTAAAATCTTTGCATTTAAGCCACAATTTACAGGCTGTCCTATGCAAGCTCAATCCCACAATGCTACTCACTAATACGTTTCCTGGATCTTTTTATTTATTTTTTTTGCTTTGTCTGTGGACGTGGGTGTGCGCAAGTGCGCGTGTGTGCGTGTGAGTGTGTAAGTGCACATTCTCTCTGTGAATATATGGAACAAATCACACAAGAGACAAGTTTAAAAGCAGAAAGGCAAGAGGGAAGAAACAAAGACAAACAAGTGGAAAGAGTAAACAAAAAAGGAGCATCAGGGACTGATTGATGTCTTGTCAGGTGCTGCTGTTAAGATGTCAGCATTTAGACACGCTCAAAAGACTCGATATTAATCTACTGAGCTGCAAACTTGCTCCTATACTGGTAAATTATGTGCTCACACTTCAAACAAAAAAAAAAGTAGCTCAGCTGGCCAAATGGGGGTACTCTAATTAATTAGGCAGTCATAGAAACACATTATTTCGGATAAAACGCCGCAGAAGACAATTTTTAGACAGCTGAACATTATAAAACTAAAAGCAGTTGAAGCGCATTGACTTTGATTGTCAAACCACTTCTATTAGATGATCACCGATTTTTAACGCTCGCACTTTAAATTAGGATGTAATCATATTTAAGCAACTATGTAATATAAGCAACATCAAGAAGCGAACAAATAACTTGTAGTAAGTGTAATAAGTCATAATTCTAATATATTAACCTGCGCATGATGTATTGCTTGCATAGTTAAATTTAAAGTTTTTTTTAAAACAGTGTGTTAGCGCCCTCTGTTGGTCAAGGTTTGGAATTACAGTCAGTTGACAACAGCCCAGTTCCGTGTAGCTATGAAATAAGATGGATAAAAAGGGCCACTTCCTACTTCATGTTGCCTAATCGTTGATGTTATTGGAAGCAAGAAACATCACCAGACAGATATATGGAAAGCATTTCTCATTCTACGTATTCCAGAAAATTTGTTGTGATAAGCGTCAAAGTAATTACTATCAGATGAAAAGACAAGAATGTAAAAATATTTTTACATTAATTTCAATTTTTTTTTTTACGTTAGCTTGTACGACGACAACATGTAAACATGGCAAAATGTCATTTCATTTTGTCCACTTTGAATATTTATACCAAGAAAAGCAAGTTTTGCACAGGTAGACAGTGGCGAATTTGACGAAAGGCAAAAAGAGTATGTTGCACTGTGAACGTTATTTTGGAGTGAGCTTCCATCCCCAAGCTCCCATAGCGGATTCAAATGTTGAACTCTCCTTCTCATGCTGCCGAGCTTTTAAAGATCTGTCCCTCCCTTAGGCCAGATCCAACCTTTATGCTCAAGGATGTGAGCTGTATGCTGATATGTATGCAAGCCTGTCTTGGAATGTTAACAATAGGAGCTCGATATGACACTGAATCCTATTAGTCCACGTTAAAAAAAAAAAAAAAAAAGCTTGTACGTCGAAATGTACGCGTGTTTGTTGTCTATATTCATGTCTGACTTTTTCGAAGACACTCTCCATTTCCTGTTAAGGTTCAAGTTCATGAACTTCATTCCCAAGCTAGTCATTCTTGATCTTGTTTCCTTAATGTTTTTTCTATCTGAGTCTGACTGCGTTTCTGTTGTGGAGCCTCTCAAGCGCAAACGCAATCGTTGAGTGACTTGGCTAGCTCATGGCATGACGACGGGAGCTATTCTCTCGCATATTCGACGATAACCTCGATGTGTGATTTCCCATGCTCAAATGTCTTCTGCATTGCTGGCACATGTCTCCCTTTGTGTCTTCATATCTGCACCTTCCGCTTGGCGGCCTGTGATCCAGAATCTCAAATCACCGCAGCTACTTGCCAATTCATCCTCATTCAGCACACCTTAACACAAGCATCTCTCGCCTTCTGCCTCGCTATCTCATTGGGGTTGCAGAAAATCAATTTCAATAGAAAGAATGAAGGTTTTTTTTTTTTTTTTTTGGGGGGGAATGAATGTATGACACTTCATAGAGCTCCACCGGAGATGTTCCATTACTTGATTTTTTTCAGTGTGGCTCTCTTGTCTTTCTCGATAAATTGTCCTCATCATCAGTGCTCAGTTCGGAAATTTCTATTCCAAAGTCCTTGACTCGACATTTTCCAACAAAAGGGGGCAGGACTCTTTCACTGTATAGAACTTATTAGACGATCACTGTTTTGTTTTTTTTCTTTCGGTTTACCTTTGTTGATCTTGGTTGCATCTAGGCCAGGCGTGGGCAAACTATGGCCCCGGGGCCACATGCGGCCCGTTAAACGTTTTAATCCGGCCTGCCAAACTTGAAAAAAAAATGTAATGAATAAACCTTGTTAATGTTTTATTTTCTAAATACTCTGGTGTGTCAAACACATATTTTGTTGTCATGCTTTTGTTAAATTTCATTTTTATTTCTCCGCTGAGGTGAGGTTACCAAAACACTCCATTTGCTCCTTGTCCGGCCCCTCAGTTAAATTTTAGAACCCATTGCGGCCCACTAATCAAAACGTTTGCCCACCCCTGCTCCAGGTGGTGCAGGTATAAGCGTGATGTGTCTAAAAACACGGTTTAGGTTAGGACTCTCTTTTGTGTCCCATGTCCCACTCTGCCCCATCATTTTATGCTGTTCCTGAGGGTTACATTTTAGGGCGCCTGATGTATTCGTTGGGACTTCTGTATATGACTAAGATCAGATGTCTCACTAACCAAAAAGATTGCTTTCACCTCAAACGCTACGTTTATTGATTTACCGTCCCACACACTAAACTGACATGACTGATTATGTGCACTGGAACAATAAATTGATGAGGCCGATTGCACACAACATGAGTTTGTAGACTCGTCCTTTGTCGGTCTTTAGGTCTTGCAATTCTTCATCGTATTTGCAGGCAAATTGAGTTCATGATTAAGGGGGCAGTTATGCTCCAGTGCCAAATTTAAAGGTGTCCTTTAAAGGTTCAACGTTAATGAGTGGGGAAGAGAATAACACCTGACGTTGAATGTCCTCAAAAGTGCTGCATTTAGCGGTTCGGCGGAATTTATTTGGCAAAATGCCAAACATCATTTTTGCATTTTGTTCATTGTGGAAATGTATTTTGAAGCAAATCATTCTACAAACACTTCCCTGCTCCCTCATCATGTCCATCAGTTGTCTTTAATGATTATTGATTTTAGTTTCATTTTTTTTATCCAGTGAATGATTTGTCATAATAAAGAGATGTAAAATGTATTCAAATAAAAATTTTTTTTAAAACATATACTGGTCATACATATTTGATGATGGTGACATTGTGAGCCTTTGATGAATTATTTTGTTGCATGATGAAAAGATTTTTCCATTATGGTAATAAAGAGGGAGAACAACTTGGAAGTCTACCAATGTTTTGGGACAAAATTCTGTTTGACTTTTGTGGTTCTGTTGTACTGTGCACACGTTCGCTAATCATCTCGCTACAGTATCTACGAGCGTACATTTGGATTTATTTTTCTTTTTTTTCAGAAAAACTATGTGAGATGGTTCTCATCATATAGCAGTGCGAATGACAAACTCACTTTGCAGTGGAAATTAGTTGTTTTTCTTGCTTGCTCATTTTTTACAATTATTTATTTATTTTTCTTCCCATAAAGCAACTGCTTGGAGTGGCTAAATACTAAAGCCGCAAGAAGTTTGGTGCCTTTTTTTTTGTGTTAGAACTGACATCATAAAATTGATATACAGGCACAGCGTGATAATTGTTTTTTTTTCTCTCCCAGGGCTAAAGGTGGGCTTGACTCATACACAGTGGGGCTGCGAAAATAATTGATAAAGATATTTTAGAATCGCAATTAAGCTGCCGGAGGGGCTTAATGGGTCAGCATAGATTTCTGACAGAGCGAAAGCACCTCCTAACCTGGATGTAGCGCCATTCCTGCTGGTACAAAAAAAAAAGGAACATTCAGGAACCAGTATCGAAGGTATCGATATTGGTATCGGCATCAAAAGTTTTGTGATTGATACCCAGCCCGATTCACCACTAACAAAGATGAGACATTGCACTCATTTACTCTGATTGTGGTTTCATTATAAGTCTATAATTAGCACGAGGTCGGCGAGGAAGCGGTCTTAACTCTGCCTCTCACGTTATCGGATGACTGAGCACCTGACAGCCGCAAGATTTATCAGCCGGATATTACATTCCCATTAGTCCTCTCTGTCTGGCTTTCTTGATAGTTGCGTTCTCCAATGTTCTAACTCACCTCCAAATTGGTCTTTCTGTTCATCTGTCATATTCCGTCTCTGCAGGCAGTTCTCGAAGCCTTTCAAATGTCATTGTGTTCCGTGTAATCTTAAATCCTTCCAAGGGGGTTCACAGGTTAGGCTGCCTGAGGGAGCATTCAGTCCGAACCTGCAGGAAGTGCTGCGTGACACTGTTAGCGTCGCTTGTCTGAAACGATGCTCATGCACAGAGCAGCATGAATCAATCGTAAGCTTTTTATAGTGCTTCACTTTTAAATATTCCTCCACTCATCACCGCCATTTGGTGAAATGTGCAGCGGGTGCATGATTAGGATGACAATAGTAACCAGAATCATACTCCGCTCATTTTCTTATCACGTTATCACAAAAAGGCTGTTGAAATGCAATAATGCTCCCTTGGGAATCTGCAAGATAATTCAGTAAGCTTTTGGAGGACCAAAGTTGATTTCCCCAATGATGATGTTTTGCGTTATTTTGGAATTTGAAAAGGAGACTTGGTGACATCTGATCAGATGAATATTGCAATTGTTTGTCCAGCTCGGATCCTCTTTTTCATTTTTTTTAACTTCACATTGAATGTGGAAACTTCACAAACTACAGTCCTAATCAATCCTTACACAATTTGCGCTAACTCAAGCGTTGGCAAACTACGGCCCGGGGGCCACATGCGGCCCGTGGAACGTTTTAATCCGGCCCGCCAAACTTGAAAAAAATAAAATAAAATTGAATAAACTTTGTTAATGTTTTATTTTCTAAATAATGTAGTGTGTCAAGACAGATATTTTGTTGTAATGCTTTTGTTCATTTTTATTGAAAATTTAATGTATTTTTTTTTTTTTTCTCAGATGAGGTGAAATTAACAAAACACTCCATCCATCTGCTCCTCGTCTGGCCCCTCTCTCAAATTTTAGAACCCAGTGTGGCCCGCCAATCAAAATGTTTGCCCACCCCTGCATAGAACAGAGTTGGGAGGAAGAAACAGTCATGAATAAAATGATTAGATTCCACCATACAAGCACATCTGTGAAATTTGGTTTCTTTTGAGACAGGCTGACTAATCGTCATCGATGGCCAACACGATGGATGCGGCAAAATAAGTCTAAAGTCTCCAGAAGCCTGATAAAGTCAAGAAGATTGAAAAAGAAGAATGCAAATTTGATCAATGTGACACACGTCCAATAGAGTTATTGCTCTTATTCATTTCAATCGCTTTTCGAGTACATCTCACCCAAAAATTCAGTGACATTAAAATTCTACCTGCAAATAAAAGCAAACTGTAGACGACTCGCTTCATATTCATCTTTTGTTGTCAAACTTATATAGTTTTAAAATAATTTTCCTGATTCAATTACTTTAGAAGATGGCAGAGGACAAGGCCACATGGAATGTGACACACAATCCCTCCTTAAAACTTGGCTTTCCTTGCTTTTTGCCGTTCAACAAGAACAATAACCACGCAAATTTGAACAAAGTGGTCAGCATCACTAGAAACTTTGTTGCAAGCAGACTTTTCTTGCCGCTACGCTCCCTACGGCAAAACATTTTGCTGACCCTGACATAGTGAGCCATCAACTTACAATTGCCCTTTTCTGCACTTCACTTCATGTCAAATTTGGCTTCGTATGCGGGTCAATATCAAGCGACAATCTCATTTTCACCCAAGGAATGAATAATTCTTATTGACGTGATGCAGGACAGATTTTTTTTTCATTCCTAAAATGCCCTCAAATCTCTGTACACACCGAGTTGAAAAAAGATCAAAAACACAGTTCGAGGCACAATGGACCAGTTCGGTGCAGCAATTCAGGAAAAGTTCACCATTGTCCCTTGGGTAAAGAAAATCAAGTTTACGTGCGGTGGGGTAGTGATGGCAAAATGAAGCTTCAAATTTGCTTCATGAAGCAGTTGTTGTATTTTTGAGTCCTGTAGATGGCACTGTTGGTTTAAATAAAGGGTTTAAAAAGTGCCAAGTCAGTGTGCTTTTGAACAGAGAGTGCCATCTGCTGGAGTCCAAAAATACTACAAGTGGTTCATGAAGCAGATTCGAAGCTTCATTTTCCCATCACTGCCCCCTACCACACTGTCCAGGGTTGAAAAATGTTCGTCGGCTAAAGTTTTGGGCAGCTCACCAATGGTATCACATGACAACGATTTGGGACATGGCCATTCATAAAGGTGACAAGAACAAAATGTCATGGGTGTCGGCAGCAGCTCAAAAAAAAAAAAAAGGCATGTGGCGTGACATAAAAAGGAAATGACATCAGAGGCCACACGGAAGTCACGTGAAGGTGCTACAAAATCCTGCAATTTTCATTTCTTGTTTTGTTCAATATGGAAAGGCAGAGAGAGTTGCAGGCGTCAGTCAACACAAGTCGTGTGTTAGCCTTAAAGTAACGATGACAGTTACTCTAAGCGTTAGTGAGAAAGATTGATATTGAACTTGCCTTTTGGAGGGAAGCCTTGAAGTAATGTTTTGTGACACCTTATTCTCATTTTAAGCTTCTGTCTTCCCTAATGGTGGATGACAACGACTAAAGCCAATGAGAAAATGTCTCTTTCAAAAAGTGGTTAGTCAGTGACAGTAAAATATTTCACGGTTATGTTTGCGCTTGTCCCATACAATGACTGCTGAGGCAGAGCTTGCCGTATCGGTTGAAAAACTTCCCGTGTTTATTTTTGTTTCTTCAGTCTCACTCAAGTTATTTGCCCATGCAAGAAAGCCTATCTGAATGCACTTCAGTTGACTTTATCCCAACTTCCCTATTAAGTTGTCTGTCTATCAGATTCACCTGACTGCCCTTTCCATCAGAATAAACAGCACCTTTGCCAGTCAACAAAGTATTCTATTAACCCTCTTCGTAGATATGCGTGTGCGTGCGTGTGTGTATCCACAGCCACATAACAACACACAAACTGATAAAACGCCAATTTGTTGAATCACAATTGAGGTATAACTACATTTCTTATGACATGACTTTTTGTGTATTAATTGAAACTGTAACCACTCCTGTCAGCGTTTTATCAATCCATATCGCCGTAGTTCATAAAAACGGGCATATTTGAAATATATCCAGAAGATTGACTCTGTCCTACACAACATTTGTGTGTTCTGCATTGGACCTGAATTCCCGGTGTGTTTATCAGAATTACTCTTTTGGAAGTTTGTCACAGTCAAGCTTAATAGGAGAGACAAGAAGGGAGCTCAAGTGACTCGTTTAAGGCAGGAGATTTGTTGAGGGTCTGAAAATGGCCTTAATGAATTTATCATTCCATTTCCTCTTCAGTTTATTTTAGCACGGCATGTTTGTGGAAGTGATAATGAAAAAGCAGATTGAACCCAATTCACTATTTCAACCTCCACCTAACCTTTGCAAATACAGAAAGAATCATCTTAACAGGCCAAATGGACTGAATATGGGCCCAAAAAAATGGAATGAAAAAGAAAGCAAACACTCAATAACCTCGCATTGTCAGGCTTTCCTGGTGAATGTTTGGCAGAGCGGTGCAATTATCCAGAGCCACAATTGGGTCCAATATTTCCCTCCTGTTCCCCCCCCACAGGCTGCACCACGCTTCTGCCCTGTGCTGTTCTTTTTGCTTACTGCCAGAACACAAATTAAATCAGTCTTGAATACTTGAATGTAGGCCATTGTGGGTACCAAGTCAACCCAAAAATGTTCGTTACAATAACATGTATGCACCCCACACAAGTTTCCGATGAATATTGAGTTTGTGGAATATGAGTTAAGCAGCAAAAGCCACAGTTTTTTAGCCATCTTGGTTGGGGGCCATTTTGTCTCGACTGTCAACTGAAAATGACGCCGGTCTCAAGTAATGACCAATCACGGCTCACTTGAGCCATGATTGGCTGTTAACTGGAAGCGGCAAAATGGCCGCCAACCGAAATGGATTAAAATCAGGAGGATTTTACATCAAGCATCACATTTACATCATTATTCACCGTTAATCCCCCCAAATTGGAATTAATTGCAAATGAAACGTGACATTTTTTTTTTTTAATCTGAAATCATACATACTCGTAGTTGTATTTTGATGCTCAAAATGCAGATTACCTTTATGCATATCTGCCAACTGAAAAAAAAAGAGTTGCTAATGCCATTTGAAGAAGATGACAACACTCACTGAACTATATTTGTCAATTGTTATTGTTGCTAAACCAGACAATGAATAAAAGAAAAAGCCACAGTCACAGATTTGGCTTTTTCTGTTCTTTAATTAGAATATTTCTCAGACACCCAGAGGAATAAGTCACTGGAATCTCCTTGAAAACTATAGCAGTTTCATTCATGATCCAAATGAGGCTATTTGGGGAAATAAAGTTTGTGAGGTATATTTTTGGCTTTAACTCAATTTTTTCCATTGACAACAATGCAGTCACAGAATGTTGTGGATAACAAGGCGCACATAAGACAATGTTTCGGGTCTCTGAGTAGCCATGGGTATATATATACTGTATACAACCTCTTAATTACTTTACAACATTTTACTCTTTTATAGAGGCATTAAATCCTTGTCTAAATATTCAAATGACCTGAAATGTGAAAGGAATGAATGATATCACACAGTTAATTAAGACTTCAAGAAAAAACCTCCTGCCTTCGTTAATTCAGTCATGCTGCCTAATTAGAAATGTCCATTTCATTTAAAGCTTTTGGTCTGCAGGGAACAAGTGGCGAAGCTTCTCTTTCTCAGACTTTTACAATAATAAGATTTTTCATTCACAATAACTGTTAATTATTTCGTAAATTCCAATCAAAAATAACTGGCTAACTAGCTAGCTAACATGTTAAACAATGATTTTTTTGAGGGGGCGGGGGGTTTAAGTGCGGCATTATTTGCGTGAGCTTTGTGTTAGCTGTTAACACATGAGGAGAGTTCAGGGACATGAGAGGTAGTGACTCTGAAAAAAATGAGGGAAAAGGCGGAACAGTAGCAGAGAGAAAGTGAAACCAAAATAGAGAAGCGACAGTGAGCAGGCGGCACAGAGAGAATAATCTCGGGAGGTCTGGAGATGAGATTCAAATGCCACAGGGGGTTGAAATTAAAGTTTCACAGAAGTTAAAGTAAAGCCTATTCATGGGAGTCATTTTCATATTCATACAATATTTCACAGCACACACGCACATGCATGCCACAAGTTTATCCCCTGCTGATAAACGGAGCCACGGAAACATTTCGAGTGAGGACAGTTCATTTGGCGCAGTGTAAGTGGAAAAGCAAATATTTACAATGAAATAAACAAAACAAAGAGAGCGTCCATTTTAATTGGGACATGTACATCGCGTTCACCGAGATTCATTATTTACAAAGACCGAAGAACACACAGCAAGCCTATTAAGGCAGAAAGATTCTCACGTCACAAATGGAGTTAAAAGCAAATGTTTTTCTCTTCTACCTTTCTTGGTTTCTAAATACGTTATACATGTTGAAAAGAGCGATCTCTCGCCATTCAACCGAGGTTGGCCTCAATGTCTGCGTTGTCATTAAGAAATGCAGTACAATACTTTATTGGCTTAACTCTGCCATTTAGTCAAAGACCATTTTAGCAAAGTTGCTTGACTAATTATGTTTAGCAGTGGCTGGGCTGACATAGACACAAATGTCTTTAATCCGATCAGTTTGGATTCAAATTATGATCGGATGCCCTGTTTTCATGGACACTAAAAATATTGATCCGATTCTGATTTGTGTGTTCATCCGTCACACCGAAACACCGGTGACCGTAACAAATTCTTGTGATGGGCACTGGTTGACCAAACAGTGATAGAAGAAGCCCAAGCTAACTCTGTGTCAACAAATCATTCAAATTTAAATGTTAGCATTATTTCATATATTTTTTCCGCTTCCTAACGGAGTTGCGAATGAACCATTTAAGTCTTGCGCCTGCCATGTCTTTCACTTGCTCTTTTTCTACTAGCTTCCGGGAATAACCGAAACTCGTATTCTGACGTCACAGACATGCGCGGCAAAGACGGTTTGTTCTGTCGTTTTGGTTATCAAATCCCTCTCGTTCGGAATAAAATCTTGATCGGAATGGGCTTGATCAGAATATTTCAAATGGGTTGTGTACATGACTTAAATCTGTGCTTAAAAAAGACACGTCCGTGTTTTCAAGTGTTGTTTTGCGAAAATACACTAGCCTTGTGTGAGGTGAAAAAGCAAAGTGTGATTGAAAACTCTTCGTCCAGATTTGTCCAGTGACCGACTAGTGACCAGTCGACATGACTGACTCACCCGTGTCCCTGAACATAGTAAGCGGTAAAACATGGACATGCTTACTTAGTAGAGGGAGACTGAAATATTAGTCCGCTTCTTCTTAGCATGAATGACATTCACAACGCCCACCCGTCGAAGTCTGTTCACCCTGCTGCCATCTGGCAAATGACAAAGAGTACAAAGATTTAGCTGCTCTACTGCTAGTGCCGTTTTTTTTTTTCCTCAGCCTGCGAGACTCATTAAGTTACACTCCACACATTTTACAACTTTGTCTGCTTTATGACTTCTTGCACATGATTACTTGCGTAAACTTAAAAGTTTAATTGTGTGTACAAAAAGCAGATCTGTATTCTTTATTGAGAGTAGCAAATAGTGCTAGTGGTTTCTGTCTCCCGAAATGATGAAAAGAAAAGACGAGTATTTTGTGTTGTTCTTTTTCATTGTCATTGTTAACAGGTGTGTGAAAACAAGCTAAGCAGTTGATACGGGCTAATAGCTGTAATGGCCACGACAACTGCAGTCTTCAGCTTAATTAGACATGCCTAATGAGAAAGAAAAAAAAATAAGGAACAAAGAAAAAGGCACAGAGAAGCATAATTAGCCACCTGCAGCCACAAAACCAATTGTGTCACACGCACAGAAGCACCTGCGCAATCCCTTAAGTCAAAAGTCATTCCGAAGTTTAGCTTTCTAATCACTCCAAAATGAGTGCCTCGGCCAAATCGTTGAGCAAAGCTTTTATTTCTGCGATGTCAGCTCCAAAAAGATGAGGGGGCTCATTTTTTAAAATGTGGTGTTCTACGCCGCCGATGATTTAAACTCAGTAATACTTCACTGACTGCTGCTTTGGAAAATATGCAGTGTATTCTAAAAAAAAAAAAAAAAAACGGTAAGTGATAAAGGTGCTTCAACAAGGACAGATTTGCATGCTCGTGAGCCTGACATCTTTATAAAGGTAGCAGCGACAAATTGAGGCGTATTCATCAGGTCAATTGATACATTACCGCTTCGTGGATTACAAAGTCAGCCTTCGCTAATGACAATGTGCTTCATGAACCAGTTGTTGTATTTTTTAGTCCTGATGGCACTGTTGGTTGAAATAAAGGGTTTAAAAAGTGCCAAGTCAGCGTGCTTTTGAACAGAGAGTGCCATCTGCTGGAGTCCAAAAATACTACAACTGGTTCATGAAGCAGATTTGAAGCTTCATTTACCCATCACTAGCCTTCGCCATTTGAGAAATGGTTAGCTTTGAGTTGTATTTGGAATATTTCAGTAATCAAAGTGCAAAGAAATGATCATGTACTGCCAGTAAAAAGTCCACTAGCGATGAGAATGGAAATTCTCTTGACTGCCCTGACTCAAAACAATGAGTTCATTTAAATGATTCGTTCACAAAATAGTTCTGGATAAAGTGGCTGGGGTGAAGGAAGACTTTGGTTCAACGTGAAAGACAGCTTTAGCAGTGAAGGTCTCGCAAGCTGGCACCGAATAAACAGAACAAGACGGTCGGACGGACGGATGGATGGATGTTAAACCTTGGTGGAATAACCCAGCAACATAAACTAAATTCGTCTATTGTCTGAAAATGCTGTGGCTCCTTGGCACTGATCAGCGGCCGACTGCCAAACGGAGAAGACTTTGGAAAAAGCCGGCAGAGCCGTGAAAGTGGCAACCAATCGTCTCTCACAAGTGACTCTCAAACATACTGAAAATCATCAACTTTCTTTGACTGTTACTTATTTCTCCTCTCACTCCATTCCATGTAATTTTTCAGCTCTGCTTCGCTAATCTTCTTACACTCCAATAGTTAACAATTCTTTCAATCAAAAGGATTGAAGTTGAATTATCCTCAGTGGTGAGGCAACAGCTGTCCCGTTGTGTATTTAGCAAATCTCGGGCATCAATAAGGAGATAAACATCTTGCCTTACATCCCAAGTGGTCCAGTGTAAACAATTCAACACAACAGAAATGACATTTGCATTGTGGAAGTTAATCTACCAATGCCATTATATAATCCAATATGACAGTTAATTGTTGTCTGTCTTAAAAACTTCTTGATGTCTCGGTCATATTCGACTCTGGAATAATGAAAAACAAATACTGTAGGAGCAACCTCATGAGAATCACCTTTAGGTCTCTACAGTTCCAGATTTAAGCAACTATCTTAAATTCTGTATGTCTTTTAAAGGGACAGTTGATTGACCTGGCACTTAGATAATAGGTTTGCATGACGTCAGCACCAAATTGCATGAGCTTCTCCACGGCGGAAAAAAAGGTTGAATCGTCTAAATTGTATAACTATAAATGGCAATGGTTGTCCGTCCTGTGATTGACATGGTGATCTATTCATCGTGCACCCCACCTCTCCCCCTAAGTCAACTGGGATAGGCTGCAGCTTCTGCAGTGGACTGACGGCGTAGAAAATGGATGGATATTACTAATGAGGCTATTAATTAGAGCACAGTAATTGATGTATAAATGAGCAAGACGTCTCAGCATGTGCAATATCAACATAAGCCTCCTATCTGGCAGCATTAATTGTTTCAAATGGGCTAATTATATCCTATAGATTAATAGATGAATGGATCACTGAAACCCCGTATGAGGTTTTAGAGGGGACGGGGGCGAAGAAACAAGAAGAGAAGAACAGCAACATTATCAACAACAACATTAACACGACGAGATTTGAGATGGGTCAGAGATAATGGAACAAAAAAAAAACAACAACAACATTGCCTCATATATGTATATATATATATGTATGTATGTGTATGTGTGTGTGCCCATAACAGCAGAATCACAACTAGCATTCCCTTGCATATTTTAAAAACAACAACAGAAGCAGAGTCCACAGGGCCAGATGGCAAAAAAAAAAGCGACAGAATTATTCAGACCATTACTTAAGCTAATTGAGACACTAAACCCCCACACGTATGCACACCTTTCATATTTCACATTGCAAACTAATAGACAGCACATCTGTGGAGTCACGCATTGCATAGTTTATGAATATGCATTTGTATGACAATGTACTGCTTGCGGTGGTTGATTGCTCAAAAGCACCACGGCGTGGATTGGAAGGAGATCGGGCAAACTTCTGCAACTTCGATCGTCCACAACGCTCAGAGTGATTGCCACTAGAACGCGAGTGGGTAACATAGTTGATGTTAAGATTATTAAGATAAAGCTTTGTTTTTCATATATTTGCATATTATGCAACAACAAACATTGCAACCGCTGTCCAATTTTTATGTTTTTCTGATTGACCTTTTGGAAAGGCAAGGCAGCTTTTTTTATATAACACCTTTATTACACAAGAGAGCTCAATGTGCTTCACACATTTAAAAATACAACATTCAAGGGCATTTAAAAACAATACTTTCAGACATTTTATAGCAAAGGGGAAAAACAGAGTCATTAAAGATGTTCAAAAGTAAAGAAACAAATAGTAGTTTGCTAAATTTACTAAAAGAACACACAGCACAAGAATAAAAGTTTGGAATTATGGTGGGTGGGGAAGCGTAGCTTTTAAGGTGGATTTAAAAACATTTACACTTGGTGCTGACTTCAGTTCTTTTGGCAAATAAATAACATGTATGTACTTGGCTAAAGTCTAAAAATGCTAAGGGCTGACGGACAGTTGTATCTAGAATCCCATTGCATACCTGACACCAAAAAGCAGAGTTGAATCGAATAAAAGAGCATGTATAACATGAATGGCATAAACCAATAAGAAATAGAAAACAACAACTGTAGATCAATAGGACTAGAAATTAACAAGCGACCAGGGATGAGGAAGAAGAAAAAAAGAAAGCAACACTAATATAAACGGTACACAAAACTGACCATACACAGATATATAAATTGCTAATCTACAGAAAACACAAGCAAGTACTTCATGTAAGCAAAAACGAACCAAAACAGTAACGGCTGTGCAAAGTTGACAAAAACAAGACTCTGAAAGCAAAAAGGATTAAACTCGCAACAAGACGAGGGCAGCAATCAATAGAAAATGATCCAACGTCTCCTTCGCAACACTGCTGCGCTAATAACGCTTGCTGATTGCAACTGACAGCAGGTGTGATGCAAGCAACTCCACCCGCCTACACTCACCGAGGAAATTACAAGACAAAAACCCACAAGGGCACAGAACCTGGTGCGGAACAAATATCCCGCTGATGCATCATGTAACATGATAACAAGTCAGAGTCAGCGCAGGAAAAGCCATTCATAACAATGTGCAGTAAATTGAGAAGGAATTTTGTTTGGCCACTTACTTCACGTGCACATATGTGCTTGTTGACATTGATTTATCGGTGTTTTGCGAGACTGACCAAACACACAAGATTCCGGGCTTTTACTTTTTTCCAGCAACTGTTATTATTTATTATTTCACAGCATTGCAATCTGTTTGCATTCTGTCAAAATGTGACTTTGCTTTGCTGCAACTGCATTGCCAGACCCAAAGTGGATAAAACAAATTTGGCTTGTGTGGATCGGCCAAGGATTGGATGATTGGGAAAAAAAAAGTGACTTAAAACTTGAAAAGGGGGGCAAAGCAGTTCCTATCATAAAACTGTGGACTTGGCTATTTATTTGATTTTTATGAAGAGTTGTGCTTGTGTAGGATGTCAACTGCAAACACGCTTTTGCACTTTGTTGCTTAATTATGCAACCCCCCCTCCCAAAAAATAAAATAAAATCCGATTATTAGCATTCCATTCCTCATTTCAGGGCTCTGTGTGTGCCTCTTTGTCAATTAGTGTGGTGACTTCTTATAAAAGCCCTGAGGAGTCATATCGTCTGCTATATAATTGTAAAGCTGGGTTTTCAATTAAACTAAAAAAAAAAAAAGTCTTTGCCTGTTTGTCATCACTGATTACAAAGAGGGCAAACTAGTAGGCAGTGTGCGTGCCATTCCATCAAATTATTGTCAAACTCCAAAGAGTTGACACAAAGTTTAACACAAAAGTCATGTCCTAAAACCAAAAGCTTGATTATTAAATTTCAAATATATGGAATGACATCAACTCCTGTAAATACTGAGTGAGTAATTGCGACAGATTGTAATTGTAACACGGAAAGGAAATGTGCTTGAAATATCCCACAATGGTAGCCCGACAGAAATGATAATCGTAACAGATATAGATTTTGCAGCTGATATAAAAAGCTCACTCAGCATTTGGTCACATGGTCATAAGCACCTAATACGTTATGTGACAGGATAGGAATGGCATGAGCCGCAGAATAAATATTATTGGTAGTGATGGCTATATGAAGCTTCAAATCTGCTTCATGAACCAGTTGTAGTATTTTTGGACTCCAGCAGATGGCACTCTCTGTTCAAAAGCACGCTGACTTGGCACTTTTTAAACCCTTTATTTAAACCAACAGTGCCATCTACAGGACTCAAAAATACAACAACTGCTTCATGAAGCAAATTTGAAGCTTCATTTTGCCATCACTAATTATCGGGGCTCAAACCTCTTTGGCTCACTTTAGTGTCAACTAATTAATATGGAAAGACAAAATAAATCAAAGATTTGACTCAAGCAAACACGCACAGACACGCACTCACTGGCGTACACACCAAACTGCTTTAACATCCCAGAAACAAATTTGGGGTAAAAGGTGAAAGAGTGATCGTATTGTTTCAGTCATTTTTGAATTACCTTTGTAACTTATAGAGCATCTACGGATCCCATCAAAATAAAGTGTTTGCTAGCTACGTTGCATTGTTTTGTGTGTGCGCAAGGAGGGAGCAGGCAAGTAGGAAATGTGTTGCGACCAGTGGGAGTTGTGAGGTCAGGTCAAACTAATTGGCTTTCGAAAATACAAACCTGTCAATGTGGTGCAGGAGTAGACACCAATGCTGTCTGCAGGACCAGGGGCTACTCCCCCCACCCCCAACCCCCAAAGCTGATGTGTTCTATCCAATGCAATGAAAATGGCCCTACGAGGACTGGCCTTTTCTAAAGCTTCCTTGAAATGTGGTCAGGAGATAATACAAACATGAGAGAAATTATGCCGGCTTTGAGCAGGCAGGCTGCATTTAGCGAGAGAGTCAATGTTAGTGAGTTATTAGGAAAATTGAAGTACGGGTGAATCTTCCCATTAGCGAGCGCTCAAGCTAGCGACAGCTAGTGGGTGACTTCTTGCGAGCATAAAAAGTGGTGGGCAGTCAGCAGATGGAAAGGAAGTCGCCATTTATATTCACGGGACGAAGGTGTACCGCTTAACAGCCGCCTGGTAGAGGGGCTACTACAGCACAGTGAAGGGACAAGCAGAGGGAGCAAGCGGATGATCAGCAACTTGATTTGCTGTCAAGTTGTGTGCTTTACAGGAGGCAAACCATTTAAACGGTGTCATTTTCCTAAAAGTGTACTTGTACTTTTAGGCTAGGTGTCACGGCCACACCAAGAGCTTTCTTTCACCACTGTGGTTAGCTAAAGTGCCGAACGAATCAGTCTTTTCCAATTTAGGCTACATCGTAAAAAAAAGAAAAGAAAAAAAAGTAGAGTATCTCTGTATCGTACCTCAGTCATAAATGTGAAATGTCTAATAGGAAAGGAGCAATCGCTACTTTAAAGGTTGCGAAGTGGCGGCAAACACGCCATTTTCCTCACTTACATAAATTGCTTCTAGATCAGATAACACTGCTTTGATAAAATAATGAGCTCCGTTGATTCAGTGGAGATTTTAGTCCTGGCTGCTTAGTTGTACTAAATTGGAGTGTAGTTTATGTTCAGTGGGGTCAGATGCTTGCTGTTAATTGTCTCACCTATGGAAACTTATTTTATAAATTGAAAAAAAAAAATGCATGAAAAAGAATCATATTCAGACACCTGAAATGATCGGGCGGTTGTTGCTTACAGTCTTCAAGTGCTATCTGTTGGTTCCAAAATGTGAGTGCTAGTTGTGGATCGTAACATCCTGAAAAATCTAAACACCATAAAACAAGACTTGACCACCAGCGCCGCCACTAATGAGTGTCTATTTTGGGTTCCTTGGCATTAAAAGACGTCCATTTATCTTGGCTATGATGTTCCTATGGGTGAACATATATTTTGATTAATTCCAGGGTAAAAGTAGATCAGTGTTCTTGAAAAGGTCATGACTTGAATTTTCTGTCATGTGTTTTTGAGTATTTACACAAAAACAAATCATACGCTTCACTGGTATTATTACTGTATAATACAAACCAACCAGGCTTATTCTCTGTTATTATATCCAGTAAATAATTACATCTCTCAACATTGTCAAAATAAAGCGATTCTAATGTGGCGCAGCATCAACACCACGTGTCGTGGTTATAGGGCGCTGCTGACCTCGACTCGGGACGTTGTATGTCGGGCCGGGGAGAAAGCTTTTGAAGACCTTCTCAATTTCACAGTGTCTGGAGACGTAGAAGTGGGCTCTCCTATCTCTGAGGTTAAGGTCAGTGGAGTAGTTGAAACGTTCCTCTGTGCTGGGCCCATTTGGGGGGGAAGGAAAATAATAGGATAATGTGGCGGTTTATTCAAATTAGAAAATCATTACGGATTTAGAAGAGATTTGCATAGAAATCTGCTCTGGGTTTACCCAAGTTCCACGTGCATTAAAATTAATTGTGTACGTCTACTGAGCATGATCGAGCTTATTGCCTGAGTCGTGTTCACAACTACAGCAAATTACTTTTTTTAAGTAAATCAAACTGAGTTAAAATTTTTTGGATTAATCACCTGAGTTAATGCTTTAATTCTGACAGCCCTAATATATATATATATATATATATATATATATATATATATATATATATATATATATATATATATATATATATATAGATATATATATATATATATATATATATATAGATATATATATATACATATACATATACATTTATTTTATTTTTTCCCGGGGCTCTCATTTTCCCGTCCCTGCCTAATGATTTTTTTTCACCTAAAATATATTGTTTCCATTTATTAAATCTTTCCCCAAGTATTAGATTCCGATTATATTGTGCGTTCTACCAGTCTGGAGTTTTGTGTTTTTTTTGCCCTAAGACTGCCTGCGGTTAAGCTGCCACTCCTTTCGTCTTCTTCTTCTCTCTGGTGAAGCATTGTGTAATGTGTGATCCCCCTGACAATGCTCAATCAAGCAGTGTGTAAACTTTCCTCTCACTGCCTTTTATTGTTTTCTCTCTTCCTGTCAGCTTGACGGCTATGTCCCGCTGGATAGAATCGAAGCAGTCGGGAGTCACTCTGATCTGGGAAGTCCCCCTGCAGCCATGTTCCCGTTCGACGCGCAGCACTGCTCTCACTGGGTCCAAATGAGTGAGCACGGTCCACCTTAATTCCCAAAGACCTTTCCCTCACTGTGATGCACATCATCCCCTCCCGTGCTCCGCTGGGATGACCTGTTGAGTTACAGGAATCGAGGCGCATACAGAAAGTGGGGAGTGCGAGAAGCTGGTTGCTTCTGACTGTGAACAAACAACCGGTCCAAACTGGCTACTGTCAATCTATAAATAGCAACTAAGAATGTTGAAGTGGCATTGTTTTGTTTCCTGTTACATGAGTCGCACACTTTCGGTGGAGCGTTTTATTATTCACTCGTACTGATTCTTATGTCGGTTTTATTTCATCATTGCACCATTTGGGGTACATTCGGAATGAAATTTGTTGCTTAGTGTTGCACACATCTTTGGAAATGAAGACAATTCCTAGAAACATGAACATGAATTGCATGACTGGTTTGTTCTTCACTTATGATTTATTTATAGTCGCTTTGGGATTAAAATGCTAGTTGATTCTGAGTTTTTCTATTCAATGTGTTTTAATGGGGCGCACAATGCTAATTTTGTCTTTCAAATTCCGATATGAAAGTGCTTAATTTGAGCCTTGCATAGCCCTAACTTGGAATAATAAAAGTTACAAGACTATGAGGAAGACTTGCAAAAAATAAAACCCAATTTAATTTTGCTTGACTGCACTTTCTGCAGTCATGGTCAGTCCTCAACTATTTCTGAGATAAAAACGCAAATCTTTTGACCATCTTGCATAGCAAGATATAATTACGGCTGAAATAGTGAAATGCTCCATCTTACACAAACATTTCTCATCTCAAAAGTCCAATCGTAAAAATGTTCTTAAAATACCACGGCCAAAACGTAGCAATAGTGCAAACGACGCCGCACTACACAAAAAAGGTGGCATGTGTTAAATACGAGAAAGTGGAGCTGCTGTTAAACAGGCTGCTGCTGAAAGCACGCACAACATGAAATGTCACAACTCAAACTGTTGAAAACAGTCCAAAACGCGTTAACAGCAGACAAAAACAACACCAAATGAATAATGATTAATAAAAACATTTTTGGAAAAGTACAAATTAGAGACTGATGTAATGATCAACAGCATTTGGAACAGCCTGACGAGCTATCTACTCGCTAGTGGGGACGGTAAAAAAAACAAACAAAAAAAAAACCACTTTTGATAGTTTGCGCACAGATTTTCATGCAAGATGAATCGCAGGAGTTTGTGTCTACGCGATTGGGCGGACAGCTTCACGTTCACATCGTGAGTGCTTAAGTTAGTGTTGTCAAGGTGTTCTTTATAGCAACTCGCCATATTCCCATAGGTCCTGTCCTCATTTCCTTCTTTCTTGAAAATTCCAGAATATAATAAATTACTGCACTTATTCAGATGTCCGCCATGACGTTCTCCGTTTATATTAACAGTAGCGATGTGCAGCGTCTGCGTCATCTCTTCTTTGAAAAGTCGAAGCAGAGTCTGACAAAGTCTGCGGATTGCTGACAAGTTCATGTTGAAATTCTCTCTTTTCTTAGCGAATATTCCTGCAACACTCTATTGTGAGATCTCTCTCAGAAAAAGTTTTTACCATACCGGGCAAGGAAAGTCTAGATTGTGGAATTTTTGTCTATTTTTTTTTTTTTCACCAAGTATGAATACTTGCTGACTAAATCTCCATGACGTTCTTGCGCATACTGCAGACAGGAGGTGAGTAAATATAAACAAGTACTCCGTTCAATCATGTGATGAGCTGTTCGCCAAAACACGCTAATAGGCCCACTTCAATTCGCGTATCCCAACTTTACATCGGACCGACAATCAGAGCTCAACAACATGGCGCTGGTATTTGTGCAATGATGTGCAATCCAGAAATTGGAATCTTTGCTGTCTCCCTTTTATCTCCCCAGATAAAACCTAGAGCTTTGTTTCGCCATCCCTGAGCTAATCCACTGCAAGAGAAAACAAAGCGCATATTAAACTAAAGTGAATTATCTCCAGACTCACCTAAATTAATTTGGGGATAAATGAACCGTCGCCATGCTGACAAGACACTAAAAGGATTTTAGGAATACGTCACCTGCGCCACGTGCCTGTGGAAAATTATGGACAATAGCTTTAATAATATATATATTTCTGATTCTATATATATATATATATATATATATATATATATATATATATATATATATATATATATATATATATATATATATATATATATATATATATATATATATATATATATATATATATATATATATATATATATATATATATATATATATATATCAAGCAGCGACCTCATATTGACCTCCACTGTCGCTGACATTTTCCTGCTGCTCTTCATCCTCTCTGTCAGGGGTAGGCAACCTGGATGCTCCAGAGTCGGTTGGGGCTCTTTCATCCTTCCGCGGTGGATCTCTGTGGAAAATAAACAATGAATATTTAACTTAAAGGAATGTTTCCGACACACTATTCTTTGAATGTTCCCATTTTTGTCTGGATGAGACTGAAAATGGCAGAGTGAGATGGATTTTTTTGTACAGTATTTAAAGATATTTGTATAGGTATAGAATGAATAATTACTTTCCATGTCTGTCAACTATGGAGTTGCCTGTTATTACAAACTATACTCGAACTAACAGCTGCACGATAATTTGGAAAAACTTCCACAGTGCGATCATTGACTGCCTTATTATGACGAGCTTTTCAAAATGAAACATTACCGGTTGATTTTCTCAGCTGCAGCTGCAGAACTCAGGCTTAAGATCGTAAATGACGGTGAGACATTGCATTGCAGTTTGACTCATTGGTGAATCATAATCTGCATCAGAATGAAAGGTCTTTGTTTACAATTTGTTTTTTTTCATTGTGTTTAATGACATTTTATAGGTCTGAAGGTATTAAAGGTACTAGGTATCGGGAATACTTGCACTGATATTGGGCTGAAATAAAGTGGTATCAAACATCCCTAGAATGAACTAATTACAAGATGAATTTTCATCATTAAGATTGGACTCAGAATGAAAGGAAGCGAAAACATGTTCTGCATGTAAACTGACGTTATGACAGATATCCCAGCACATTTAACTTTCACAAGAATTTTTATGCACTTTTGGCCTTTGTGGGGTCCAAACGTTTTCATCACATATGCAAAAAAATGTTTTTTCTTTAAAAGTTGGGGCTGTAAATTATGAGTGGCACAACGCGCCATATTTTAAGCTTTTCATAGGCTTTCACCGCAAGTAGGAAATCCATTAATGATTATATTTAGACGTGTCACTATTCTCATTCAATAGCTAGTTTGATCTTCTTTCATTTGCATTTTCCATTATATCCCCTGTCTGCTGCTTTCAAAGTGTTACTTAATAGTCCACCATGTAAATTGCTTAAGCACCCCAGATGAAAGCCTGCTCAAGATCAGTGTCACTGTTGCAACACTGATAGTCATGTATTCTTTGGGCATTAAGATGTCGCCTGGCATCTTTATTTCTGTGAAGATTTCAAGGTATTTTTTTTTTTCTGTGACCAGTTGGATTTACATGGACTTCATCTTTTCCTTTTATACGATTTAAACCAAAGCCAACTGAAGTGCAATGTCTGTTTTTGCAATAAATCCTCTATTACATTATTTTTTTATTCCTTCACTCCCATTCTTTCGGCAGCTACGGCGTGATTAATTTATTTTGAAAGTAACGTTGAGTAGTCTGTGCTGGCAGAGTCCAGGAAGAAGTTAAGTGGGACTAAATGAAAAAAGTGTCTTAAATCCAATGATTTGATGTCATGACACGTCAAAGGTGCACGAAAAACTTCCCAACGATGACTCTTGGCATAAACAACAGAAAAGGCAAAACCGACAGTTTATCAGTCAATTAAAAAAGAAATAAATACAAAAACAAAAGAAACGGTAAGGAAAGATAACTATTACTAGTACCACAATGGAAATATTTGCGTGCACTGATAAAAGTCTGTTAAATTTAAAAAACATTATTTCATCAAGTGGTTGCACGAAATATATATCATCTGGATCCAGATACATTTTTTTAATCATACGAATAAGAAGGAAAAAATGGATAATAAAAAAGCCACACTAAACAATTACAGAATACAAATGACTAGCAATGTTGAATGTAACTTACCAAATACAACACAATCTAAAAATTTGCAGCGCAATTGGCAATGAGGCACACGTTATGTGTACGACTTGGATGGACTCATGAATGGATTCATGTGGACAATAACAGCAACAACATGCAAGACTGTGTGTACGATTGCGAGTTCTGTGTAGCGATCACTTGCGGGAGGAAGCGGTCTCTGAGTCTGTTCACACTGGGCCTGACGAACCGGGAGTGGCTGTTGGAACGCAACCAGTCAAAGACACGCACAGGCACACACATATTGTCTACTTAGAATCTACGAGTCCTTATCTTGATCTCACGAACAGATTTGCTCAGAAATTCACCCACAAACACATTAAATCGGCGCACGTATGTCATGTTCATGAACTAAAGAGAAAAAGTAATTCTCCCTGTCATACACTTTAGGTCGTTTGAACGGAAATGAGATCAAATAAATATGGCCCTTGACAGAACTGTGTGTAGATCTGTTGCCCTTTGCAGCATGCACACAATCAAGGCCATTTATCTGACGACTTCCCTGTTTGTGATATTTTTAGACAAAATACCGATATATTGACAACACAGCAATGAATTGTTTTGTTGGGTAAGCGCCACACAATTAGGTTTTGTCTATAAAGGGCGGCTGATGGGAGGCAGAACCATTACAACCTCAAAACTGACCAACCGAGGCCTCAAGAACTCATTAATTCTGTCTTTCAAATGAAATTAATAATTTGCTCTCTGATCATTCTTTTCATGCAAATGTCAATGGTGTTGATTAAAATAGTTCAACGGAGCATATTATTGCGATCATAATTTAAAAATAGAAATATTCCTTTCTCAATATGAGTATGTTGAGTACGAGTGTGTTTCCCTACTACAGACAAAAAGTCATTCAAAATATGGACGTTTCCTGACATTTAGAAAAAGAAAATACAAATGGCATGCTATGACACTACATTTCATTCAACGTGTAGTTCAGAATTATCAGCGCTTTTCATACTGCAAGTAAAAGACATTTGGTTCCGGGTCAATTTTCTGTGTTCAAGATCCCAACATGAAAAGGTTGGCCAAAGGTGACCCACCAATTTGCCGGTTTTGGATGTAGCGTCAGAAGGTGATACGACGCCGATGTGTAAGGGAATCACGGAAAAGCCGCCGTGTTATTTTTAAAACAATTTCTACATCACACGAAGTACAAACACTGGCAGAATTATTTAGTTTTCATCATTTCTTTCATACCTTACCATGATGGATTTGAAGCGTAGATTTTGAACGTTAATTTAAGACATTTAATTAATTATTATTCACGATTGGTCTACAGCAGCCATGGGCAAACTATGGCCCGGGGGCCACACGCGGCCCGTTAAACGTTTTAATCCGGCCTGCCCAATAAAAATGAAACTTGTTTATTTTTTATTTTCTAAATACTGTGCTTTTTCAAAGACATATATATTGTTGTAATTCTTTCGTTCACTTTCATTTAAAATTAAATGTATTTTTTTTTCTCCGAAGAGGTCAGGTTACCAAAACATTCCATTCATCTGCTTCTGGTCTGGCCCCTCTGTCAAATTTTAGAACCCATTGTGGCCCGCCAATCAAGAAGTTTGCCCACCCCTGTTCTACAGTATTTACAGACAAACGTGTCCTCCTGTGACAAGGCTCATGAGAGTTGAGATATATCCATGTTGTTTTTTTCATTACTGTTGGCTTAGGCAGATTTATATTAATATCATTGAGGTTGGAAGCAGTCTTATGCCATCAGGATTTTGACGTCTGACGGATGTGTGCGTGCGTGTCAGTATTCAGCACATTTTAGAGCTGTTGACACTCGCGAGGACATCTTGTGGTTTGGGGACCTGCTCTTTGGCAGCGAGGTTGCACCAAGAGTTTAATCGGAAACCCCCTGTGTGCATTGCTTCCTTATGTCACCAAATTGTCAAGTGCGCCGGGGACGTGTAATAGAAAACGCCCTTGGTCTGCCTGAATGCGCAGCCTGGCGTATAGTGCGGTCTGCCAAATTCCCAAACACAGTAAACGAGACCCTCGCTGGCACGGAAATTAAGATTACACTGAGCGCATGTGTGCTCGTGCATAAATAATTGGCACGTTTTGATTGCCGTGCAGGTGAAATCCTCCTTTCGGCAGCTTATATGCATGAGCTTGTTCTAATCAGTCATGACTAGCGGTGATCGACTTGGGGGGGCGACTCCCTTTTTCGGACTGAGAAACGTGGCCTCGTAATTGGTGGGGATAATTCTCATCCCAAAACGCTCCACGCTCGACCGAGAACTGCTCCAGCGAGAGTTGAAGGTCGCGGCTCGATGAATGTGATGGAACATCATTTGCAAAAAGCTGAGAATATTGAGGGTACCAAACTGGAGACTCTAGGCTGTGCCTAGAAATTCTGTAAATAAAGCTTTTTAAACAGATTCAGTGAAAGGGTGGACTTGCTTGACAATATTTTAACATACTGTTTTTGAAGGCTAATCATGTAGCATAGCTAATAATTTTTCGCTAATCATGATTTTACATCTTTTTTATACCATGTTGTGAATGTGTGATTAAGAAACCCTTTTTGACTGAAAGTCTAGTCACTTTTTCACCAAAAACAAATTTATGTAAGGAGGAAAGTACCTGGTTCCAATTCAACTCCCAAATAGAAGAGCACAGAATGAAACAAAGTGCTGATGCAGGTAGATTTGTAGTGTGTACTGATGTTTTTGGCCTCTCTCACATAACTCAAAAGTAGCAATTTGTAACTTTGCCGATGCGATTTTATCACTTTAAACACGCACACACCTGACTGCCTTTGGGTAACTCCTGTGATTATATTTTGTTGCTCTTCTAGCACTTGCACATTCTCATCAACACACATCCGAGTGCTAGCAAGTAATCACCTCGTGTGATTACATTTTGTGTTCCCTCAGGACTCCACCCAAACACACAAGCACATCTTGACTGGCCATATAAACACACACACACAGCAGATTTGTCGAGCAGAATAATCTCTTTGGTTTTTATTTAGATTGAGAGCGTTTCCTTTAACGGGATGAGCGCGAGGCATCGCTTGCTTCTGCAAGTTGGGTAAACCATATCACCAATAGTGCAAATAAAAATCTGTCGTGTCTTTAGGGAAGCGGTCATACATAAAATGAGTCAAGCAATGTTTATGTGAGATCAATATAATTTTTTCCTGCCATTTTTTAAAGGAATATTATGATATTTTTTTTTCCATTTTAATTATGAGTTACAAATAAAATGCTGGTTCACAACAACCATTTAAGAACATCATCTCGGTGATTATTATGCTCACGAGTCAATTATGGGCCGCATTATGCCGAGTTCTTTAATCACCATGAATACGTCTCAATCCAGCATGCCTGATTCAGTTTTAAGCGCATGCTTTTCACAGAGGCGATAACTTACAGCATGTCACTACATCCAGTGGAAGCCCGAATGCACTTTGAGTTTAGATAAGTAACTTGAATTGTAAATGAGGTCGTCCTCGTGTAGTACTTTACTTTGGTCTAAAGTGCACTTAGCTGAAAATAGATGAAATTGCAACACAGCAACAATAGTGCAACTATTAAACCTTTATACAGAGTCGCGGTAGAAATGCTGGACCTTTTTTTTTTTTTTTTTTTAAAGTCTTGAGGGGGCGGGGGGCAAGTCATACAAGGTGAGGAGAAACGTTTTTTTTTTTCAAGGCATGCATGTCTTATCAAGGCTTCGGCTTCCTTGTGTCCCTAAAAAGACAAGTTAATACTACTACTAATAATAATAATATAACGAGCAACACTGAATTTGGGTCCTCCTCCATGACAAACCTGACACTGGATGCGACTCTTAGGAAAATGATATAATAAAATAATAATTACAAATGTAGAGAAATATTTGATGGCTAATTCAGGCAACTGATGCCTGTTGGTCATTGTTTTTTTATTTTTCTGGGATAGGTTGTGACTGTTTAAGTGAATTTTGTTGCTCCGTACTCCTGTGCATGTGCAATTACAATACATTTTCAGTCAATCAATTGTATGCTGAAAAGCTTTTCACAATATCAGCATGTCCAATTAATGTCTTAATAAGTTGGAAATGTTGTCTCCGTATGTGGCCGCCAGTGAATCCATTGCAAGTCTCTGGTGTATCTTGGGTATGTTGGATTAGGGCTAATTTACATACATTTACATGCTAAATAAGACTTCTAAAATAAGAGCAAAACTATGCAAATCCCGATATCATTAAAGCTATTTATTCATGGTTAATTTTAGCCCAGCCTTAGCGGACTAACTGAATTACTGATAAATATTGTTGGTCAGTGAAGCAGTCCGTAGCCTGTCCCACATGTTTAAAATGACTAAAGCCCAACTTTCAAGGCTTTCATCTAGTGTGTGTGTCTGGGTATTTTATTTAAGTCGCTTTATTTTTTTTTTTGTGGAGCATATCTACATCATGTCGCCTATTATGATCTCAGGTTTTGAACAGGTGTGATACTGGTTTGGCTGCTGTGTACATGTCGGCTGTTGCTAAAAGTCGTCCAATGAATGCTCAAGGAGTTTATCATATGCATTGAAATTTAGAGGGAACATTGTTCGCCAGTAAAATAGACAAAAACAGAACCCAAATTTGTCCCTCTTGCATGTCTTGCTGCAAGCTTCCTCGCTTTACTTACTGACTGACTGTTGGAAAACTACAGTTGTTTGTTTACATTAAATTATCAGCTGTTGAAGCCAACGTGAGTGAAGTCATGCTGGTTATGATCGCTCGATTACATTTTTAGCCTCTGCACCCTCGAACAGTTCAGTGGACTTCAGTCATGTTCCTCTCTCTTGTCGAATTGCAAATTCACACAACGTGACTTTGTGCTAGCTTCGTCGTTTTTTTTTTTGGTTTTTTTTTCATCAGGCCTTGAGATCACGAGTTTAAAGAACAAAATGCCACATTTTCCAAGTAGCTCTGTCATTTCTCCTGATATAACCTGGCCTGTTGGCGATGCACGAGATACTGCCGTGTTCACCCAATGCACTGAAATAGCTTGACAATATCCCTCAGGTTTCAATAGCTGCCAGGAAACCTATATCACCTGAACCAGACATGGCACGGAGAGGAGCGAGGAAGAGAAATGCATCTGTAAGCTAAGGCAGATGGGAAAAGGGATGACAGGCTTTGTCACAGGATTGGGGAAAAGAAAATGCTGAAAAAAACCCGTCAAATTCAAGAAAACAAACACACAGAGCATTTGGTCCTCACTAGTCCTCAGTCCTGAATTTCCTACTTTTCTATCAGATAGCACTCCTCCAATAACATGCAGTGAACACTCATCACTTCTTCACTGCCATCCTTTGCACTTTCTAAATATAGCCTCGTGGTTTTATCATATTTCATTGCCTATTGACACACCACCTGCAACTCAAATGGTGATGAAGATTGTGTATAAATCCAGATTTATTAGCGAGATCACGATATTTCATAATGTAAAACCATTGCGAGACCCGTATGTCAAAGTTCCGTTCTCACAGGTTTAAAAGACATTTAAATGGCAGACGAGAGACATTTTTCGATTGCGGGACCTTTTTAACCTTTATACAAAACATTTCTATAAGTGAACTATTGACTACTTAAACCTCTAAAAGTAAACTGTTGACTATAACAACAAAAAACAACCCAAGGTTGTCACGCATTTTGCAATCAGTTGGTACTTCAGTAGCTTGAAACGTATTGACAGCGGTAATTGTACTTCCATTTGACCTTTCCACTGGGAATGAGGCACTGAAAACTCTCAATTTTACCCAAGTACTTTTTGTTAGATGTACCTATTGTGGCCTACTTTTGCTTAACATAGTTTTATGGGCGATACTTTTAAAACTTTTTCGCCGCGATTTAGAAGCGTATGGAAATGAACGTATGACTGGCTCGTCATTAAGTATGTGCGTATTGGAATTAATTGCCATGGAGCTTCAGAAATTAGAATAAACCCTCTAAGTGTGTGTCCATGGTGGCTTCAGGTAACAAGGCCATGACTTTCTGGAAAGTTTAGGTGGAATCATAATGAGACTGAGGTCTGCACACTGGGAGGGTCACACGCACAAAACCCAGAATGATTAATTTGTAATGTTTCCCACTGTACAGAATAATTAGAAGGTGTGAATGGAATTGCTTATGGCAAGATTTCCATTATATATATATATATATATATAAACTCCATTTGTATCAGAATGCAGTTACTAAATACTTTATATCAATCGTTACATCTAACTTCTACGTCTGTTCACATTCTCCCAACAAAATGGAACACGGGGAGGACAATTATTAGTATTTTTTTTTTTTGATTGTTTTTTTTTTTCAAAATATTTCTCACTACAATTTTCTTTTTTATTCTGGACTAAATGCTTTTCTGAATAGAAAGAAATGTGGGTCTGTTCTACAGCTTTTCCTCAGCACCAGATAAATAATTTATTAAGTGCACATTGATATGCGCGAGGCTGCTGTACTTCTGCCTCACATACTCACGACACTGTCACCGTATAAGAGTTAGAAAAGAAGTTAGGCAAGGTTAAGTTAGATAAATGCATCGCTATGAACCAAATCTAAGGACATTAGTAAGTAAGGTCCAGGGAATATATTGCTGATAATTTACCTGTGCAAATTGAGGAAACCAATACATTTCAGATACAATTGAACAAAAATCAAATATACTGTATGTTTGTAATATCCCTTTGATGATTTTAATCACACAATACAATACAACTTTATTAATATAGCGCATAACAACAGTATTGTATATATTTTTTTTAAATTCACATTTTCCTCAAAAACTCCAGGTACTTCATACATATTACATAACGCAAGTTATTACATCCTTTATGTATTTTTGAAACGATGGTTGTTTTCATTTTCACTCATGAATTATTATTATTATATTATATAATCCATGAGGTGGATGTACATAATGTCACCACTGAAGTGCTGCATCCTTATTTTCACAGCATTCTTTTTTTTAAGCGAGCACTGCCACTCTTAAGCTAGGTTACTAAAAAAAAAAATAAAAATAAAAAATGCATGTAAGCACATTTGAACACTATAGATTGCCCACATCTGTGAATGTAATTGTGATTGAGCAGTGATGACCCCAAGTCAGCTGGGATAGTTCACCAGTTCACCTGCGAGAGAGATAGCTGAGGTAAGGCCTCATCTCACCTGTAACCCTGAAGAGGATAAGCGGCACAAAATGGAGGTACAGATAGATGGAGGAGATGCTCACATTTATGTTTGAGCCTCACTCATGTGAAGAGCCTCTTTAGAGCACTGCAATCTCCGCAGTGTGCCACATTCATCTTATCGCCTTACAACCCGGCTGCCTTGTTAAAGCTTCCAAAAAGGTCAAGACTAATGCAGTGCAGGAATCTCATGCATTTCAAGTGCATATATGCAGTCTCGGAATACTTGAAACACGGCGTTGATGGAAGCAGAGCTCAGTATGTCCCTTTGAAATCCTAACCCTACTTTGAAAGTCTAACCATACTTTGATAGCCTACGTTGAAACTCTTACTTGGAAACCCGAATTTGAAACCCTGAGCCAGTCACCCTACTTTGAAACCCTACTTTAAATGTCTAACCATAATTTGATACCCTACGCTTTGCTGTAAAACTCGATGCCATCGCTAGCTTACAACTCTTACACACTGCATGAAGGACGTCCCAAAGGTTTCTGACCAATGTGTATAAACACACACAAACACGCTTTGTGCCGAAGCTATATTCTGAACAATCTTTAAAATAAATAATGTATAATCCATCCAGCCATGTTCCATACCGCTTAATTAGGATCGCAGGTGAGCTGGAGCCAATCCCTGCTAACTTTGGAGTAGTACAGTTTGGACTGCTCACCGGTCTGCAGGGAATTATTGATAAACCATCCATCTGGGGACTTTCTTGCTTTCTCACTACATATGTTGCAGCAGATATTGTGTTGCTCATTGTCTGACGCTGCAAACCCACACCAGGTTGGGGGGGGGTGTCACACGGCGCCATTCCAACTCGTACCGCCAGTGAGCGTGTTGTCCTTGGTCATCAGGATGATACAGCTGCCAAGCAAACTTCTTTGTTGGATGTTAAAGCACTAACAAGGTTTCACATGACCTTTCAGGTTAATTAAGCACTAACATTTTATTATTGATACTCAATTAGGCGTAATTGTAAGGTGAGGGTTAATCAGCCCTTCCTGGATTTACATGTCTGAAATGTTGTAAAATGATGCACTTACTAAAACCTGACAAACATAAAGGCATGCAGGCATGAATAAATGCTCCGTTCTTCTTATTAATAATTCATCCTTGGAATTGATCATAAAAAGGGAGGATTTTTAATCACTGTGAGCAGATGAGATCATTTTTGTGAAATGCTGTGGCAGAGAGGTTGCTGATTCCAATTTGCGAAGATATGTCAAGCGGAGTGATGAAGACATGATGCCATCCATCATGTAGTGTATGTCATTTTCTTTACAGAAGAAAAGGTGCCTCTTGGCTTCACTTTGAGAGCAGAATGGTTTGCATTGCAGTGTGGTGGGGGAAAAGCAACAGGACAACACACAGATACTCACTAGGAGTCGTTCATTAGTAGTGTTTGTGACTTAAATTAGAGGGGAAATGCTTGTTGGCTGTCTGTTCCTTACCAGGTGTTTGTGGAGGCAGCTGGGTTCTGGTGGTGATTCAGACATTTTAATGGGAAAATAACACTTCAATTCATGAAGGTTCTACTATCCTGTATTTGGAAAGTGGTCCATAGTGAACCGTACGTCAAATTGAAATGGTAAAACCCCTCCCATTTTTCACAATTGGCTTCATTCATTGAGACTTGCTGTCAAGCATTAGTGACTTCATCCTTCAACCTAATTACAATATAATTATATTCCATTATAGCTGCGGTGCACAGATTTTTTACAAATTATACTTCATTACAATTGATTCTCCCTTACTGATGATGAGGAAATTTGCAGCAATCAATGATCCAGCCATGACTGGTAACTACTGGGTGTTAAAAAAAATAACACCTGGGGAATTAATTGAAGCAAAAATAATTACGCAACGTGAAAAAAAGCTCGTTTTTTGTTCTTGCCCAGCTCAGTCACCTGTGACCTGAATGGGCTAACTAATAGAACAGTTTTCTTTCATCAAAACAAAAACGGCACAAAAACTTTATGCTATATACTGATAAATGATTTCGATTTACTCACAGATGTAATTGGAAAACATGGGCCTGTTTTGTTGAACACCAAGATAGTGTTCTGTTAAATGCGCTCGGTGGACACAGACATTATTACCTTCTGCAATCTGGTGGACGAGTATTTAGTAGTACTCATTATACGTCACTGGCATAGATAAAAATACTTAATTTGTTTGAAAAAAAAAACACAATTAAAAAATAGGAATATTTTCTGGATCAATTTCATGAAATAGGATTATTTAGTGATCATTTTGCCAGTCAGAATTTCATTGCAACAGGGGAGTTTATTTTGCGATGGATATTTAGAGTGAATGCGGTTGGACAGGACGGAATTTTTTTTTTTTCACATTACGACGTAAAAGCTGGTGCACCTTCATTTTCGTGCCAGGGTAAATATCGATTACTGTGTTTTGAGAGTTTGGCAGACTGTGCTGTGCCATGCAAGGCGTTTGGAGGGAGTTTACTTTTTTTTTTTCAATTTGATGACGGAAAGTAGACCAGACTTTAGACCAGGTGAAACCAGGTCTAAGTTGTGGTTGCAGGAGGTGCAACGCAATTTTGATTAATTTGTGTGCTCCTCGAGCATGCTGACTTTAAAACGATTGAGATTGAGCGATTGCAAATAGTGTAATGATGACAGCAACAACAGCAGTACGACATAAACGCCAACTTCCTCACCACCACAAATAGCAAGCAGATAAAAGTTTTGGCGCAATGGTGACGCCACCAGAAGCAAGTAACACCAACCACTGGAGAGAGAGATAACAACAACTTGTGCATGGGTGGCGATGACAAAACGGCTCACCAAGAGCTGTGTCCATAATATTAGTTATCATAATCACATTTGTTTTTTTTAGACTAGTACACTCGATGAAGAGTTTGAGACTAAATTGTAGAGGCCACGTCAGAAACTGTCTGAGTATGCATCAGGCATGATTATTTCATCTAAGGGCAACTCACCTGAGGGATGGTTTGTGCCAATTGACAGAAGGAGGTGATTGATTTTTTACTCTAACAGTGACAATTTTATCATAAAAAAAATGCCAAGAAGTCATCACTGCTGTGAGTGACAGGAATAGATGGATCGATCGCACGATGACACTTTGTCAGCCGGGCAATAGTCCTGAAGAGAAATGTGTGTGTTTGTTCAATTAAAGAGGAATATTAGCCTACTGAGGGCCAATCTGTAGATTTTAAGACTCTTTCAGGGCTAAGCCATTTTTGCCCAATTGGGTGGAACACCATTTGCGCTCAATTTTTTTGTGTTCTATGGAACGTATCGTGGAGCTAGAATCAAGAATTTTTTCCTCCACAAGCTCAGAAAAAACTTGAGAGGAATAATTATCCCACAAAGCTTGTAACAAACTTGTTACATGTTGAAGTGAATTATTTGCAGCAATTCCGGATGTTACCAGAATCATGACGGAAAATAATGAAGATCTAGAAATAATGAACATTTTATTTTGATGCCATTTTTACCCAGGAATGGACAAAATCATCGCAAAAATGCTTGCATACCCTTCACCTTCTGCCTTGTTTTTGTGGACGCGTAATCAAAGGATGAGCTGAAACCTTCTCTACAAATAGATATTGTAAAGAGCCACGCTGTCACTACGAGGTATTAATGGACTTGCTTTTCTTTAAGTATCCAGTCGTCCGAGAGAGAACAGCTATTAAGCATCCCTTCCATCTTTTATTCGCCTCTGCGTGAAATTTGTTTTTCTCTCACCCCCTCCATAGCTCCTTCACACTCTCCTTCGGCAGAGAAATGGAAACGCTGGCCACATGCCACACCTGAGAGTTCAGCCTTAATCTGATTAATGATTTTGATTTATATAAGTGAGAAGTGAGAGGGAAGAAGAAGAAGGCTGTTGCATTTACTGATGTTGGGTCGAAACATCCGCTCACACATGCACACTAGAGGGTGACACGGGAGTGGATTTTCACTCCTGTCCCATCCCACTCACACAGAAAAATATCCTGTCCCAACTCCCATCTCGTCCTGCTCGCGTTCAGCATGACTTCCGCTCCCATTTTGGAGGTCAGCTACATTTTACTCATTTGTTCAAGTTTTGCAACCTCATCGACTCTCATGAATCAGAGCAACATTTTTTTTCAAGGGTTCTACACTCACTTTTGCACTGGTAGCTCTTTGAATTAGTTCAACAAAATACTATTAGAATTCTAATTACAATGCTTTTATAGCATACAAAATACCTTTGAAAAATTACCAACACATTAGAGCAATTGAACATTAAAAACTTTTAGGATTGTTTACAAAATATTATTTTGTAATTTGTATCCAGGAATTCACAAATGTCATAGAGCACAGAAACATTATCTATTATTAGCTTTTTTTTTTATTTAAGCCTGAAGGGCATAACATATTATTCAATATCTAATGTTTGACATCTCAACTACTAAAATGAAGGACGGAAGCATTGATTGCAATTAAGTAAAATAACTAAGTGATTTCACCCCATCAATCTTGAAAAAAAGCCTCTGTCAACTTTTATAAATAGATGGAAAGCCCACATTGCTTAGATATTTGTAGTTTAGTGTATCAATAGACTTTTTTAGGTTTGTGTTTGAAATGTCGGACTATTTAAAAGCACCTACAGACGCAACGAACGTGAGAGATGTCCCTCAGCACTATTTAATGTCAAGTTACGATCTTATCCGTTTGAACCAGCGTCGATAAGTGTAGACTTTATTGTAAAAAGTTGAAAAATTAAATTAATGAACAGTAAAGTAAGATACATAGGAATAAAGATGGGGGGTGGGGGGGGGTTGTGGTCTCAGAGTTTATGAACCAAATTTAAAAGTAGTTCAAGAATTTTTGGGATGGAGCCGTTGTCAGTGGGATTTTTTTCAGCGAAACCTTAATACAATATCTTTTTGAGTGTTGTATTCTCTGCCACTCACAATGGTCAAATGTCTAAAAAGTTATTTTTTGTAGTAGCTGTCTGGAAAACACGAGCGCATCCCTCTTACTGCCTCTGTTCCTTCTTTAACGCTAATTGGAAGGTCTACCGCCTTTTGTGGCTTTTTCTCTTTTTAGATGAGTCTGCTTGCTCTCAAAATGTTGTGTTGAACGCCTTACTTCCATCTCCGCCTTCCTCAATTACGCCCCTTCTCCTTTCCTGCAGTCAAATTTTAGCTGACACATTAGAAATTCAGAGGAGAGTCTGCATTGTATTGTTTTGCCCCTACCACGTCTCTGCCAATATTTTACCCTTTGAGCTGAGAGCTGGGAACTTAGAAGTCAGCAGATATGGAGAAGCAGCAAAGAAAGAAAAAGGTAACAGTATGGTGAGGTGACAAGTCTGTGAAGAGAATAAAAATAAGAAGTGAATGTGAAGTTCTTTTTTATTGTCACGCTATCAGGGGTACAGAGTGTTTCTCAGTAAACTGCAGCGGAATCCCCTGCTCCAAAAAAAACAAAAAAGCAAACTCACCAAATTATGCAGCACTTGTTGTGTTTTTGCAGTATGATACTTGGGCCACGAATAGCAATTTAGGGTTCAGTGTCTCCAGGGACACTTTTGACAGATTGCGGTCGGAGCCAGACTTTGAGCTACTGACACTTCAACACAGCACAACTTCAGTTGGTAGGTCGTCCAGTGATGAAAGGGTTGGTAGAATGAAAACCTCACACATAGATATAGTGTTGGATTATAATACATGCCTTTGTCACATCTCAGATGGATTACTGTAATGCACTTTATCTTGGAGGCAGCCAATCCTCCATTAAGCGTCTCCAGTTGGTCCAAAATGCTGCGGTCGTAAGAGGGAGCGCATAACTCCTACTCTGGCGTAGGAGTTCTTTTTAATATTCTGTTATTTTTTTTTTTTAAATCGTTAAAAGGCCTTGTCCCACTCTACCGCTTTGATCTGCGTTCATTTTTAAAATCATCTTAGTGTTTTTTTTTTTTTTTTTTTTGCTGCCATTTGGACAAGGATGTCTAGACCTTAAATAGCCATTGTAGTTCTCCTTCAATTGTCATACAACTACAGTTAAACATGTAAACAATTAAATTTCAAATTTATAGTTATTCAAATTGAACTTTGACTTTAAAGGCAACTTGTTGGAAAAAAATGATTAGCAGTGCAGGGGGTGGGGGCATCACATAATTTAGAAATAAATTGAAATATTGTATGTCCTACATTCTGTGTCTTTACAAAATTTTGGTGGCAGTAAAGAAACCTTTTTTTCAAAATGACTATAATTATGCTCATTGGGACCAACAAATGCAAATACTATTACCAAATATAATATTACAAATGGCACAGCTAATCTCATGCAAGTATTCCTTTTTAATTAATTGAACCCCACAAATCTCAGAGGAGCTGTCCATGTCTTCTCAACAGAACAATGTGTGCTTTTTTTAGGCTCTAACAGCATTCACCTAACTTGACCTGAACATAAATCTCCCACTGTGCCTCCAAGATAATGAAATACACTGAACGGGGGTTAATGAAGCGAGCCTGAGGATATTTTTGTAGACACGCACACACATACAGTATCCCCGCAGAGAGAGGTTTGAGGTTACAAAGTCAGAAGAGCTTGTCCTCACATGGGCGGAGGGCAGGGCAGGTTTCAATAAAGAGACTTTCATTTCATAATTAGACAGGAGGGTGGGGTGCGAAAAGAGGAGCAAGATAAATATCCATCGAGATCATTCAGTCATCCTAAATCTTGTGGTCAATGTCGTGCTGTTGACAGATCAAAAAGCAATATCTTGTCTAAAAGGCGACTCAGTGGCAAACTGTGGATGGCAATTAGAAATCTGATGGACAGTTTCCTCGCTGATACTGGCAGAGCAGACCGGAGTGATAATCTGAACGCCCAGATCATGATTTAGGCTGAGCGGTGAAGCAGCAGAACCTAATCATTGTCAGTGATCGACAGCGGAGGGAGGATAAAAAGATAAAAGTTGGATGAAATAAGCAAGGGGGCATGAAAACTGGAGCCACTTAATAAATACGTGGAGATTTCCCCACAAAGGGGCAGTCTTAGTTCACAGCAACCATATGCAGAGTTCACGCCAGCACGTGTGACAAAAACGGCAGGCTGGAAGAACTCTTACAGCATTGACAACTTTAAACTTGGGAGAGGCACATGCTTTCTTAACGTAGGATAAGTGTCAAAGAAAATGAGAAAACAACAAAAATATACATGGTCTATACTGCGCCAATATTGCGGCACGAGTAAACATTTGACATGACAGACATCTTTAACTCATTCACGACCGGCCCAGTAAGAAAAAAAAAACAAAAAACGATTTTTTACGTCTTTAGCCGTCAATGGCAGTAAATGAGTTAATCACTATAACACACGATAAAGCCTGTCAATTAATCGACTCCATCATCATTACGTACATTACATCACGCAGTGCCAACTAATGGCAGCATATCAATTTGGATCGACCAATTGCAAAGGTCAGCAGTGAAAAACAACAGATTGGACGAACCTTGTCCAACCATGTGTTAGAAATTCAAACTCCCTCCAAAGTCACGGCGCTTCGGCCAATTAGCAGCAGGAGGTGATTCATTTTGCCGTTAATAGTGACAATTTTACCCTAAAAAAGGAGCATGGAGTCATCAGAGCTGACTGCTGAGGCTGATATGAATCCATGAATCAATGTCATTGTGGTATTTTATAAACAGACTTTTAGGCGTGAATGCACGATTGTTTTGATTTTTATTGTATCAATTAAAAACAGGAGAGTGTCTTTTTGCAAACTTTGTTATCACAATGGTAGTTTACAAGTTTGGGAATTATAACACGTCTCAAGATCATTTTTGATTGGTTTCATTTGTTTTTGCGGGACAATTGATATAATATCTACAAGTTCGTAAGTTTTCTGCTTTTGAAAATTAGCTTGGTAGCATAATCCAAGTGTTAATGCGCTTACTTTGTAATGCAGTTACATAATTAGCATTCTGTTGCTATTCCAAATATGTTAGCTAATGCTCTATTTTTTATACAGTTTCATTTCTTGTGATGTGCTAAATATTCACTGATATTCTTTGAAAAAAAAGTTAATATTCAATGGAAACAATGTCTGGGGTCACCTTTGCATCATCTTGTATCATAATGACAGACAAGTCAAACATATGATCAACCTTGAATAGTTACATACCCACACGAAATTAATTGTTACTTTCATACCACTCCAAACAGCGTATTGTTAAAATAATGTTTCTGATGTGACAATCAAAACTTGACATCATGACCTTTTTAATCGTGGAACATTTGCTAAATATCTTATATAACATGACATTGCGCAAGTATTCGCGATATGTCGGTCGCATATTTGGATATGGTGACAAAGTCATTTTGAAATAAACCAGCATAATGCAAAATTGATTTATTGAATTTATTGGTGATAGGGAACAGTTGGAGTATGCTTGCTTAACTTGACCTTGACATACTGTGATAATGTGGTCAGTTTCTGATTTCAATTTTCACTTCTAAATATACAGACAAGGCATTAAAAAGCTTCATCTGAAAAGTCACTGATGTGTGCGTGCCTCTAATGTCCTCGATCATGGATTACATTTTGATAGAATTAAAACTTCCATCCGAAATGAAAATCCTCTTCAGGCATTAATTGGCCTGAAATTGATAGCAGGATGTGAAATGGAAGCTGATGTGTAGTCACCCGCACAAATGTGAACTTTGTATCCTCATGAAAAGCGAGTCACAAAAGATAGAAAAGCGATGGTGAAAAGGTTTATTAACGTTTCTGTGAGATTACAGCCTGAAAAATATGCATTTGGCCAAGGGTCTGGCCTAATTAACTGTGATGTGGAGGGGAAAGTTGAGAATAAGACGGGAATGTTTCAACCAAAACGACAAGGTTGACTGAAGAGAAGACGATTAATTACCATGATATTGTTGTTTTAAATAACTTCAACATTCCACTCTTGTTGGGATTTTGTTGAATGCTATTGATCAATAGTTCGTCGATTGTAATTATTGGAATTTAATGACGCTTCCTTTCAAGATCTTTAATCAAGCCCAAAAACGAAGAGCCTACTTTGTCTGTAAATCTTCATTTGCTTAATTAGGACTGAGGGCAAATAATCGTTGTAAGGCAATTTAACATGTTGCCAATACAAATCAACTCATTAAGATCATTTGGATGAATAAAATGTTGATTTCCTCTAAGCTGATGTGTTGATCGGGAAACACATGAAAACAATTAGGACTGCTGAGAATCACTTGCTGAGAGTGCACATGAAGGGCACGTAAAGGTTTAATTGATTCAAATTTAGATGCTTACTACTTCAGCAGCTGAAGAAATAGAGTCACGAAATGCTTGACTATTAGGCGGTGGTGTCAGACTCATTTTCACAGAGGGCAACATCAGCATAATGGTTTCCCGCAAAGGGCCAGATGCGACTCTAAGACAATATAACTTTAACGAAAGGTAACCCATCCATCCATCTATTATCTGAACTACTTATTCGCACGAGGGGGTGGGGGCGGAAAATGTATGCAATAACTACAAATCTGGTTGTATATATATATATATATATATATATATATATATATATATATATATATATATATATATATATATATATATATATATGTGTGTGTGTGTGTTTGTTTCATATATATGTATAAATGTGTGTACTAGTGCAATTCGATTCAAGGTCGATATATTTTAAAGTGGGGTTCGATTTAGTTAGATTCAGTCTGCTCATCTTAGGGACTTTTAAACCAAATTTCCAATTTCACATCTCTTTTTATCATCTCCGTAGTTTTTATGATGGAAAAATGTCTTCACTTTGCCTGTCGGGCTTGGCAACATGACATTGACTGCTTGGTTTTGTAGATCTTCAAGGCAGTACCCGAGGTGATGTGTAACTTCAGAGCAGGGGTTGTTAACAGGCAGAATAAGAATCTAGAAGCCTTTGAAATCATGAAAACTGGGATGTGAGAGGCCAGTGACAAGACAGAGGGATACGTTTGTGAAACAAGAAAAGAAGACGAGTGAGCAGGGTGTGAGCATTAAATAAGGAGAGGAAATGGACAGGTGGGTGAGTGGTGGACAAGACAAGTGAGCGATAAACAGAAACAGACCAAGAGATGAGCGACTGGAAGCAAGATAATGGTGCGCTCCAAGATTAAAGTCGATAGTGAAGATAAAGCTTTCAACAGGGAATGGGGAGATTTTACTCATGGTCGGTCTTCCGACTGGGACCACAAAACCAGTGTGTCTAATATGTGGCGCTCATTAAAAGTAGCAAAGCGAAGCACAAAGTTTTTCAACAAGTTTGAAATGACAGAAATTAGGCTAAAGCCTAAAAAAACTTTTGCTCTACCAGTCTTTTTGGTACTCCAATCCAAGGATATTGGATAGGATGCTGTTTGAACTATAAGACACTCAAACTTGTTAGAGTCACGCTGAAAGTTCAGTGCGGGATTAAAATTTTAACGTAACATAAAATGCATCTGCTTGGCTTCCCAATGCTGTCTGCAAAATCAGCCACTCCTGTCAAGGCATTTGACTTCTGGTCTTTTCGACACGCAATAAACTTTGTATTTGAGTGGTGCAACATGGCCTTCCACTAAAATCCGACTTAGAAATTTTCATGGATGGTCTTGGCTCACCTGTACTGTATAAGCAAGGTTATTATGCGTCATGAAAACTAATAAAATTACAAAATCTAAAATTGAAAAAAAAAAAATATTGCTCATCAAATAAAGAAAAACAAATTCTTAAAAAAAATAAATCCTTTTTTTTGTTTGTAAAGTAAGCTAAAACGAACGAAAATGTCAATTTTTGATCTTTGTCGATTAATATCATACAGGAGCTCTCTGGGTTACATTTCCATGTATTTATTTCACTATTAGGGTTAATTAACGCAAGTTGTTTACTTCATTCCACAATAATTAATGACCTTACCTTGTGCTCAACAAATACTCGATGTTAAAAAACTAAAACTAATACTAATGAAAGCTAAACCAGAACAAAGCATTAAAAAAACAAAAACAAACAACCCTAATAAAAAAATAAATTGTTAATAAAATAAAATAATTCAAACTATCTTAATTAAAAAAAGGTCAAAACAAAGTAAAACCTAACGATAATGAAAAATGTTAAACTATTATAACCCAACATACAAGCAGTCAGTGAGGACTGATCTATGGAATTTACTGGAAAAAAAAATTAGATTAAAAACCCCATCATGCTGACAAATAAACTTCGATGAATTGCTCCACTTTAAATAATGGTTTTGAAATATCATTTCCTTAAAACAATTTGGACAACAGCACAATGGATTGCCTTTCAGTTTCATGAGCTGTGAGAGGTAATGCGCTAAATCACAAACTGAGTTGACGCTAATGGGCAACTGTTGGGTATATTTCAACCTCTTGCAAGGTGGAAATTATTTGTTTTGTCTCTGGTGCCTTTTAACAGCCTTCCAAAGTATTCCGAGAGTATATTAAGCCACTGAGCTGCAGTGTACTGTGACAGACCAACAAATCCTTCCTCGCTGCACATGATGCTTCTGCATGCAGTGGTTTGATTCAGTCCTCTTCCGCCTTCAGGGACAGGCTTCAGTCAATGCTAGTATTCAGCATGTGACCTGCAACAAGGCTGGATTTGTAAGTCTTTAGCTTCATTTATGATCCGTCATTTCAGACACGCTACGATTGAGGAAGGAGTTGAGTTTAAAAAAGCCCAATCACAATCGACTCTGCTCCTAACCATAACATGCAAACAGTTGTATAGTGTAACGGTTGACAGTTGGTTCGAGGTAGTGATGAAGCTTCAAATCTGCTTCATGAACCAGTTGTAGTATATTTGGACGACACTCTCAGTTCCACTTTGGGCTGAAAGCACACTGACTTGGCACTTTTTAAACTCTTCATTTAAAGCAACAGTGCCATTTACAGGGCTAAAAAAATACAACAACTGGTTTATGAAGCAAATTTGAAGCTTCATTTTGTCATCACTAGTTCTACGTAATCTAACTCCACATAAACTGGATGTGATTGTAAAAATGCAGAAACTGAGAGGATTTTTTTGTGACTCATGTCATTGAGGAGTGAAAGTTGCACTTCTATAAATATTTATCCCTCCAACCTCATCACTCCTTGGGTAGTTTCCTTGAATCATTAATGGGATGACCTAACGTGCATACATAAAAGTTGATTGAGGACCACTGAGGTTACAAATAAGGAAAGCAGAAAGGAAAGGCACAAACAGGTTACAGGAGAACACTAACCAAACAGACACCAGATCAAAAGACAATTCTAAAATTAATTTGAAAGGTCAGCAAAAGCGCGATCATGACACGCACTGAGGTTTCTGTCCGTATTCTGCATACTTTTTACATTTCTTGAACTTACACAAACGCATTTGACGTGAAACTAATTTTAAATATTCTATATTAGTAAATATTTTTGATTGTCGTTTGAAAGTATTCGCAAGTACTTACGTGTTGGTTAAATGCTACAAATGTAGCATTTTTCCCATTATGCCATTGGCTATTGACTTGCGTATGAGCAACTAAAAGAGAAATCATTCTTTTTTAGCATTTGGCAAATATTCTACCAACACGTTTGAAAATTAAGCAAGTAAACATTGTTAATTCCTAATTTCTGGTTTGATTTTGTCTGATCCCAGATGACTTTTGGTGCATACGGGATGATCCATACTCACACCTATGGTCAATTCCAAGACTGAAATTAACCAAAAACATGTTTTGAAGATGTGGGAATAAACCATAGCCCACACAAACAACCCAAGTAAGCACTGCTGTTTGACTGAGCGGTTTACAAAAAAGATTACGGATCATTCCTGAGAAGACTGAGGGCATTTTAATATAAATTAAATGGTGCCTGGAAAAATGATTAATGTTCCACGACTAAAACTGTCTACATTGAACAATAAAAGCTATTTTATCATTTTGGTTAATCCTTGGCAGAAGGGAATTGACATTCATTCTGTGCCTACAAGTCTTCCTCTCACACACGCACACGCACACTTATGCACACAGACTAAGCTGTCATCTTTGAGTTAGAACGCAAGTAGGGAAGGAGTGATTTAGTTCGAAATTTGCATATTAAAGCGAGGTTTTATGCAAAATTTAAAAAAAAAATGACGAGCTTTAAATTAAACTCCTGCATGACATTTTGAGAACTTTACCTTTCTGACTTAACCTGTTCACATTTTCTTTAAAACTGGAAGCTCAAAATTACAAAATCTCAGACAACAAAGTATATTGTTGGTATGCTGTGACAGGGTTTTTACGGGTATCAGCAAATCTAATACAATGCTTTTTTAATGCATCAACAGGCACATGCACACACTTACACAGTACATACATAGATATATACATTTATTCATATACTGGATATACAAAGAAAACATTTGTTTTGCACCTGGGACATAGTATTTAATGATTTTAATACTAATTAATTTTCACAATATGCCTTTAATGACTTTTAATGCTTTTTAACTCATTCGCTGCCATTGATGGATAAAGACGTCAAAGCTCTATTTTTAATTTTACCTGAATGAGTTAATGACTTGCATTAACCTTGTAAAAACATAATATAGTCAAACAACAAAATAAATAAAAATAATTCACAACTCTTTTCTGGCCAGTTCCTTTGATACAATGACATTTCTTTGTAGAATAAAATATTTTGTCATGTATGATAGTAACATGTGAGCAGACTTTGCATATCCCATGACATTGCGGCATTATTTAGTAAGGTACCAAGTTAATACGTTTGGAAATACGTTTTCTTCCTAAATGAGTAAAACAAGTGAGCAGTCAGTGCAACCCAGAAATGTGTTCCTTTTTGTCTTCAACAGATTCAATTTCTCATCCGGTAGTGTTGTTGCCTGTTTCCCACTCTGGGCAGAGTGGGCATAATAATGAGGGTAGAGCAGGGCAGGATGCCAGGAGTGAAATCAATACCCCACTGAATAAGATGCAAGCCCAGCAGCTGCTGCAGTGAACCAGATTTGTGTGTTTGTACTTGAGAGGGTGAGTGAGCATGAGGAAGAACGCAGCTAAACAATCCTAGTGACAAGGGTGAGTGGAAACAAATTAGGCCTACAATTCCAAATGCAGCCAATTTTCCAACATTTTGTGTGTGATGATGGAGGAGCAAGGAAACGATTTATTAACTGCATGACTTGGGCTTCCCATTACACAGTAAAGCCAATGTGTAAGTATGATGTTGAAGTAGTGGCAAAATTCTGGGAATAATTTGTTTCAGAAAAAGTGGCTAGTGATTAGTGAGTCAGTCTATCGCGCTGTACTCACATAATTGACTATTCTGGAATTCATGCTTGAGGAGTGAGCGGGCGAGCGGAAATGGAATGATACACAAGCCACTGAGCTTGCCATAAATTAAGGAGGGTGATTTCAGATGATGAGGGAAACACTTTATCCACTTCCGAACCTCACTAGTTTGAGGTTATACCTGCGAATTTCATTGCAAATGTTGCCCTTCTTGTGCTGTCAGATTACAAGATTAAGACCTACAGTAGTTTTTGCAATTTGCACATGCAAAATTTGACCTCTTTACTCAGTAATTCCATTTCATTTGTGACACGCTGGGTTATTGGGCAACTTACCACTACAATTGGGGAAATAATCAAAGGTTTTGTGCACGCCATCTCTTTAATAGCATGTGAAAGTTTGTGTAAAGTCATGATTGGCACCATAGTATATTACACCGTATGTCATTGTTGCCAATGGAAAGCCTATAACTAAACTTAATGCTGATTTTGGCACTCCATTCATTTTGTATTTAAGCGGTGTGTTGTTTTTATTGGACAATAAAGATATATCTTGACAAAAACAGAGCTATCTTCAAGGACATTATCTTGGGATTGTAAATTTCCAGAATTGAAAAGAAAATACACAAGAAATAAGATAAATACATCTGCCCCTAAAAAAAATATGCTTGAAAATCAGAACAGAAATTGTCTATGGACATTTTTAGTAAAGATTTTGAGTGCTACGACTGTCGGAAAATTGGTTAAGGATAAAAGGTCCACTTTGACATTCTTGAATTTATTTAACATGCTCAAACTTATCCATCAGTATAGGCAAAGCCATGTGAAGCAATTTACCCAAACCGTTTTTATACTTACATATATTTAATTTTAACAAACAGCTGGCCGGGAAAGCAAAAAATGTCAAGGTTTTTATTTTTATCTATTTCTGGGTGGTCAGCAAGCCCTGTATCCTATTAAACAATTCTGGTCATGTGTTGTGATAGTAGCAGAATCCCATCTGAATCATCTGAATTGAAATTTTGTAAATGTTTTAGTTAAAAAATGAACAAAAATATTTCTAAAATTATTATAAACACTCACTATATAAACAGTCTTGCATTATCATTGTTATTATTACTTGTAGTAGTAGTAGTAGTAAAGGGCCTCGCAACTGATTCAAACTTTTAACCCCGCCTTCTATATATCATGGGCCACTAAAAAACAGATAGTGGCCAACAAATGGCCCCTGAGCCACAGTTGGGACACCACTGCGTTATGCAACAAGTTGGTCGGAGAGGCACCTATTTTAGCCACCCATGGGGAAAAATGCTCATGGAAGTTAGTTTCCTATGAATAAAGTTTTGTAACTAATATATTTTACTTTGTTGACTTAATGGCCGGCCGGTTGTGTGAAAATATGACATGACTAATACTTAAGTTGTCAAGCAAGCTTTTATGTTCTGTTTTGTGGCGACACGTAGCCTTTCCAAAGGATAATAAACTGTTGATATGAATTCAGCATTCCATTCAGGTTCAGATGTTTAATGTTCCATAGCGAGTATAAAGCACTATTATATTGCCCAACTTCAGCGTCATGCATAGTTTATTAGTACTGATAAACAAGCACAGAATGCCAAGATTAAAAGGCCTTGCATTTGCCATAGATTAATTCAAGATTTTTTATTTGAATGTCCCCCTGCAATGCACATTGCTAGGAAAACAAAATGTATACCTTTGCAAAGGAAACAAGTATACATGGGCAAAAAATAATGAGCTTTTTTGCCACTAAATAATGCCTCATTTTCTGTCCAATCTTAGTTTCCGTACAAGATCTGGTGGACTTTTGAATTCTTATTATTTAAATAAAAGGTGTGTTCATATTTCATATCTGAAAATTATATTTGATTCTGTTGGTACACTTTCATTATTTGGGTGATTACCAGAGGAGTAGTTGGAGTATTTTCTTAGAGTTGTCTGGATTTGCGATGAAATAACATAATACAGAAATTGTAAAGAACTTTTTTTTCAATCCAAGCAAAAATAGAATAAAAAAAACAAACAAAAAAAAACTTAAACTTACCTGACCTCAGCCTCTTGATTCATCTCTTACAGCCGGGTCCCGAAGCGTTCCAAGGCCAGCAGAGAGGGGTTGTCTCTCTACAGCAAGGGTGGGCAAACCTTTTGATTAGCGAGTCACAATGGGTTCTAAAATTTGACAGAGGGGCCGGACCAGGAGCAGATGGATGGAGTGTTTTGGTAACCTCACCTCATCTGAGAAAAAAAAATACATTTAATTTTAAATGAAAGTGAACAAAACCATTGCAACAAAATATATGTCTTGACACACCACAGTATTTAGAAAATAAAACATTATCAAGGTTTATTCATTCAATTTTTTTCAAGTTCGGCGGGCCGGATTAAGTCGTTTAACGGGCCGCATGTGGCTCCCAGGCCGTAGTTTGCCCACGCCTGCTCTATGTGACCTGAGAATCCCTAATGCCTGTCGCCCCGAGTTACCCTGCCAGGGGACAATAACACAATCATCAACTTAACTCCAATGATGACACCCAAACCACGATAAAAGTGACGGCTAAAAGAAAACAAAAATTCCCGTACAATGACTTGGTGAATGTTTGTGCTAGGGTTGTTTTGTTGAGCTCCCAGTCAGTCAAGGGGAGCGCTCAAGAACATCACACAACATGTACAGATTTTGAGAACTCGTCCGCATTAAGGCACCTCGCCTATTTTGGAAGAAATTTGGGACTGAAAATATCATTAGAACCTTTTGGGTCTAATGCATGGAGAGATTGGCACCAACCACATCTCCCATGAGGGATAATAGCGTGATACAAGCATGATTAAAAGCTATTTTAGTGTCTTGAAGAGAGTCTAAAGACTAAAAGATTGTCAGTACAGAAATAGACTCCTTCCACATCCATATATTCCTCAGACGATTTGGATGTTAGGCCTGTGGCTGAGGCACATTAGCATTTTTCAGCTATTTGGGATGGTGCTTCTGCTCTCATTAGCACTCCGCTGTGATTTATTTTAATGTTGTATCTAAAAGCGGCTGGGAAGCAGGGAATACCTCTAAAGCAGGTATACAAACAACAGAGTTGAGACGGCGCTTCTAATGCTTGTTTATTATTAATATCAGTGGAAACAACTAGTGGTTCAATATAAGCTCCATCCCCTTAACATGTTCATTAATAGATGTACAAATAGCACAAGATTGGTTTATGTCTTCCAGTATGAATCTCAAAACATGTTTATAGTTTACATTAGTGATGGGCATGACAGATCTTTTAGATGAACTGATTCTAATGATTCAGTTCCCTTAAAAGAATTGTTCATAAGATCCTTTCGCAGAATCATTTGTGCCACCCTAACGCCCCCCCCAAAAACAAAAAAAAAAAAACATTCCTCCCACCCGGGCACGGATGGAGTGAGTTTAAAAAAATGTTGCCGTAATTGTAATTTGTATTATTATTATTTCTATTTAAAAAAAAATACATTGTAAGGATGAGAATGGCAGTACAGCACATTCACTCACTGACTCATTTGCAAACGGGAAATGACATCGCGTTCTCTCACCGACTCGTTTGTGAATAAGAAATGACATTACTTCCTTTTCACCGAATCGTACGTGTGTGGGAAATGGCAGCGCAATCACTCACTGAATCGTTTGCGAACGGGAATTTAACTCGCTGATTCCGAGAACACCAATAGCGTGGCGGTATGTGAGTAAAATCATTTTACTGCACCCGTTGCCATGAAAGCATTCAAGATATTCCAGTCTAATGATTCTCTGACCGTAATTAATGATCCATATGCCCGCGTTAGCCAGCGTCTTTTCTCTAAGCTAATGCTAACTAAAAGATTCAATACGAGATGGAAATTCCCCTCATTTTGCTGACAGTCAGAGATGCGTAAAAAGGTCCCGGAAGATAACTAAATTATATTGTTGAGTGAGGGGTGATTTTATGCAACGAAACACATGTATAGTGTTATAAATGCAGCAAGCTCGATTTATATTCAGGTTCGTGATATGTAGAAAAGAAACAAAGTTGTTTTTCATAGTTTATGCATTTTTGACAAAGGAAAGCAAACTCCATGCTTTCTACTGACTGGTAAGTAACAAAGCATAGCAATAAACTACTCAACCAGCTTCTGCTTGTTTATAACTCAAGGCTGTGGTTCAAGTTCAAAGACGAATTTCAAAAGAGTTTTTTCTTCAGGGCGAGGTTTTGATCAGGAAACCTGACAAGCATCCGTCTTCAAAGGCTCACGGCACAACGAGATCAGCAAACTACAGACACAGATGTGGTCTATGATTTCAAACACAAATGTTTCTTGTTAGTCCTGCACTGGGTACGTCTCGGGGGATTTTTATGATCGTATGTCCAATAGTGGACCTCCAGCAGTTGAGAGAACGTGACCCAAAAAGAAAAAGGTTTCTCTTTCTTTCTTCGTTCAAAAAGAAATGTGCGGATATATAAAGATGTCACATTTGTCAACATATTTAGAAAACAAGTGGCTATGTTTTCAAATTAATAATATGTGATGCCTCATCACTTATCACTCCACTTTTCTGGAGTCGACTTCAAAATGATATGGAATTGAAAGAAAATGTTTACTTGCCTGTTTTTAAAACCCTCGTTAATTCATTTTCAACGATTCCCTTTGTTATTGTGCAACATTTCTCTACGTGTTCTCAAAGTGTTGACAATAATGAAGCCAAGAATGAGTTCAATAATGTGTTAAACAAAAAGCAATGTGATACAGTCTCTTTTCAGTCTGCCCACAAAGTGTGGTGAATTTCCATCTGTTAGTTGAAGAGCATTGGCCCTGACCTTCAGTGTTTTTGCAAAAGAAATATAAATATACAAACTCTTCTATTCAAAAGGTGCGTGGATGCTCTGCTGAACATATACGCAACCTTTGACACCACCAAGTGTGACGATAATTGCGCAAACTAAATAAACACTGCTCAAGCTCAACACTACTTTTCATGAGATATAATTGAACCTTGAAGTTAGTGGTCATTTTTAAAAACATGAAAATGCAATCCAAATTTTATTTTTATGCTTTTGCAAAGTTTGACTTATATGTATTATATATGATTTGATTTTGAACGTGCGTTTGACTAAATCAAGTAAAAAAACAAAATGTCACCACTTCAAGACTCCAAACAAAAAAAAAAAATAGGGATAGGTGTTGAGGGATTTACTTTTTACTGCTCAGAAACTTGCACAACCACACAAACGCTCACAAAGTAGGAGTTTCAGTGGTCAGTCAGTTAGTCGATCAGTATCACCTTGGCTTTCACATTAGCACATTCACAAGCCAAGAGTGATTTTTTTTTTTTTACTGCAATTCAAAAGGACAATGGTACTGTCTAACCCGGCTGTGATGTATGATATAAATAGTTGTATTGTATTGTAAAACAAAAAAATAATAATAAAATAACCTCTACATGAAAACATAAAGCATTGACCTATGGTTTAATGCATCAGAAATTAGCCCCGGTAATGATAATAATAATGTGTCAATATTGAATGGTAGAAGTTCAATTTCCACTCAAACAAGTGTTGGTTCGTTTTTGAACGATTTGTTCAAAAAGAACGAATCTTTTTAGTGAACGTGAGTGAATGCATCACTTCCTCAAGTGATTTGTTCTTTTCTCAGTTCATTTAAGCTCAATGACGCGCATTTGGTCAATCATCGCGGGCGACCAATCAGCAGCCAGTGTCAGATGGACGAGGGATTTTACTGACAATACTGCCTCGCTTTTGGCGGCCCGGACAATTCAGTGGCCCAATCTTTTGAACAATTCTTTTTGATGAACTGATTCAGTTTACTTAAATGAACTTTAATGCCCATCACTAACACGCTCAGCTTGGCTCAAAAAATAGAGGTGGGTGATAGTTAGAGGTGGGAGGATATGGTGGGTCAAACATTTTTCAAGCAACAGGGGGTAGGTATTGTGCTTTTGTTGTCAAAATATATTTTTACCAAGTATTGGATGGTTTTAACACTTCTTCAGCTTGGTGGAAAAAAAAAAAAAAAGACTTTTCGGTACATTAAATCTCAAGGCCTCTCCCATTTTTGAGGTGCTTGGATTCTTTTTAGTGGTACTTCAGCACCCCCGAAAATGGTCTAGACATGCCAGAGGTGTAGAGCAGGGGTGGGCAAACTTTTTGATTGGCGGGCCACAATGGGTTCTAAAATTTGACAGAGTGGCCGGACGAGGAGTAGCTGGATGGAGTGTTTTGGTAACGTCATCTCATCTGAGAAAAAAATACATTTAATTTTAAATGAAAATGAACAAAAGCATTACGACAATATATATGTCTTTGACAAATGACAGTATTTAGAAAATAAAACATTAACAAGGTTTATTCATTAAATATTTTTCAAATTCGGCGGGCCGGATTAAAACGTTTAACGGGCCGTATGTGGCCCCTGGGCCGTAGTTTGCCTACGCCAGGTGTGGAGCCTCTTTCTTTTCACACAATATTAAAAAATGAAGAAATCAAAATTGTGAGCCCTTAATATAATGACAATTTTGCGTGTGTGTGCCGTTCTCATGTCACTATTTTCTGTTTTCTTTGTGCTGTATGCTGTAGCTCTACATTTCAATTGCATTTCTGAATTAATGTCCTGTGCATTAGGCAAGGAACTTGAAACAACAGTTTGAAATTCAACAAATGCTGCATATGTCTCTGTTTGTATGTGAGCATCATGCTCAGTTGGTGGTCTCCATGGGATTCACTGTCGGCAACGTCGAGCCTGGAAACCAGACTTGTGCATTATGCATTACACGCTGGCTCGTGTCCCTCTCTGTTTTCTTCATTTGCCCCTGTCCTTCTTTTCATCTTCATTGCACTTTTTTCTTTTATTGCCGTTTCGCTCAATTCCTTGTCTGTCTGCAAGCTTCTCTTACTGCTTTACCCCCCCCCGCGACTCATTTTCTTTTATTTTCTCCCAATGTTTCTTTTATTGAAACCATGAGACTAATATTAGCAGTACCAAATAACGGTTACACCCAGCTGCACTTTAAAAAAAAGACACACGCGTACAATGGGAGGAAAAGGAAGAGTTTCGTTCATCTTGTTTAAAATAAAAAAAAAAAACATTTATTCATTCACTCATGATAAAATCCTCCATTTCATAACAATGACATTGCAAATGCGGACCCCACTCAGTGACTTCAAATGCAAATTGAAAACGTCATTGCATTTTTCCCGCTATTCTGCTCTTGCACTCTTCGGTCAAATGCCTTCCTTAAGTATGTTCTTTTCATGTATTGTATCTTATCGTGTCAGCATGCGCACACCTCCAGTGGCGGAGATAAATGGGAGTTGGAGTAGACGTGCTTTCGTTGTCTCCAACAACTGATACAAAAACGCCTCGAGTTGTGATACAAATAATAATGAAACATTTGAAAATGGGCGATTTTGCTTTCACGATGAATGGCCACCATTTAAAAAAAAAATGATGTAGTGCACAGGTTTACAAAGGAATAGCGATATACCTATTACAGACGGACAAAGCGCCGATCTAATTGACCAATTTGTCGTCTAAAAATTGTGCTACAATGATTTATTATTAAAAGCTATTGACATCTAAGAGAAGACGATCCGTTTGAACGCTGACATCATAGAAGCCAAGTGTGCTTATTGTGAAAGTGTTATAGCTGCAAGGCTTTATGGAGATGTTGTGAACCTGTTTCCAAAGGTAGTAAGAGAAAAATCAGAATGTCAAAAAAAACTATTCTTGATCATAACGTGCCATATTCATACAAATCACAAATTTATAAAGTCAAGCATGAAATAATCTGCAAGAATGCTTCAAAATGGAGACATTCAGACTTTCACATATAAAACCTACTGTCCTGTTTAAACGGCGAGGCAATAAGTTTTAAGTAGCGTCAGTCAGACCCAGACCCAGGCTGAGATTGGAAAGGACTCGTCTTCAAAAAGAACGAGGCAGACTAAGCCCTCTTGTATTGCAATTTGTTATCTTCCAAGTCTGGATTGAAAGGCTCCACGTCGTTAAAGCCAGGACACTGTTTCTGTTGGATGCTCTGTGCTTGCCTTGTTGTTTCCCCTTTTTTGCTGACCTTGGAGTGTTTTGCTCATATTCTTGCATCCTTCTTATTTCTATCGAGAACAGATAACACAGCAGCACACATTTCCAGTCTGATAAATATGCAGAAAAGAGCAGCCGGATAAACAAAGCATGATGAGTTGCCAGCTCAATTAATTAGCGCACACTGCTGTGCTGCAGTCTTGCTAAATTGCAGGATGTTAAAGGCATGATAAACCGCCAGGGTTGTCTTACACGTGGGGCATAACCTGCACAACTAAAGAAAACAGAACATGACACATTAGCAATTAATGTGTAGCAGGTGAAAGGCATTTCAATTTGGTGTTTCCCATCTAGATGAAAAAAAAGAGAGAAAATGACAACACACGCCACAACGCTATTTGGCTGTCTCATTCCTCTCCTTTCCCCCCCAATTTGTTTTACAGCCCATGTTACTATGTGACTCGCAGCATCAAATCAAATATAATTAAGAACAACCTTGGTTTGAACCAAAACCGATGAATAAAAGCTAAACCCAACAGCACGGATGCCAGTAAGAAGCAGAACATGACTCAGCACTTTGACCCAAGAGCGGCTCTTTCTGCATTCACGCAATTTTATTTCCATGTTAACATCTTGCCTATGAAGTGTTCCGCTTAATTCACCAAAGCTTATCTCCATGTGCAGCACTCTACCTCCTGAAGTCACGATAGACTTCAGAATTAATCTCGCTCTTTGGGTCTAATGAGTTTATTTCCAGGAATCTCCTGTGAAAAATTCTCAGTAACAAGTATATCAAAGTGCAAATGCGGAGCAAGCGTTTCCAAATGTACCAGGTGGAGAAAAAGGACAAACTTTTATTACTTTAAAAAATACAGTTTTCTCTTTGTTAAAAAAGTTTTTGTTACCAGCAAAATCCATTTTCCACCATGGGAAGAAAGCTTCTGTGTGTCTTGAAACTTCTGCACATGAAACATTTCAATGCTAAAATATAAATATATAACGGAAAACCCAATGCATCTGCAGACGGAGAAAAAAAAATGTCATCCATCGATCCTTACCCAAGTACAAGCCAGCTATTTCTTTGTATCGAAAGTAAAACACACCGCGCAAACTGACAACTCTGCAGGCCTTTTCGAGCAACTCCCTGAGATGAAGCTGGTTTCGGATTTTCACTCAAGTTTGAATTCTTTTAGCTCAAGGGAGAAAAATAAATAATACCCTCTTCGACTGGGAAAATAAAAAAATGTAGTCCCTGTTTTGCAGTTTATTGTTTGCAAACTTTTCACCATGACTCTGAATTACTATTCAACAATAGTTGGACATTTTTTAGCATACTGGCTCAATAAATACGGAGAATTCTAAACTATATTTGCTTCCATGTTTGCATCTTGTAGATTTAATATTTAGCGTGACCTCAAATTTATGTTTCGCGCTGTTTCTGTTTTAGCTAGCTCAATACGATACAACTGGATGTTGCATTTAGGAAATAAAAACAAAAAAACAAGCGAGCGTATTAACAGCTAGCTAGCTAATTAGTTAAATAGATAAATACACACGACTCATAAAAATATTCACAAGCTAAACGGTTCAAACTTTTGCTTCTACAGAACTCAAAAGTCGCGCTGTTTCTGTTTTAGCTAGCTCAATAAGATAAACTGAGTGTAGCATTTTGGAAATAAAAACAACAACAACAACAACAAAAAGCTGGCGTATTAACAGCTAGCTAGCTAGCTAGCTAATTAGTTAAATCGATAAATACACACCACTCACAAAAATATTCACAAGCTAAATGGTTCAAACTTTTGCTTCCCTAGAACTCAGATGTGTTGAGAAGCAGCAATGCCATTACGTGCCGGTAATACGTACAACATCAACGTAAATGCTGTCGCCAGTTCGAGTCCGGATCTTGACTGACACACGTGTCACTCCGTTTTTGTCTCCGACTTTGAAATCCGGCATCCCCCTCAGAGATGACAAGTGTCGGTGCGCCGGGCGGGTGGGTGAATACATTTCCTGGATATTTTAATACAGGTTATTAAATGTATTTGAATGCTCTTAGCTGGGTGGTGATTCATATCGGCCGCTCATATTGTTCGACGATGGAAACAGTGGAGCGTTTCAAATATGAACAGGGAAGATAAAAGTCTTTTCTCAATTCGTCATGGCTGATAAGGCTGAGTGTGACGTGCCAGGAACAGATCAGCTTTTCCCTATCGGTTCTCTCTCTCTTTCACTTCCTTCCTCACCACCTCCACCATTCATCTCCCATTATCTCTTATCTACCTGAGCTCACCTCCACCCACCTCTACGTGCACTGTGTGAGAATATACACACATTTCATGCGCTCTTTTTCCCTTAACCCTTACCCCAGTGAGATTATGAATCCTCTATCGTACAAACTGTGCATGTTTGGAATTGTGCTTGAGCACTGAGCATCCGGTTTTACTTTTTGCCATGCTTGTTTCTTTGGCTGCCGCAAGCATTTCCTTTTTTCTGTATATACCAGAAATTCTTTTGGCAGCTCCTTTCGCCTCTCCCTGTCTGCACCTTTTCCACTCTCGTCTATTCTTATCCTTCCGTATAGTTTTTTTTTTTTTGCAACCTGTTTCTCATTTTCTAACCTTTCTTTGCTTTTCCCTCGAGGACAGTTTTTCTCAGTGGGTCTATCTTCGGGACTCACCATCAATCCTAATCACCCAAAACAAGGAAAATACGAACTTCCACAATCCTGGCGCAGGTTTTGAAGACATTGCATGCTGTTTGCACTTCATTTTATCGGGTTTACCACTTGGATGATTTTTTTTTTTTAAATGTTCCATGGAGCACCGACATATCTGCTGTGTGTCTTCTTGAATATTCTCTTCACGCCCGCCAAGTATTTCCGTCTAATGGCGGTAACTCCATCCGTTGTGATTTTATGCATCTCTCATCTTAGGCTAATGGAGCTCAAATAGGCCTGCAGATCCCCAGAGCTGAAGATGTCCTCTACAGAGAAATTGTTCTTATAAGTCCCCATGCCACCTTGTTTTATGTACACGAGTAATGCTGGGCTTACACCTGACAAATTTCACAGCCTCAGACTAAAAAAATAAGTCAGAAGAGTGTTGCTGGAGTCACAACACGCTCCTGTTATCTTAATCGTTTAGTCTAAGGTGGTAATCTCGACTGTTTTAGATCAATCATTTCCTGTTTTTGGCCGCATGATAATGATGTTATCACAAGTCTTTCTTTCTTTGAAGTGAAACGATATAACCAAAAACCAATAGATAAGCTCTCACAAAACCAGAAACATGAAACTTGGGCAAAAGCATGATGGGAAAAATTGCATCGTGGGGAAAATGCTGAAATAAATCCACTTGTCAGCTTTTAAAGAATGACCCTGCAAAATTCACAGCCTTCGTAAAATCTGAGTATAAGATTGTGACTAAAATACTTGTTTTTGGTCCAAGTGTTTGTTTAGTTTCTTTGATCCTACTTTCTGCGTATCCCAGAACTTTGTTTGCCCTTTAATTTTCTTCCTTTACTAATTAAACACATTTCAGTTTGAACTACTCCTGCTTCCCTTTTTTTGGGTCCACCTGCATGGCGTACCCTCACAAAACAGCTCTCTTCATAATCAAAAGCTGCAGATAAGAGAAGCTCCTCTCAGCATTGTCTTCTCCCCCCCAGTCATAGTCCGGGACCAATTGAAAACAGGTCGCGACCCACTTTTCGGTCACGATCCACCATTTGAGAACCATTGCTCAAGGGGATACTGGTTGAAAAATGTTCCTCTCTCGTCAACAGCGTTTTGCTTGTTTGTCTTAGTCCCCCGGTCTCCCATTGGCCAATATAAGTCGGAAAATATTTACAAAAAGTATTTCTCGCTGGTGTACCCTTCTCGTTCAAGGTTTTTTTTTTTTTTGCCTTAATTTCTTTCTTAGTTTTCATGTCCTCTCTTCCCTGTAAACCCCCAGCCTCTTACCTCTTCAGTTTACTTTCTCACATCCCCTGTGTTGTGTAATATTTAAATGCTGTTGCCACTTCAAAGTGCCCTTGTTAGCTGATTGAAGCTCATTAAGGGAAGAAAACAAGCGAGGGGGGTTCATAAATGGCAGCCACGTTCATTAGAGAGGAAAGAGTCATGAAGGCAAAGCACGTGAGAGAGATGGATTGGTGTGTGGTCAGGTGGAGAAGGCTTTTCCAGGGCATCTCTGTGACCTAAATATGGATCAACTGTTTCTTTGGGTTTATTTTTCTGGGTTTGGATCATGTCTGCATTGTCCTCCTTTAACGCATGTCCGCATTCACATGGCGTGCGTGTGTTGCTATCCTTCAGATGTTGAGCTCTGACTGGAAAGGTCAATACTCCTCAGTGAGATGTTGAAATTCTTACAAATGTACCGAGGGCTGTCGCGTTTCAATGTCAAATCATTTTAGAACAAGAAGGCATGAAGGGTAGGATGTTTGTGTACTTTTTTGTTATCTCCATGCGTATTAGCCAAGTACACTGACCCTTTTAGACTGTTTCAATTGGCCTGCACTGCCTCGCAAAATAAGAAACACATTTCTGAAAAAGTAGCACATCTTATTTGGAACAGAAAATGACATTTTAGTCTGATGATAATATCCATCCAATCACTTTGATAACCAAAATTCCGAGTTGCCAGTTGGCTTTCTAACTGTTTTCCAAGGTAAAGGACGTGACCTGGCATCGGTTATGCAAAACCCAAAATATTTTCACATCAAGGGTGTGATATGATCGTTCCATCCCTGCAGGATGCCTCTTCAACCTGAGCTTTAATCCATTATTGATTTTCCGATCAACATGCACCAAACAGATTTAGGTCGATGTGGATGACTCAGCTGCACGCCTGACACACAACCAAAAAAAACAAAATACAAATAAAACGGGGCCTTTCAGTCCCAAGTAGTTCCAAGCTCCGAGGGTGCAAATAGACAAATGTACCTGCGAAAAAGCAGTGTCAGAAAACCCCCTCCCCACCCTCGTTGGCTTGAAATTGTGAGTCAGTGGGCTGTACAAAATAGCCTCTCGGCAAAAACAGTTGCATTTACCGAGGACTAGGTGGTGCACGACACAAAACTATGGACTTTTGGGGGAATGAGCTTCTGAGCAAGATGATGACCGACAGAAACACCAGTATGACCTTAGGGGCTCTTTAAGCTTGCACGACAGCATAACAAGCAGCCTAAAGAAACATGACAATCCTATGGGAGAATGGCCCTAATTGACTGGAGATGGGCCCACAAGCTCTGGACCAGCACTTTAGCAATTCCAGACTAACTAGAGAGCAACTGACACTGGCTTGGGCCTGCAGGAACTGGCAGGAAAACGGCTACAGATAGGACACAGATGAGAAGATTGTGCGTCAATTTATTCTTATTTTTTTTAATCCTCCCTTGTGTCCCCTGACAGAGTTGATTATTTTGGCATTCTTGCTGGCCTGAAACGTACCGAGAAGATAGACGACGGAGCATTTAGGAGTTTCCAAATAAGGGCAGCCAATAGCTCTCGAAAGAAACACCGATTGACAGCGAGACTAGCGGGAGGTAAAATGAGGCAAACAATGGCAGAAAGCCTGCATCATAAAAGTCGAGCACCAATTTGACAATTCATGACCTTGAATTAATTGTGCAGAAAATCTCTGTCCCGGAAATGTCCTGCCACAATTTCTTTGCTCCAAGTAAAGGAAGATATTCACTGAATTATTCACCTCATTAATTACCTTGATGAGGGCTTGCGCTTTTGTTGGCTCCAATGCTAATCTTAGGATCACTGACTCAAATTCCCATAATCCTGAACCTTGCATCAGTCACTTTCCATGGGGCACAGCGGCTAACGAAACGACTCGTTATGAGACGAAGTAACGATAAAGATGGGGCAACAATATATATATATATATATATATATATATATATAGCATATCGTGGCTGCCCTGTGAAAAACACGGATGTCCAATTTTGTATTTTTAAAACGACAAAAGATATTCAAACGCTGAGAAAACAAAAAGTAGCTTCTCCAAATAACAAAAACATCAAAAGATGGCATTCGGGGCTGACTTCACTGCAGCATAACAACTAAACTGCGCTTCACCATATTAGCTTTGAACTCTGACGGACTCAAATTTTCACACCTCCAAGCCCGACAGGTTTTTCATTTGTTACGATAATGATGATAATCGCCATCTTCTCTGAATTGGACGCTGGTCACTCCCAAACCTTTCACAATCCAGTTCACACCACGACTATATGGGAACTAAAGCCAGCTCATTATTATTCTTTAAATTAAGCCCTGGAGAAGAAAACACGATAATACAAATTATTCCTGCTGTTCATTCAATATGTTGTTTACATTTGTACAGCGCATCTGTGCTTTTCCTTTTTCAATAATGGAGGTGGCAGTGGCGGAGTCCCAAAGGACTCCAGCTGAGGAAGGACCAGGGTAGTTCTGTTAGAAGCTCACAGCAACTGAGAGTAAACAGAATAAACAATTGAGTGATCGATTTTCCACTTGCTTGACATCACACAGATGACGCTGTTCATCTTCCTGCCGAGGGAACTCCACTTTGCGAGAATTAAAAAAAAAAAAAAAAAAAAGTAGACAGCTTTACATATTGTTATTTTGTTTTTTTAACAGATGGGGAAATTGGTATTGCTGCCTTTGCAAGTGTTGATTGTGTCTCTTCTTTAAGACTCATTACAGTTTTTCCAATGCTTTCTTGACTGCTATTTATTTTCATCATTATCCAAAACATATTTACTTCCTCCATCACTCATCCAAATAGGAAATGAGCAAAGCAAAAGTGTTCCATATCCTCTTTTTTTTTTATAGCTACAAATATATTTTTGCTCCCGATGGATTCACACACAGTCGGAAATGAATTGAAACTAAATTATTCCCAAAGTACTAAATCTATCTCGAATTACTGGGCACTTGTGTCTTTGTACAGGTAAAATATGAGAAGAATAAAGATAAATGGTGAGATGAGAAATTCAAGGTGAGTTTCTGTGACAATTTGCGGTTAGGCTGCAAATGTTTTACCTCTTTATTCATTATATTTTATTGCTAAACATTTGGAAGAGTCGTGCGCAGTATGTTACGTATCTGCAAAAAAAATCCATCTCAGCTGTTTTAGTTTCCGTTTTGTTTTGCCGAAAGCAGCAGCAGCAGCGTGGACAGCATTTCTCCATTGAAAGAAGAGCAAAGAACAGCACAATTCAGCCGTCTCCAAACTGGCTAGTGCCAAAAAAGCAATTGTTCTTTACTCTTTGGTGGCTGATACATGAGCAACTCATTTGGTGCATGATGGATGTACTGTAGCGCGGAGAATTTTCATGCAAGCATTTTTTTTTTTTTAAGTGCCTTCATTTTTCAAACTCTTTGTACCAGTCTTTGGTCCGATGTAAATGTGAAACAAACCATTTAATGTGAGTGTGTATTGACATGTCTGTAGCGCACTACAACATGAAACATTGGGACCTTCAGCAATTCTACAGAAGAAGCTTAGGTGGGCAAAGCCGCCAGAGTGACAGGCGTGCTGAAACAATACAATATGGATGACAAAAAGGTAAACGTGTGGCTGCACCTGCCCAAGGTTTTTTCCTCTGAGGGATGCATGAAGAAAAAAACAAAGGATGCAAGGGGCATTTTGAAATGGCTTGACTTTAAATTTAGTCAACAGGCTGAATTGGAAATATTGCTATGTTGCAGCTTTTTGTTCACAGTATGAAGTAGGATTTTTCCGGTTTATGGGATGACCTGTGGACTTGCAACCCACTCGAATAGATTTGCTCGTGCGCGAAGCAGCAGCCGAATCACATTTGCACATTCAGAGCCAAACAATAGCAATCTGGAATAGGATGACAATCTGGAAAGCAATCTTCACTTGTGGGTTGTTCATGTGATGTGTTCATGAATTGAAAGTTGACGCAAACCATTTTTTGCTTTTGGAGTTGAATTATTTTTTCGTACGATGAGAAATTCTGTCACTATTTTAGTTGTAAATTATTTCTTTGTATCCAAAAAGTTGATATTTTATTAATGGTAGAAGTTGAAGTTGTCAAGGCGTGTCGCAACCCCAATTTGGAGACCTGCCCTTTTAATGCTAATACTAAAACCTCTTTGTCTTTGCGTGGAGGCAAAATTTGAGCGCTTTCCCTTCACTTCTGTACGCTACTTACACTGCTCATGATGCTTCTATTTGGACTGATTTTTTCCCATTTCAAAACTGGATTGCTTGGATGCTTTTTTTGGAGGGGGGGGGGGTTGTGGGGGCAACAATTTTTTGGAATAAGGCCGGAGTTTCGAGGCCGGATGTGTACCGAGATAGCGGGACTAACCGTCAAAAAGGGTCAAGGGCCCAGCTCTGCCGTGGCGACATAAATTTGACCTTTGAGGAAACAAAGGACAGTAAGAAAATAAATGTCTGATACTGCATTATCTGCAGCAGGGATGGGCAACTTAAATGATGGCGGTGGGGACAATTTTTCATTAGTGCTCCTGGGGGGGAACCACACGCTTTCGAACGAGATGTATGACAAATGCTGTTTTAAAGATGGACAAAATACATGCTTCAAATATCTTTTTTAAATTAAAAAAAAAAAATTTTATAAGAATTTTCAATACACGTGTAAAAGGTCCATTATCCTAACCCAATAACAAAGGGTTTGAAGCAAACAAAATAAATGCAAATGGAAATTGATATGTCCATTTAATAACAGCACAAAACGTCTGAAGAAGAAACCAAAATGAAGTGCTACAACTCATTTTCTACAGTACATTTCCTTCCACAAACTACGTTTGTCTGTCTCATCATTCCAAATCCGCCCAACAAAATATTAGGCCTACACACGTTGTAGTATAGAGCAGTACAAGACCCAGTGTAAGCACAACTAAGACATGTCTGCCATCTAGTGGTGATTGGTGATATTACAACAGTTGACCCATGCATATCCACAGTTCAGCACTTCCAGATTTTTCAATATTTTTCCGTTTGGATTTTTCATGTTTTTCTTTTCGAGATTTGTATCCCCCGCCCCGCCCAAGTTTTTTGTGAAGGACGCATACCAAATGTGCATCGGCAACTTTTGAAGAATTCTTACGGTTTGTTGAAAAAAAAAAGAAATAAAAAATTGACAAGTCCACCCTGAGAACACGTACCTTTTTCATCCCTTTTTCATAGTGTAAAAAAAAGTATCCATTCTGACACTCTCACATGGCCCATTTTTTTTTTTTTAATGACAACACCTGGCTGCTCTTTGATTGCACCTTTCATTTAAAAAATGACAAACAGCGAGATATAGCTGTACTGTATGCCAGTGTATGGAAGACTACAAGAGCAGAAAGAGGCACTGCATTCATAATGACTTGGGCTTGCAAAAGGCGCTATATGCTTGACTGCTTTGGGGACTATGCATTCTGCCGATTAGAATATTTCTAAACTAATTCCTGTTATCTAACGACTGTATTTGAATGGATGTATATGTGTTGCTCTGGTATATTGTGCGTGATTCAGCTTGCAAATGAGCAAGTACACGAGGCAGAGAATGGTTTGAATATACAGTATATGCGTATACACACATAGACAATTATATAACGTTAAATACACCTTCCATTTCTTTTTAAAATCCCCTTCAGCTGTGTGTGTTGCTTACTCGATTCCTCTGCAACTCAAAGAGGTGCTGCAGTCTGACGCCACTTTATTTAGAGTTATCTTAAGACACAATTTTCAATTGTGTGTGCGCGGATGTGTGTTGAAGGTGGTACAGCGAGTTCCGGTGTCTGAGCTTGTCCTGGCACCATCCGCTAGATTGTACTAATGCCATAAATGAATCATCCCAAGAACCTTGGAAGGCATGTAGAGTGCCAGCAGTGTTTCCGTAGCGGGGAATATTCCCAGAAACCCTTGATGACCTTGGAATAAATAAAACAAGCGCCACCCCCCCTTTCAGAAGAAATATAGTCGACTCACCTGAATTAAAATGTTTCTAGCCAGTAGCTGGATTTAATTAGCTGTCAAAACATCGGGTTGACTGTACAGGCTGTCACCATGCAGTGCTTAATGTCAGCTGACATGTCATTTGAGGAAACCAAGTCCGCTTAGACGTGACGTGCAGGATCAAAATCAATCTGCAGGATTAAATTGATGCAGTGTTACACTGAGCAGAAGGAAGTGTACTTTATTGACTTGATCACGGCCACCCACAAACCTGTCTCTAATTGGGAGATGAAGCCAGTAGCCATTTGAAATTTATCATACAACCGCTGGAGTCGGTCTCCATGAAGTCAAAATATCCTCTGACATAGTGCCATGTGTAAGGCTACTGATCTGAAACGAGAGTACATCAAGGGGAGGCCGGATTTTTAAACCTGAGATCCAAGGCTGTGGCTTTTTGGAAGTAGTACTTTTGAAGATTTTTTTTCCCAAATGTCCAATGGCTTTTTTTGACTAAAATACTATCGTTCCCAAATGTGAGTGCTATGGATTTGAGCATAATTTCACACACAACAATAATGACATGTCCTGGAACTAGTGATGGCAAAATGAAGCTTCAAATTTGCTTCATGAACCAGTTGTTGTATTTTTGAGTCCTGTAGATGGCACTGTTGGTTTAAATAAAGGGTTTAAAAAGTGCAGAGTCAGCGTGCTTTTGAACAGAGAGTGCCATCTGCTGGAGTCCAAAAATACTACAACTGGTTCATGAAGCAGATTTGAAGCTTCATCTACCCATCACTACCTGGAACACCTGTAAAGTTAAGGTCAATCTGCATAGAAATACAATAATGCTTTGTTTTACCTGATCTTAGATTTGAACTACAAGGTTTTTTTTTCCTCCGCGCCCTTCAGCAACAAAGCTAATTAAAATCTAAATGAAAATTTGCATCCCTAATCTTGATGAGGCTGCACTTAAAATTGGCTCTAGGTGTGAAAACACCCGCCTTAAGTCGAACCTCTTGTTCAGTGTCATGCTATTATCCACTCTTAAGGTTGCATTTTTTGGGGGGGGGGGGGTAAGAAGCTCGGTCATCCGGGAGGGGATCAGAGTAAAGCCGCTGCTCCTCCGTCTCGAGAGCAGCCAGATGAGAAGGCTTGGGCATCTTGTCAGGGTGAGGTGTTACGGTTTTATCACTTTGGGAGGAAGCCCCCCGGAAAGAACCTGGATGCGCCGAAGAAACTACATCTCTCGGCTGGCCCGGGAACGAGTCGGGATTCCCTCAAAGGGCTGGAAGTGGCCAGGGAGAGGAGGAGGCTGTTGCCCAAGAAGTAGATTGATGGATGGATTCTAAAATATTACAAGGTAACAGCGCTGGAGATTACGTTTTTACTATTGCCGTAATAAATATTTGGAAACACACAGTTGACTTTTACCATTTCTGTTCTATGCATGGATGAATGGAGCTTGAGAATGTAGAAAAACAAAGAAGAAGATTAGAAGAGCAAAAGTGAGGGCGATTTAACCCCACAAAAAAAGTCATGATAACACACAATTTGATTTTTACATTTGAAAAAGGAACACCAAGCACTTATAGTCTTGGATAATGGCTCTGCTCATGACTAAAAAAAGCAATTTTGTCTGAGCAAGACGATGGCGCTAAGCTTTGGTCATACAATAGGTTTGTCTTTTTTTTTCTCTTTTTTGTCTAAATATCATGCGGTCGCTCGTCTGTCTAGTTATGTGTTCACAATCCTACTATAATTAATTCTCATTTCCAATTTCCTTTTTCATTTCATCCCGTGAAAAAAAAAAATATCGCTCAGGTGATTAAAAAACCAAGTGTGAGAAGCTGTCGGAAAGGTCACACATGCATGCATGGACACACACTTGAGTACATCGGTTTTCACACGCACACCAGACTGGTTTTGTATTTTCTACTTACAGAAGCGCAACCATAACAACATGCATATATTTAATGTATGGAAACGCAACGGCTTGTGCAAAAGAATACATTTAAAAGTCACTTCAATTTGACGAAAAAAAATGACAAAACCAGTATGATTCAAAATAAGAGCACAGAAATTCATGTCAATACACACAATAAATCTGTCAGTAATATAACAGCTTTTTTTTTATTACAAATCTTACATTAAAATACATTCTCTAATTTATTGTTTAAACGACACTCACTGTAGTAAATATGTATAGACAGTTGACTAGATGCAAATTTATGAGGTTCTTACGATGTTTAAAATAATCACACATCAACTTAATGAAATCGCATTCTGCATTCTCCAATGAAGCCTGGATTCAAATTCGCACTGCCTGGGTTAACCGCGAGGCCAAACTCGCCTCACCTTGGTCCTATCCATTGAATTCAAGAGGATTCAGCATGTCAAGTCAAACTTTCAATGGGGAAGTCAACTCCCCCAAAAAATCTTGGCAATGAAATGTTCAATTTGCATTCACTAGTCTAAACATGTCAATCGGATGAATATGCGTTAAGCAGCAAAATCCACTCGTTTTTAACCATCTCAAGGGGCGGCCATTTTGTCACTTCTGTCGACTGAAAATGACTTCACAGTTACTCAGTTAATGACCAATCACTGCTCACCTGCTTTCTGAAGCTGAGCCATGATTGGTCGTTAGCTGAGCCCTTAGCAACTGTGACGTCATTTACAGTTGACAGAAGTGACAAAATGGCCGCCGTCGGAGATAATTAAAAACAGGTGGATTTTGCTGCTCAACTCAAATTCCAGATTATTGCAAATTGTTTTCTGGGGTTGATTTCTCCTTGAACGAGAGAAACGGTGGATTGTGCGCCCCAAAACGGAATGTTCATGAGAATAGATATCATTAAATATTCATTTACATACTGTTTATCCTGCTAATGCAAAAATAGATACTGAAATATTTTTATTTCATATGAATATTTTTATAACTTATTTTCTCTTCAAGGAAAGTTATGTGGTATCACTGCACTCCATAGTGACTTCCAAAGTCAATATTTAATCACGCTTCGATTAACATTATCAACTCTTTTTGACTGTTCTAAGCCACACACGAAAAACGATAATCCATCACAACTGAAGCTACCATCCATGCCAGGCCCCAAAAACTATGAAATACAATATACTGTATGGGTTTGATTGCACCAAGTACTTACATTATTCTTATTATTATAATGCATGTTCATTTCTTTCCGGCATTTTCTTTCAATGGGCAGTTAAGGTGCTAACAGAAGCATTGACCAAAAGTTTGAAGTCATTGTAGTTTAACTAAATATTTAAAGCCCATTGGGATAATACATTTTAAATTAAAAATCTGTGCAAATATTATCTACAATTTACCACAGGGGTTAGCTAGCTGTAATTGGTTGGCTGTTTCTGCCATTCAAGAGTGACTTTCTTCATGTCTTTGTATGCGTCTACAAGGGCCCATTTCTCTGAGGTCACATCTTCTGTGTCGTCTGAAGTCCCCGTTAGACTGCAAATGTGTGTGTGTGTGTGTGTGTGTGTGTATTTTTGTATTTGCAAGTCTCTGTGTGTATGTTCCAAGCAAAGCTTAATTGAATAGGAGGTTAAGGCCATAGCGATCCCTTATGGTACGGCCTCTAAATGGAGCCATGGTGGTGAGCGACCAAGGGGAAATTGAGCTTAGAGACGGAGAGAGCAAAAAAAAGAAAAAAAAAAAAAGAAAAAAGGAGGCCAATGTGTCTATAAATTTGACAATCCTCTGAGAGTTTGAATAGAAAGAAAGACAAAGAAAGAATAGCTAAATGTGAGCTCCCTAATGAGATAGTACATGTTGTAGAGTAAAAGAAAATGGGAGCAACACAAAGGAGGAGCGAGAAAGAGAGAGACGAAATGTGCCTCTCTCCAGAGAGCGAGCGCCGCGACCAAGGGAGCTGTCCTTGGTTCTGTATAAGCCCGTTGGCAGAAAACTAAGACAAGCAGCTGGCATTGAGAACAGATAAACGATCCCTGTATCACTCTTTCATCATGTCTTCCTCTGTGTGTCTGCTTACGTTCATCACTGTGTGTGGGGGGTCTTGAAGCCATTCACAACTCTCAGGTCATGTTTGTTCTCCCAATGTATCTTATTTGTATTACCTCCGCCATGCGGGAGTGCCGGAAGTGTTGCTTGCATTATTGTTTGTTGGTATTTTTAGCAGAATTACACAAAACTATGTTAGTGGTTTCCACGACACTGATGGGTGGCATGTGTGCTGAATTTTATTTTATTTTTTTATTTTATTATTCTATTCATTTATTATTTTTGTGAGGATCAGAATACATGTTTGGATACAGTAATTGACCATTTGTGCTCAAGTGCCTTTTGTATTAATTATTCAGGTAATATGCAAGTTTTCAACAAATCCACATTGTAGCCCATGTCGTTTTCAGCAATATATTCGAAACTGGTCTGTGGCACCAGTCAGCACTCCCCGCAGCATCCCATTCTGTTCTTCCTGTGGGACTTAGTCCACACATCAATAGGAGCTTTCACGCAGATTTCATACAGTCCTGTGGGGGGTGGGTCGGCCTTTAGCAACAGCCATGTCAACTCACATCCCCAAATCACCTCTGACAGGATAGCCTAAGGCAGTGCTTCTCAAATAGTGGGGCGGGCCCTCCTGGGGGGGCATGGTGGACGGTGCGATGCTGAGGGGGGGGGGGGGGGGGGGTCTGTGACTCAGGGGAACATGCTTTTTTTCCCGCCGTACTACAATAAAGTGTAATTACACATCTTCTCCAGTAGTTAGCAGTGGCGCTCTCATTGCCCATTGTGCGCAGCGAGTATTAATTCTACGGTTTAGGTTTGTTTTGCAACAAGAATGCTATTATTTATAGTTATGGCGGAGAGTAGGTAGTGGTGGGGGGTGCAATTTGTTTTCTTCTTACTAGGGGGGGGTAAAAGAAAAGAATTGAGAAGCACTGGCCTAAGGCATCCAGTTGTGTCACATGACCCTTCCGTAGTGAGTAAGTCTTCAAAAGCTGAGCCATTGTTTTCCGTTTAAAAAAAAAAAAAAAATGTTGGATTGATAGAGCCCCACACAGCAAACATTTTTTGATAATACACATATTTCGAGTGGTAAGACCTTGCTTGTTTCAAACCAGCAGTTTACATTATACTATTACAATTCACAGCAACCTGGCCATACTATCAAATAAGAGGAGCGGGTCACTGTGAAATAAAATAATAAAATAAAACAAAGACACGCAGCAAACAATTTGTGTTCCTCCATGGCCGCCAGACAAAAAAAAATATCACGCAGACAGGCTGTGTCAAAAAAATGGTTGAATATTGGTATTTGAAATACATTTATATGACTTTATTCGAGAATAAAACACTTAAGGCATTATAGTATGTAATGAAAACACAACAGGAGACTTTTTGTGGGCTGGCCCTGATTCTTCTAAATAGAGTGGTGCCCCCCCATATGTGTTAATTTTAAAATGATTTTATAATTAATAACAGTCTTTAATCATTATTGGTTCTTCGATAGCCACACCTGCTAGCGCAGTCCATTAATAACCAGCCAGAGAAGCAATGGCATTAATCAGGTCCGATGCTTTGTGCGTGTTAAGTACCTACATGTGATCGAGTGGTCAAGTGACTTTTTTCCATTATTTGTAGTCGTTTCATTTCTCTTATGTGTACGGTGGGCTGTTATCAGGATTCGTTGGCAAGAAGGCGAATCACATTCATTATTTGATAGTATTTTGCATGCCCAGGCACGCGTCTGTCGTGCTCATTTATATTACACAAGGTGGCTGTTCTAATTAATAATAGTCAAGGAACTATCGCATTGCAGTAATAGTGCAACTCATCTACACTGCATGTGCGTGAGCACGCCCAATTGTCCCAGGCCACTGATTGCCCATTAAGTCAATTATTTGAACTTCTGTAATGTTTCCAGAATCATGTGACCCACAGCTGAAGGGTGTTCTTGAGAACAGGTTATTTGAAAAGGAAGTAAACCATGACATAAGGGAAAATCGGAATTGTGCGATTTTGGTTATTATGATTCTCGTGATTATTCTTCTGCTCACTAGCATTTGTTTTTTATGGCTACATCCTGACTTTCCGCTGGTTTCCGCCTAACCATATATCAGGCGCAACTAAATGTAACGATACAATTGGTATGAATATTGATCATGCATGTGCTTGTATTATAATTTTTTCTGTTATCTATAGTTGAGAAGTTTCCATGGTAGTTTGTCTTTTTAGTGATAAATTGCAGCTCCCGTCCGTGTTCGATTGGCCAGCGCTACAAAGAGTGCAAGCTGGCCCAAAAAGAATAAGTGCCTGACTGTTGCCTGGCAAATTAGGGGGTGGGGAACAGCAGATCGTTAAGTTAATTAACTTACACCTGCGACTTGTTCCGTATCATACATTACCGTGTAATTAACTAGCGCTTTCTTCACGTCCTAAATTAGCGATTTCGGGATGTCCTTGTATCGATGTTGGTCGCAACTATGTAATGACAATAAAAGCTGCGATAGTGATAAAGCAAGCCAAAATTTTGAAAAGACTTTCCGAAGGAGCGGTATGAGTATCACAAAGTGCAAGAGAGAAAGAGAACAAGCGAGGGTATTATGGGCTCATGTGAAGTCCTGGTACGCTAGAGGCTAAAAGTGTTGGTACACCGTACCAGACCACTTAAACCACTGAGCAGGCCAACACTTTTTGTTAGATTGATAGATCCCCAGAGCTGGCAGACATTTTTTGATAAACACGATTCCTTTTGCTTACAGAACAGTAATAAACTGTTCTATGACAACATTTGGAGGATTTTGCGAGGAAATGCAATCCTGCTTATACATATAATCTTCGACGATAAATCAATACAACTAAATTGGGCTCCACGAAAGATTTGTGGAGGCGATTTCGATTGATCTCATCTCAGTGCAGCCCATTGAAATCACTCCCTGCCACCTTGAGCCGGAAAACAGAATGAACAGCTCCGTTTAATGGAGGAGGTATTTCAAGCCGCCGGTCTAACTTTCTACAATCTTAGAGAGGTTTTAAACTGATATCTAAAGTCTTTTTTTAACGGGTGGGACTGATTGCTGGCGAGATTGGCCTTGGGTGCTATGGGAAGGGGTCTTATGTCGACGTAAATTCAACCGATTTAACTGAAAAGACGAATTTAAGTCGATTGGCTGCACTTGAGTTCGTTCACATGGCATGTTTTGGAGTGATTGGAATGGCCTCTCTTGTTCTTTAACTGTGCGAAAGCACTTGAATAGTTCCATTCAAAAAAGATTCATTCAGTTTGTCATCCTTTGGTTCATGATTCAGCACCAAGGTTCACATTCACATTTGCCGACTAAGGGACAGCGGGTGTCAGTTATTGTAAAGCAAATTTCCCTTAAACAAATAAATAAATAAATAAAATAAATTAAAATTGAGATTTCTTGACCCCAAAATAGCAAGGTCAAATTGCAATAGATTAAGTTATGGTTACAAATGAAAACTCCCGATAGAATTTCGCAATTATCTGCGAAGTAATGCAACCCAAACATGCACTAAAATGACTAAGTGTTATATGCTTTAATTTCCTTGTGCCCTCCAGCCGCCCTTCCCATACTTGTTGCATAATTGCCTCAAAAAGTCAAAGGAAAATCTGATGACCTCTGGAACATAGCGCTTGGAACTCAGGAATTTTGCGCTACTTTTGGCTTAAACTTTCACCAGCAACTTCAAAATTATAGACAAACTCCGAACCATGGTGTATCTGGATATATATGAAGTTGTGAGTGTTGCTTTTGTATGTTGTAGTTGAAAACTGAAAAAAAAAAAAAGGCACCAAAAAAATGACACTATGTGAGGGTATTCACGCCTTTAAATTATATATAAATCCAGTATATGCCAGGTGGATTCTCTCCAGTAATGAGCACTCTCCAGTGTCTGCAAACCTACCAGCCGAGACATCATCAAAATAAGCCACACAATCTCGACTGCCAAAGCACCACCCGTTAATGGAGACAAGTCAGAGAGAGGGCAGCCTGCATGACTCTTCACAGCCGAGAAAATAGACCCAGAGGAAGCAAAAGTAGGACTTTTGTTTTCAATATTTGTGGAAAATGACAGCAATGCCTGATTTTCTTCCACGTTTGGATGAAATACAACTACAGATTGTACCATGAAAAAGAATTCAGCGGTTTTATCCATGTTACGATGGTCAAATGTAACTAAAAACAGATGACAAAACAATTGTGGAGCAATATCTTTTTTTATTTGTCCATCTGCTCATTATTGTTCTACATATGGCAGCTTCGTTGCCTTTTAAACAAATGGAGACTCAAACATGACCCCTCTCAGAGGAAAGAAAAAAAAGAAACGCTGTCAATGGTGTTGAAATGCTTAGGCAGCCCCAAGAGAGCCAAAATAGCAAACTTAATTTGCATGAAGTTCAAAGTTCAGTTTTGCCTCTGCGAACATGACCAACATCCGGACTGAAATCATTCCAAATAAGGATAATGATCACAGAAGATCACAAGATAAAACCCATTTCCTGCGGGTTGCATCCAAGTGTTCTATTTTGAACATTAGCCAAGATGTTAATGGGAATGGCAAGGTGAAGAGCAAGGCCAGCTGAAGTGAGCGATTCACGGTTATGGCCTAGTGAAGTGGTTGCCAACCTTTCCAGAGCAGCAGCATACAAGCACTAAATGAAAGTCTGTAGCGTAAATTATCCAACGGAGGATATCATTAAAAACGTTTCTAATTTTTTTCGGGAACCACCAGGAAAAGCGAAACTAAATGACCTGCTGACATGAAATAGCAGTGAAAATAAAATGAGCAATGCTCTAAGATTACAAGCAGCACAGAACTCAACATATGCAGGATTAATCATGAAAACGGGAGACAAGGAATTCCGCAAAAGGATTAAATGGCAATCAACGTGAGGGGAAACATCAAGACGCATGATTAAAGGGATTTGAGGAACATTCACAGAAAAAAAATGAAAATTAGAATGTGAATGCGGACCGACTGACAGCCAGTAGCACGGTGCAAAATACAATGCAGAGAAAAAATATAAATATTTTTTTATGTCTTAGAAAAACCACAGTATTTAGAAAATAAAACATTAACAAGGTTTATTCATTTATTTATTTAGTTTGGCGGGCCGGATTAAAACGTTTAACGGGCCGCATGTGGCCCCCGGGCCGTAGTTTGCCCACACCTGATATAGACAGTTACTCTCCATTTGGAATGCAGTCGATCAACATGTCTGCTTCCTTATTGTCCTAGTCCGGTTAATATAAGGGAGGTCAAACAAAGGCGAGCTGCAAAGTAAAAACACGGGAGGTTCACCAGCTTCATGCTTGGCTTCATGCTGGGTCAATTTCCTTGGAATCAGGACAAATATTATTTGTATGAATTATTGAACAAGCTCTTCATGTTTGCAAGAATGGTTTTTGATTTCATTCCTTCTTGTAATCTCTACCTCACCCCTCGCTCCGTATCAGATGGACAGCCATAATGTCTCATCTTTGAAGACAATACACATCAGATAATGAGGTCACATGTTTGATAAGCAGACTTGATCCTTCTTTGAGTTTCTCACCAGGCTCCCAAAGTAAGAATAATTAAAGAGTAGGTGATCTAATGATGTATGCATGCGTCACTGAATATAGTTTCCATGTGGATTTCTTTAATGGAAGGATAATTTGTGGCAGGGTATTTTATCGTCGCGTTCCACAAAACTGGAAAAGGGTGAACTATATCCATACAGGAGTTTAAAGGAAAGAAGAGCTTTACAGCCAAGCCATGTTTACTAAGAAGCCAGAAAGGAAGCTTATCAGCTTTCAGTTAGTTCAAGAGATCTCAGTGGTCCCCGGCAACAACGAGCACAAATCTCTCCAAAGCAATATATAGAACCTTTTAAACTTGACCTGTCCTTATTTATATTCCTCCGAAATAGTCTTCACCCTGCCATCTATTCTTGCAACAAATGTGTTCAATGCTTTGGACAGGCTAATCGGGGAAGAAAAATGCCCTGAAGTACTTTTGTAATTGGAGTAGTATTACAGATTTATTGATTTCACCGAGAAGTGAAGGAGGCATATACGGAAACATTCAGACCATGGACGATGCCATCTCAAATTCGACAACACCCTTCATCTCTATACCTAGACATCAGATGAAATCATTGCCTCACCAAGAGAGTCACCACCCATTGTTTTGTCTATATGAAGTTTTGGGCCATAGAGCAGGTGCGGGCAAACTACGGCCCCGGGGCCACATGCGGGCACGTTAAACGTTTTAATCCGGCCCGTCGAACTTGGAAAAAATTAAATGAATAAACCTTGTTAATGTTTTTTTTCTAAATACTCTGATGTGTCAAACACATATTTTGTTGTAATGCTTTTGTTCATTTTCATTTCAAATTAAATGTATTTTATTTTTTTCGATGAGGTGAGGCTACCAAAACACTCCATCCATCTGCTCCCCTCTGTCAAATTTTAGAACCCATTGTGGCCCGCCAATCAAAAAGTTTGCTCACCCCTGCCTTAGAACTTGAACATTAAGTTGCAATTTTATTACATTAGAAGGCCAACATGACAGAGACGGAGCCAATATACACCCCGCCAAAGAGTATGAAACGGGATACGGGGTTATGGTAATGGGATGGCTGATTGAGATTTCAGTACATTAATTGGGCCTCAGGAGAGGGCCGGACTAAGTAGATGCGTTAGATAGTGAGCTCAGCAAGAGACAGACGTGTGGGTTGGAAGCTGGGGGTGATGAGTGGGTCGGTGCACGCAACAAAAAAAAGAGAGAAGCGAAAATGAGGAAGAATGTGCTGGGTATGGATGAGGGAGGTGGCAGGGGGTTGGCGGGCTTGGTGAGAGAGTGAATATGTGAGGGCACGAGGTGGTGACAGCGAGGATTTGATGCGGGGAGTTCATCCGAGTGGAACGAAATCGTCACAAAAAAAAAAAAGAAAAAAGAAAAAAGAGGCACTTGTCTCCTACCGAGCAATGGCAACCGCAGACAAAACGATGAGACAGCCATAAAGTATTAGAAGATTTTTCAAATGATCTTAATGAAATTAAAATAGACTACTTTAAAGCCAAGCAACAGTGTGAGTTTTATTTTTTTGAATTCATGGTCGAAAGCACATCACTTTCGAGAGTGAGAGAAGAAACATGTGAAATGCGTCAAAGTCACCGCACGGAGAGGAGATGCAGACAGAGAGATAAGTGTGGGCGAAGTTCAAACGGAGGGAAGATAGAATCGGCTCGGGGTCTCTATGGAAATGTCATACTCGAACTTCCCCATAATGACTTGTGAATCACAAACAAGTCAGTCCAGAGTATGATAAACAGCCTGCTGACTAAATCATCTGCAGGCAGGTTAGCCTGTGGCTCCGGCGCCAGAAAGCTTTGAGATCAGAAAGTAAGTCTGTCTGAGCGAGGAAACTCTGTGATGGAGTTGCCCGAGAGAAAGAAGGATTTGCTACATTGTCTTAGAGATAAAATAGGATCGCAAGTACCAAGGCCGAAAATTATTTCAATATTAATGGAATAAATGTGTACACAAACAAAATCACATGTGTGCGCTATATTGCAGCGGACGCCCAGAAATGGTTGGATGTATAGATGGATGTCAGTCAAGAAAGCCGAGCTAGGCGGTGTATCAACGACTTGCTATTAGCCTCTCGCCATCCTAGCCACAAATGAAAGGGAATTTGCAAAGTTGGGCACCGGATTTGTGATGGGAACTAGGTTAGCACTAGCTTGGACAAGGAGGAGTAAAACACAAAGAGGAAATGGGAACAAAGACAAAAAAAAACCCAAAACATTCTGGATCCTGCCATTGGTGAGGGTCAAGTAAGTTATTTTAAATTGTATATCATTTAAATAAGATTTTTCATTTGTTGTTTTGTGAAGATGAAATATGCTAAACATCGTCATCATTCGCTGAACTTAACACAAATTGGTAATAGATATTTTGGGGCGAGTCTCAGTTTTAGTCAACAGAAAAACGCCAAAATGAATTTTCTTGAATGACGTACAGATGTAACTGGAGCACACTTTTTTTTTTTTGTCCAGAAAAGCTTGTGCACCAGTCCCACCGTTTCCATACATAAACAGCATGTTTTTTAAACAAAGTCATGCATCAGTGCTTCAATAGCTACCATAAATTCCAGACGATAAATCGCTGCTTTTCCCCCACTCTTTGAACCCCGCGGCTTTTTCATTTATTATTTTTTTTACTGACGAGCTTCAAGCCGTCAATAGATTTACCCACAGTCTCATCACACCGACCAATGAAATTACCGAACATGTCACAGTGGACCAATGAAGCTGTCCGAGTCTGCCATCATACTGAATATTCATCATCCATTTGGAGTGCGCTCGCGTGAGCGCAGAGTGGATTGCCTGAAGTGAGAATTGCGGAAGTCTGCAGAGTGCGACTTTTTAAGGAGCAATTGAGAGCAAAATGAAGAATCTTTGGTTGCATTTGATGAGCAGAGGGAACGAGTGCCATAAATGCATCCAGCTCTGCAGTGCAACCTCCCCGTCTCTCTGTTTTTGTTTGACGCGCGACTCCCACCATCACTGGCAACCCACGATAGGACCGCACGTCTGACCATGGAACGACATTCCCTCACGGGCTTATAAATAATAAGTACGTACATCCCTTGCGTCTCACAAACTAGTAACAAACTGTTTTCCAAAGGCTGCACTGCGCACTCGACTAGAGACCGAGAGCTTTTGGGACGCTATTGTGTAACTAGCTGCTTTCGGCATTTCGGCAAAAATGTTACCTAAAATAAATTGAGTGTTTTTTTCCTTATCACAAATTTATTGACCAGCTGCATATTTGTAAAAACACGAATAAGTTGACTTTTATAATACAGTGCAGCTTCAACAAACATCTCTCAGGGTGACGCATTGATTGGATATCGGTTGGCTCCGGGCGACTCCTGACTCTGATTAGCGCTTGGAGAACTCATCAGCCCAAGGCAGGGGTCACAAAGCTTTTTGAAACGGAGAGCGACTTCTTGGGTACTGATTATTGCAAAAGGCTAGCATTTAGAATAGACTTCTGAAATTATATGGCCCACACAACCTTTAATCACATTTTTTTTTAGCATTTATTGGAGGTCATTTATTGTAACCATTGTTTTCATGTAAAACCATGATTTAATTTTTTTTTTACAAGTACTATTTGTACTTTTGGGAAATGGTGAAATGAGGCTATAAAAATTTTCAACATTCACAACAGTGAATGAAAATACAGAAAGAAGAAAATATAGAAAATGCTCACACATCGAACATTTTTCTTTCTGTATTGAAACTCCAGCTAGTGAGGTCCAAACAGGTGGTGGTCATGTAACGCCATTGTGAAGAGAGACTATTATGCAACAACAGCTTGATAGGTCCAGAACACTTCCAAAAACCCAGACGCATTCACGCTGAAAGAATGAACATTTAGAAAAAAACTGAGCAACATTTAGAAGAGCTGCAGCATGAGCGTTGCAATGCTTCCTGACAAACACAATGTCCGTGCACACTTATGACACAATTGTCACTAATGAATGGCAATTTGGAGTCATTTATTACCAAGCCACCAATTTTAAGATCAAGTGTGAAGTCCAGCCATCCATTTTCTGTTCCGCTTCTCCTCACAAGGCTCGCGGGTTTGCAGGAGCCTATCCCCTTCGGGCAGTAGGCGGGGTACACCCTGAACTGGTTGCCAGCCAATCAGAGGGCGCACAAAGACGAAGAACCATCCGCTCTCAAACTCACACCTAGGGACAATTTAGAGTCAATCGACCTGCCATGCATGTTTTTGGAATGTGAGAGGAAACCGGCGTACCCGGAGAAAACCCACGCAGGCACGGGGAGAATAAGCAAACTCCACACTGGAAGGCCGGAGCCGGAATCGAACCCACGACCTCTGCACTGTGAGGCCATCATATTAACCACCGTTCCGCCCATGTGTGAAGTCATTCCAGAAATAGCCTGGGCTACGTGAAGGGCTGTGATTGCCGTGGATGCCAGGCTGTTATTGTAACCTCTCAAATGATTTGCCACAGGTGGAACAGTGCGGCTGAGAAACTAGTCGGAGTAAAACAGGATGAAAGCTACATACGCATGTACAAAGTAATAAGGTGAAAGAGATTGTGGAACGGGAAGCTTATATATGCCTCTGCTATCCCACAATCCTTTCAGTTTGTCAAGTTCTGCTCCTTTTGATACACGTTCTGTCCCGATTTTCCACGTTTTGTCATATTTTGTCATGGTTCTCACTGCCAGTTAGCGTGTGGTATCCATTTTGTTGTGCTCAATCATGGCACATCTCAACATGTGACATTTTACAGGCCCAGTACCATTCCAATACACACAAACAACACACAGAATGTTGTCAGGCAAAGGACTTTTATTCCACCAGCCACCGACAACAACATCCGACAACGTGCCTCCGCGTCGGTGTTTGCTCTGTAGCCGGCTTTGACGGAAGGTGAAAAATATGTCCGATGTCAGAACGTGATTAAACGTACTACCGTCATCATGTAAATGTCGTATAAACAATCCAAGTGATCCTCATCTTCAGTAATCATGTTGCTTCGCACATTCCTATCATTTGAGCGCGTCTGTTAATTTCTTTTGTTCTTCTGCTGCAAATTAGCAGTACACTTTTGTTAAACTGCTCCCGATCTTCAAAGTGTCTCGGGGCATCATTGTGATTTGATATTTTACACAAACATTTATTACATTCTTTCCTTCCAGGAATCACAAGCTCTATTATGTACGAGCCATTGATCAGCAAACCTTCTACACAGCGGGGACTCGCCAAGCGGAATTCATGGGATGACTCAGAGAGAAATTCCCGAGTTGACTATGATATGATCAATTGTGGAGGAACCAGATGGAACATGATTATGATTACATTTGCTTTCACGGCACAGTATGGCCGCTACGCAATTAAAATCGGCCCATTCTATGAGGCATTAAAGACTCCTCAGAGTTTCTATTTTTGGATTAGAGATGCACATGAATATTAAGTGACTAAGATCAGAAAAGTGACACGTGTGGATTCTGCTTTAAGACAATATTTCATCCTGCAGTTCGCAACAGTTTGGCACGCGTCACTGAGTCTAAATATTCCATATAGATGTTTATTACCATATCTGCTTCTGGATACGGTTGTGACTCACATGAACAAGTCAATGAAGGATGAGTAAAAGATCATTTCCACTGATGATGAGCCAACTCGGAATAATCAGGCCTTCCTTTCATGATTGTAAAAGCAAGCAGTTGAAAAAAAATTAAATCACATAAATCAGTATATTAATGCAATGCCGTGTTGCAAACTGTAGATAGAATCTTCTGACAGGTGATATCTATTTTTTTTAATATACCAAGGACGTTATCCTTTGGTAGTCTTGCAGAGAAAGACTTTAAGAGCAACATCTCCATTCACCCGATTGTGTCATCTCCTCACAACTGCTGCAACGATGCACTACTTAATTTTCTTGGACTTAACAAACAACTTGAGAGGAAGCCATTAGGCCATCCGGCCCCTTGCTGATCTTGTGTCCTCTCAATGTTAATTTGTCTCACATGTCAAGTATTTCAATGTTATTCCCTTTCATGCAATTTGCGGTGAACTGGCCACAATGTATAGATATTTAGGTACGGGAGAAATTTGAGAGTCCATTCTTTTTTTTTTTTGCCAGAGAAGATAAAGAGTCTCGACACATAGAGATATCGTTGGAGTTCCTTCTGGCACCTTTACAGTGGCAACTATTAATCGGCCATTGTCTGCTGACTAAGAGGCTCGGCAGAGTAGTATCACGATATTAATTAGGATGTACAAAGTCTGCTTAGAATGCAAATTGAGTCAATTAGTTCCCATATTCACTACAGCCGAGTGCCCCGAAGTCCAAATGCCCTTTTGAATTAAAGGAGTGGACATGTTTGATTTCACACAGCTCTCCATTATCTCTTTTCTCACACTCCCTTCATTTTCCTCTGGCGTTTGTTGAGATTAAGATTTCCGTCTTCAAGGAGTCAACTATGTCATCACCTCACCTGTACTCTGTTTTTAGTTTTGTTCCACGTACACTCGGGAGAGAAACACAGTGACTGAGAAATATCACATTCTAGGAAAGTTGGGTTGTGTTAGTGAAGCGACCACGCTATATTCTTTTTCCAAACACTCGAAAAAGTATTTTCACCTTTTAGCCTCACATTCCACCTCGTTTCTGTTTGAATTTTCCAACTTGAAGCCATTTTCCATTACACCATCTCTTTTGAACGGTATCACCTCAGCTCAAGGATGCCCTGGATTTGCCGCTACAGCATTGCCATGGGGACTGCTACCAAGGAGATAATAAGCCAGAGTGATGGAACGACAGACGGGCAAAACGGCGGCGGAGGCGGACTCATCTGGAGTTTCGGCGGGCCATCGTTGTGGCTCGATAGGACATCAGTGTGGGAAAGTTATGTGGACAAATAAGGTTGATGATGCGAAAGCGTCATTCCGTAGACGGATGAAAGGGAATGATTGAGCATAGAATGCGAGTGAGGAAACATAGGTTAGAGGGAAAGGAAGGGGATGTTTTGACAAAAGAAAGAGTTAATCGAGAAGGAGAGGGGCAGGCAGGTAATGAAGCCAGAGCTTTGTTTCAAAGCCTTGATGATAGAAGAGGAGTGAAAGACATGATTACAGGCTGATGAGAGAAACATACGAGAGGCAGATAAAAGGGAGTGGAGGACGACTTAGATACTATGATACGGAGAACAGAAATGGTAAAAGATGAAAAGCAAATGAAAGATGAGAATAATTAGGAGAGAAATTAAAGAAGAAGGGTTGCTCAGATATCTAAGGTGTTAACTCGTCCTACGAAGGCTTAAACAAATTTATAAGGCTAGATTCTGATGAGACTCCTGATATAAATGAAAATAGCCCACTTGTTTGCAAGTGAGTTTGGAAAATCCTAAAACTTGAAAAAAAAAAAAAAGTGCACTAAATTCACTCATGAAAGACGTGATTGGCTGCACTTTATGACCACGCAGAGAAGCTGTGCTCCCCAGTGCCGAGACTTCTCTATTTTCCCCCTCAACTGATATGACAAATAACCATGACATGATCGTATCATTCCACAAAATGTAGACGTGGGCGCAGGCTTGTTTAGTTCACGACAGCTTTACGAGCTTTAAGGAAATGTACATTGGCCTGACGGGGGTCAGGGATTGCTTGCTGGCTCTTCCTCCACCCCAGATGAATTAGTGCAGGGGTAGGGAACGCCGGTTCCTGGAGAGCCTCGCTCCCTACTCCAAACACACCTAATTCAAAAAAACAAAAAAATCTATGGGAAATGTTGAATTATAAAAAAGAAAAAGGTCATTTTTCCTTGGGCATTGGTGATTCTCTTTGAAGGTTTCACTGGAAGATTTTTCTTCATCAAATTTCCTCCACATAAGACAATCATTTCAAAACAGCCAATTGAAAATAAAAATAATTCAGTAACTGCATCGAAAAACACCGATACATTTCGGACACATTTGGAATATTGAGAAAAATATTGGAATACTGTTGTGCCTAGATTTAGTGTATCGATGACAAACCGCTCATTCAGTATTTCCTCCTCGCAACAGTTGACAACTGCTGAATTGTGTTCTTGGACTGATAAGCACGCACTGAAAGTAGTTTCACAGCAACATTAAATTTACTCGAGCCAAATGTGGACGTGACTGTAACAAAAAGGATGAGCGGTGTCAAGGTCGTTTCAGTCTGGGACGGTGTGGCACAAAGGAGGGACAAGTAAGACAGATGACCTAGCGCTAAAAGGAAGCCAAGCACGGGCAACACCGCATGCGTCTCTTTCATATTTTTGCGGTGACTTTGGAAAATAAATACATATTTTACTGCACTTATATTATTTACATTTTATTTTAGTTCATTTTTCAAATGCAATTGTAAATGTGAAGATTGCGGTGGTCTTGTGAGATGAATTTAACACGTTTTTATTTATTAATGTTACGTATGCCGTCTATAAGAACCAACGTTGCCCAGTAGGGTATTGTCTGGCACGTCATTTGATTTTAATCAAAGTAATCAGACATGCATGCTTATTGTTGTTCGGCAGAGGTGATCGTAGTTCAATCTATAGAATTGCCGAATGAAGAGAGGAAGAAGGCAAAAACAAAAATAATAAGCTTGGCTATCATGATGCATGCAGAAAAGCAGCACGCGGATTAAACATGCACATCGAGCGTCTATATAGCGTTGAAATAGAATTTAACGTGCAACCCCGAATTTGCAACGAAACACACAAGGTGGGCACTTTGATAAATATTTCAGCATTCAAGTAAGCTTGGCTGTTAACATTAATGCATTGGGAAGGAACATCTGTGTGACTCCTGTGGGACCCAAGGGAGGCAGGTGTTTTGTTTTGATGCCGAGTATGAATATTAACAAATGTGACTCGGTCCCACAGACAGCATATGGCCACTTAAAAACTATTTTCTTTCTTTTCCGTCACAAAAGCATTCGGAAAACTTTTGCGTGTCAAATGAAGGTCTGGTGAATTTCTGACTAAACAAAATGATGACTCATACAAAGAATAATGAGAGCACAACATCATTTATATACATTAGTGTATGTCATGTCATGTGACCAACTGGCAGATTCCGTGCTTCCTCACGGTAAATGATTTTCTGATAGAGTAAATGGATTTTAGCCTGTGTCATCTCATTTAACAATTTGGGGCTGCAACACGGGGAGTGGAGTCCAAAGCATTTCAAATAGAAACCATGGGAGGGAAAAAAAAAAGAAATAATACAAAGATTTTAAACTCAATACAAAAACAAAGTAGGGGTAGGCCGAAAAACCGATTCAACCGCATATTTGTTTGGAAACACGAGCGATACGATTCGTCGGTAGCACACCCCAACAAATCTCCGATGCCGTGAGGAAACATTGATGAGAATTGTGATCTGAAATTAAGGAGGAAAAAGCAGCTTGCTGACACCGCTTACACACCGTAAACAACGGCAAGCATTGTTCCAAGCTATTTCGGGAAATTTGGCCCCAATTCAGCACGGGCTAAGGAAATCCCGACTGGTATAACCCGTTTTATTGCCAAGGGATTGTGTCTTTACACTATAGTTGAGTGTGAAGGATTTCAACACTTGCTGCATACCTTTGAGCCGTGATATGCCACTTTTCATTGTTTACTCAGAATCTACTACAATATATTTTATTTTCTTATCCAATGCAACAGAGTGATGTTATTCAGCACATCTATTTTTGTCCATGTCTAATAATAAAAACATTGACGCCGCCATTTTTTTTTTTTTTACGGCACCATTAAGCAACAATGCGCAGTCATAAGGGGTCTTTTAGATTTTGAAAAATATTTAGAATGTTATTTTCTACATTTAGTTTTTTTATTTTATGATCATCTGCAAAAGCGTTTAACTATCGCAACGATTTTTCACTCTTGATTTGTTTGAAATGTTTATTGCTTCTAAACTGAACCAAATCATATTGAACCATTCTGACATCACAGATATCATTTCGAACTTTATTTAGTTGATGCAGTTGAAAAAAGCTAGACCCGAACGTTGAGCTAATCTGAGATTCAAGTTTTAGATCACAGTCCACTTTCACTACTAGATTGATTATTGTGGGTTTCAAATATTTGTCGGAGTGCTCAGGTGACCATTAATTGTAAATGACCCAAGAAGAAAAATATAAAAGGAAAATAAGAGTCCCAAGAATGGAACCCTGAGGCACTCCAAACCTGGGAGAGGCGGCAGAGGACTCAGTGACCCCAACACAATTGCAGAATTTTCTCATGAAAAACTTACAGAAGGGCTGTTCCGGTTCTGTGCCAAGTTTTAAATCCATCCTGGAATACCTCAAGAATGTCATGTTCATCAAAGGAAATGTAAACTTTTTTGATAAAAAGAATCTTAGAGGGCTACCACTTGAGAATATGGATATGTCTAAACTAGGCTTCTTCTCTTAAACTAAATGCAAGTTTTCGATACCATGCCATTTTCCAAACTGCTGTAAATACGTGAGGCACGTGTGGAGCCAAAGATTTAATGACCTCTTTTAACAGGTGGAATATAAGAGGATCATATGAAGATGCCGAAGTTTTCATATGATCAATAATTTCCCCCAGAATTGGCAAACTACCCAGATCAAACTAGTCGAATCAAAAGCAGTAGAGGATGTAATTAAAATCAATGGGTCGTACATAGGAGGTCCAATTAGGGCCATAGTGGTCTCAGTCTTTCAAAAAAAAAGAAATGCACTCTTCATCTTCATCCTCCAGGGAAGCTGGTTATGGTTCATTAAAAACATGATTCACTATACTAAACAAAATACACGGCTTGTTACAGTTTGACAGATTATATCAGAAAAATGCTTCATTTTAAAAGCTCTCGTTGTTCTCTGATAAAAACATCAACTGTCGATTAATATGTCAACAGACATTCTTTTTCCCCGCTTCCAAAAATGGAAGAGAAGTGCCTGGCTCAAACACGTTTATTTCAAAGCAGAAAGAGGGTGTAGTCAAAGCCCCAAAAAGTCACAGGAAAGAGCACCAAGCAGGCCTCGAGCTTACCATCCTTCCAAAGTTTCCCACGGCCTCAGCGGAAAAGTGGATCCAACCCAAGGCGCGCATAAGCCAGTATACCCGAGAGTAGCGGCGGACAAGTTTTTTTGTCCACCATGAAAATACATAAGCTCTTTTTTTTCAAAAGAAGTTTGCAGATTTAGACGTGTTTGGTGATCATACACCAGCTGAGAATTCACATTCCGAGTGACAATCCGCCGAAACGGCAGATAATCAAAGTTCGGAGAGGCAGAAGCCAGGCCACTCAATTTAGAGCCATCAGCCTCAAGCTGTCTTGTGGAAGATATGATTCAAACTGAATAGGATTGTATCTCTGATAGATAACAGAACAAAAGCCTTACAGTTTACAGATCTGTTTAAAACCAGTAGATAGGACAAAATCCACACGGGGATTGCAATATTGATTCATCACATGCAATGGCTGATTTGTGTGATACTGGGCACATTTTCACAATTCAAAAAAAAGTTTCCTTGTATCTTAACAAAAAAAAAAAAAGCCATTGTTTACCCACCCATTGTTCTACTGGGCCAACTTTTGTTGTTAGACTAGTCACCACAGCAACTACGTCTGAAGACAAGCAAATAAAGCAAAAATAAAAAAAATAAATTCTCTCCATTTGAACACAAAGCCACTCAATTACACTCATCAATTATTGTGCAGATCTGTGCATGTGGCACATGCAGCACACAGCGCTAAACACAAAAACCCACTTATATCATTTGCATACGTTTACGTAGTCAGATGCCAACGCTGAGCACACTTTGCTTTAACATAATCGTATTTCCAAACATTCGTGTGAGCCACATTGTGACATCACACTTGGGTGAAATTCAGAACAGCTTGCTCAGAGAGACACATTTCCATAAATCGGCAGCTCACAAAGGAATTGCGCACTTGTGCAATTAGACAGTTGGTGGCTGTGCAGGCACAACCGAGAGCAAACTATCCCATTAACCACTGTTCAACATTAGATGTGTGCATTTTATTTGGCGTTTACAGCAAGCCAAAGTCACTGAGTAGCAGGGTGGATTGCAGTGCTGCTTTTTCCAACACAAGATTTGAAGGCTGTTTAAGGAAACACTGAGGTTGACTGAAGACAAGCACAGAGAGGGAGCTGGGCAGCAATAAATCAAAGTAGAATCTAATTTAGAAGCCAGCTAAATTGGGTTAGATTTTTTAAGGTTCTCCTTCTCACGTGACCCGCATTGAAACACAAATATTTGCTCTAATTTCAAAAGAGATCCCGCGCACAAATCCAGGTTTATCCCCAATGTTTACCTGTGTGTTTTTGTGTGTACGCTGTACTACTGGGGTGACAGAATGAGGACAAATAGCAGATTGGGTTTCCTGGTGCACAGACACACGCGCACAAAAGGTGCTACTCTGACACCTTTTTAACATGCAATTTCCTTTTGTGATGTTTCTGCAGAATTTAAACTCTGACATTTTTCTTTATAATAAATTGTCAAGCTTTAAATATCAATTTATTCCAAATGTCACTCATTTGACCTCAACACAGTTACGACTCTTGCAAGTCATGTGATCTGCACTACTACTGACACTCTCATTGGAGTCATACTTGTTTGCTTTTTTTTCAGAACTGAAATTATTTAATGAATGTAGGGGGATTGTCATCCAGAAGAGGGCTGCTCATTTATGCTCATTCATTTCATGATGATTCAAATGATTTTTGAAGGGATTTCGTAAAAAAAAAAAAAAAAAGAAATTAAATAAATAAATGTAAACAATATCAAGACAAATAAATACTATTTTATCTTAAAAAAATGAAAATGTATACATTTGAGTATGCTTTCCTCGCATATATTATAAACTAACTAAAGGGATTTCTAATTCTAATTCTAAACAATTTTAATAAAGATCAAATTTTTAACTCACTTCAGTATTAGACATTGCAAAGCGAACTCTATTTTAACAAAGTTATATTTGCAATATATACTGTAAATAATTGTCTTTTACGATTATTCCAATTTCTTAATCGGAATTGAATTTTGAAGAATGAATGCAATGTATATCTTTTCAATTTCAAGTCAGCCTCTATCCTATTTGTTACTTGTTTAATATTTCATTCCCTTAAATACATTGATGCACAAACACTTTAAATGCCACCTGCAAGATTCCGTTTGAACAGCAAGCAGTTGAATAAAGTTACCAAAATATTACAAGCAGGCGTCTTGTGTTAGAGCAGATGCTCCAACTACAAATATATATAAATAAATAAATAAATAAATAAATATATAAATATATATATATATATATATATTTACACACACACACACACACACCCGCACACATATACTGGATAAAAACAGATACCTCTGAGGCAGTGAAAGCTGAAAAGTCTGTTGTATTGGATTTCATCAGAATGTGTAGGTGCTAAAATCTAAAATTCTGGTCAGCCAGTGTATGCCTCGATACTTTTATCTACATGCTTCTATACAGTGTTTTCCCAGGAGAAAAGGTGAAGTATTAAAAAGTCATGCCGACACTAAAACTTCAAATCGCAAACACTGAAGTAAAAACTAATAGTTGTTTTTATAGCTGAAATCCTTAGGATGGCGTTCTGTGGCTGTCCAGATGTTCCAGTCCAAATAAGAAGTGCTGACTTGATCAAAATGACAATAGTTGTCCAAGATTGCCTTTAGTTATTACTGTGGACTCGCAGCAATAACACATTTTATGAGCAACACTAAGTACTTTAACTCGCTTCTCCACCTGTCGGGTAACTGTTGACGCCGCTTTATTGGGGAAGGTCACTCACTGGTGGGAAGTCTGGAATAAAAAACATACTTAGTCTTGATTTTTTTTTTTAATAACTGAAATTGGAGTGCTTGGAAAAATTTACTTGTGTTTTTGTGGCTATTCCTGAAAACTACAGCCCAATTACTTCTTTCCGAGCAATCATTTTTGAAGATGACACATTCCGCTACCCGTCAGAGGGACCACAGAAATTTCACACACAGTTTGTCTTCTCTTCTTTTTGATCTCCGGCCAATGAATCCGCATTGGAGGATAAGTTGGAAGTTTCTGTAATATTTAGAATTATGCAAGAATGCTTAGTCATGAGTAGACTGACCTGTCCAACAAGGTCAGAAAATTTTTGAATGGAGCCTATCTGAGATTTTTGTAGTTATTCGTTGGAAGACGTCGGACGGAATACGGTGCAGTATTCTCTGCTTTGATAATGAAGGCAACCCTTTTTTCGTATTTTGCCACAGCACTGGTTAAAGAACACCGCCTCTCACCGTGGGAATCCGATTAACGCCTACGACTGGGGTGCCCTTGAGCAAGGCGCTGAAACCTTGTGCTTCTCCACCGCCCTTTAAATCACGATTTGAGCACTCTGCGTCTCCCCCGACACACCAAAGTTCTCACAAGAATCCATCCATCCATGTTCAATACTGCATATCCTCATTAGATTTGTAAGTCAGCTCGAGCCGAAACCTTGCTTGCCAGTCCGGGTCACGCCAGAGCAGCCGTGAAAACCAACATAATCACAGGTGGGGGGGAAAAAATGCTAATGAATTTACAGAAGATTACTTCCCGGAAAGTCACACCCCATAATGAGAACGGGCTGTACAAACACTTTAGTGAGGGGGGATCTTAGCTCAAACATTGGTAGTTTTTTTTTTGGGGCCGTTCAAACAAGATGTTCAATGAGGACAGCCATATATTGCTTTGCCTTAATCTGTGTTTAATTCCGGGAATGCTACATCATTTTTTACAAAGCTGCAAGTCACGCATTTATCACTCAGTGTGCGAGATCATATATTTAACACACATCAAGTATGCGTCTTCTGGGACCTCGAAGCTTCCGGGATGCTGCCCGCTTGCTAATCCATCTTTTTTTTTTTTGCTCGTAAAAATCTTCTGTTGTTCTAAAACAGAAGCTTGTTTTAAACACTAGTTTATTGCGTCCGCTCTAATTTAGTATGTAGAAGGGCCGCGATAATTTGTCTCATCACATCGGAAAATTACGACAATGCTCAGTCATAAAACAGAACAGTCGGGTAGGTTATTGTTAACATCGTAAACTGAACAAGGAATTTAAGGCTGCTCCCCGATGGCCTTGGCTTTTTTTCTGGACTTCATTACTTCGAGAATAAAGTGCCCTCAGGTCAGATACATTTAGAATTAGTGCTTAAATTACAGAAATGCTTCTGGTTTTCTATCAGTGTCAAAAGTTCTTTTATAACATACTGGTAATTTTATTTCATTTGAAAACCAAGTCACTGTTTTGAGGCTCACATACTAAATATTAAAACTTTTTTACTCCAAGCTTTCAGAACTGAGTCAAATGTTCTCCTTTGAGAGCTGAACTGTCTTTTTTTTTCTGGAAACCTTAGAAAACTGCAACAAAGAGAATTTGACTAAAAAAAAAAAAAAGAAAAACATTTATATCCATTATTTATTAAAAAAAAAATCAGTTGTAAGTAATTCAAGCCAATTCAGTCATACATATAACGAAACACAATTATATTGTATTAACTTGACAGTTGATGCTGGTGGTACAATGACAAGAGTGTAGCGCCTTTGCCGTTCTGACAATGAGAGGATTTATTTAACCCACACAAAAAAAGGGTGACTCTTGCATATTGAGAAAACCTTGAAAGCAGAGAACTGCTGCACGATCAGCAGCGGCAACACTTTCTGTGTCGTCGGGAAGCACAACTTGCTGCAGATCGACTGCTAACAGGGTGAGTCGACCGAGAGTTGGAAAGGCAGCGCAGAGGATCATAATTGGGTGGCCCCGCCCCTCCTCGAAGGACATTTGCACCTCACGCTGCCTCAGCAGAGCAAACATTATCGAGGACAACTCAACTCCGGGCAGTGACCTCTTTGACCTGTTGCGCTAAAGGTGCATCAGAGCAAGGACAAATTATTATTTCCTGTAAAATTGGTTTTATTCATCTGGAAACTTTTTTTTTTCGACCGTTAAGTTATTATCCAGGTTATTCTATGTGCCTTTTTTTTTTTTTTTTTTAATATTGAGAATATTATCCATTGGACACAACTTTTGCCTCCACACTACAAAATTGTAAGGTGTCATTATCTTCTGTTGCAAGTTTTCTTTTCTGGGGTGGGCTTATTTAATTTAGTTTTTCATATTTTACATTCATGTTTGCACGAGAGGAGTAGTGGGTTATTTTAAAGGTGTAAAGTGATTTTTAAAGGCATTCTATTCTGTTCTATGACTCTTAATGCACCAGAGAGGAGGAGACACTGGCAACAAGTAATTAGAGTGTTTTGTAATTAAGAAAAAAGTGTGGAGCTTATTAACAAAGGGGGAAAAAAAAGTAATTTTCTATCATACATGTAATAGGCGACTCCTCTGCAGAAAAAAGGCCCCAATGTATAGATGACCCTGGAGTAAATGAACAGAGCAGCGGGGGAGGGAGTTGGCAGGAAAACGAGATGTGCCTTTTGGGGGAAATCTTGCTCATTTTGTCATTCCCATTAAGCAAAGCAGGGAAGATGGCTCGTGTCACTTCCCCGTGCTCTCGACTGCACAGTGGAGAAAAGTGGGCTAACCCCAGTGCTGTGAAAGGTGTCAAGTGGCAAAAAAGCTGGCAAGCTCTGTGACATTTGTAATATGCTTATTCTAGAAACTGAAGTAGATCTGCGAACATACACCTCACATTTTGAACAATCTGGCAAACACGCAAGAGGGAGTGCAGCGCCGCTGTGGGAGTGGTCACAGACAATTTCAATTATGGGCAATCAAATGAAAAAAAAATAGTCTACATAGTGTTTCAAAATGCATTAGTGGTAATTTTAGACTTGCACACCTCTCGCTGATAGGACATGCTCCAGTTAAATAATGATGACCTGATGAGGACAAATAAAAATTTAATGGATGGCTAAATTTGAAAAGGAATTCACCGAATCACCAATTTAGAAATACTTGAAACAAAATGGCGGGAAAAAGGAAATGCCACCAGAAGGTGAAAAAACTGCGCGATTCACTGCCAGATCTCGTTCTTTTTAAAGTCCTTCATTCATTTTTAAGTGGACACTGACTGTTGGCAGCAACGTATGACTGAACAAATTTAACAAACAGGATCACTGCCATTCGAAATATCGCTCGACAATGTTGGAGACACTTTCGGTGACACAGATACATTTTTTTTCCTGCCAGAAACATGACAAAAGTCTTTCTATTTGTACGAGACATGAAATAGTGTGGATTTGCCTTGTACGTAATCCTTCAGAGATTTCAAGTCAATGTCAAAAATAAAAATCCCTCAAACAAATAGAAATATATTCTTTGGGGTGGCACCAAAGACAAACATGTGACAAAGATGTTTTATTTTCACTTTGAAGCCGAAGCAATATCAATATAATCCATCGTGACAATAATTAATTAAGCATTACTGCTGGGTAAGGATGTTATGAATAGATAAGAAGAATATTACCATGATAACACTAAATCTTTTTCCACACAGCCTTTGAAACGCGACAAGAAAGAAAGCGTTTCAAAAACTGGTCACGCAACCACACAATCATATTTATTGCATTCTGGTTGGCCCTTTCTTTCAATAGGGTAGAAGTCGTCATAAAATAAACATTACATAATTCATGAATACGCTCATGATTAGGGTAGAATTCAGCCAGATTCTTGGAACACTTATTTTTGTCGCCAGCTGTACGTTCATTCTTTTAAGAACAGAGAGGCTCATTCACATTGAAAATAAATCACATAAATAAGGTATGGGATAACAGTCCTTCATTTTGAACGCTTCACACATAAACTCAGAATTACTCAAAATATTGAGTAAAGAAAAAGCATGTTTATAATAACATCAACGGCTGAATATAATGAGGGAAATCCTTCAAAGAGAACCAAATATATCCGAGACAAGAACAAGTGTGTTTGCCTTGAGATTTTTGAGTGGCTCTTATTTTTTGTCACCCTGCGAGACAACAGTGACTGAAGTACTTCACTTTCGACAACATCGTTCTGTGGTATTAAACCAAGATTGGAATTTGATCACAATCCACAGGTGGTGCCTGGATTTTGGCCATTGTTGACATAAGCGCACGGGAATTGTCATGACTTTGTCCGCATTATGACAACTCTTAATTTCCATGCTGAAGAGCGGAAGATATTGGTAGCCATTCATTGTCATGAAACGTCACCGCGGGCAATTTTTTTTTCATGACACTCATTCAAAAGGTCATGTGAAATGTTGGTTGGTGCAGCCATAGCACAAGGCCACGATCCCGTTGCCGCCTTTGAAGACGTCTGGATCCGCGAAACCGACTTTAAACACATTCTTTACGTTGTTTTATAAATCAAGGTTTTTATTGGACCTACCTCTAGTGATGGCAAAATGAAGCTTCAAATTTGCTTCATGAACCAGTTGTTGTATTTTTGAGTCCTGTAGATGGCACTGTTGGTTTAAATAAAGGGTTTAAAAAGTGCCAAGTCAGTGTTCTTTTGAACAGAGAGTGCCATCTGCTGGAGTCCCAAAATACTACAACTGGTTTATGAAGCAGATTTGAAGCTTCATTTACCCATCACTACCAACCACCCCTCTTACACCCAAAAAACATTTTCACAGAAATTTATCACACACAGCTGTTGTCAGCATCATTCTCTATTATTCCTTTGACTGCCACGTCGTGCGGATTTGCCAGCTACGACTGCAGTCAATTTACAAACAAAACGTCTGCATGGTGCATTTTGCTTTGATAATTTAGAAAGCTTGGGCGCAACCCCGAGTTTCACTTCATCATAGTGAGGTTGCAAGGGACCTGACGTAGTTTCACATGTTATAATGGAAACAATGCAGTCAAATAGAAATCGCAATTCATCGACTATTCGCTCTCTGTTCACTCGTTCGTTGTTGGGAAAATTCGAACGTAATCTCAATCCTCAATTCTTAACATTATGGTCACCACTAAAGGTATGGACAGATGGCTTGGTAAAGAGGGGAGTGGCTACTTGTTAAAAGTGTCATCAGGCTTTGCTCTCTCTCCAAACAAACCGACAAGGGGAGCTCGAGTACACTTCTGAGACGTTCATCATTTCCATTTCAGACAGTCACGGTCAAGTGAGGCCCTAAGATTAAATGCAGCTGACTGGTGCCGCTCAATACAATGTTCTCCCAGGAAATTATAAAAAATAGGAAAGAGATCAGTTCCACAGTCAAACTCATTCCTTGTCTAAACATTTGAACCAACATTTTAATACTAAACTGTCGAAGAAGTGTAATTAGTTACTCCCTCTGTCCCCTACCCGCTCTTTGCACCTGAGAGCTAATTGCCGTCGGGTGGTGGAGAAAATCTCGAGTGGCTCTCGTTGCTCCCAATTGCAACGTTAACTTCCTCGCTCCTCAATGCTTTGACTGCGACCCCAAAGAGGTTCTCACGCCGCCATATTAACTCGTTCACTGCCAGGCCAGGTAATATCTACTTTTTGGCTTTTTATACCCGTCAATGGCAGCAAATGAGTATGAAGCATCTCATCTCAGTTCTCTTCAACGTGCATTGACGGCGCATAAAAGTAGTGTCGCCCCAGGGTGATAGAAATAATTCAACCATGGAGACGATTGATTGATCGACTAACAATTGTCTAATTTCTCCGAATATTTGTCCCTCCTCACCCGCTCTGTTGGTCTCTTCGTCCCCTCCGCGGGATCTTTAGTGGGAAGAGCTAAGATGTAAACAGCCGAGTGGGAATCCAAGACCGAGGAGGTTGCAAACAGAGAAATAAGATTTGGCCTAATGAGTTATAAATCTGTTAATAGATGGAAGATTAAAACAATTCTCCTAAGCTTAACAAATAAATGAATGCAACATTTGTCAGCAGAAGTTTCTCGTGTTCTGTCAATTGTAATTGATATTAATAAATGCATTGGACTGATACCGCCCTTCACCGACTTTACGTTGTTTGATGATGTTGCGGTCACGTCAAAATGGGAATAAAATACGTGGCCTTTGCGTTTTTGATCTGTTTATAGGTAAAGGTCAGACAGCTTATGCATCCATGTGTATTGATCGAAACATGGATTTGGATTAAGTCAATACCGCTGTGCTGAGGTTGTGCCGGAGGCGTATTGGCAAAGGTTTTGTTAATTTATAACGCCCCTTACGGTATATTGACTTTGGCCCCGAAAAAGAAATCTTGTTCGATCGCTGGTGTCAATCTAAAAATGCTGCAGATATTGTCAACTTGCCCAATTTGATACCTTTTGAAGAATTGAAGAGACGTTTCTCAAATTGGAACGCTATTAACTTCTCAGTCAAACCAAGCAATGGTATGTTGATCAACTGTGAAGATACTGATTTCAAAACTAAATCAACTTCATTATTTACGGGGTGCCAAAAATATTTCATCATGCAAACTGTCTCTGTACATGTCGCCCTGAGATGTCATTTGATAAAGTGTAGCGAAGATGTGTCGTTTACCCGTCATTCTTGTAAGTGAGTTGTCTGGATTCTTAGTTTGGCAATGTAATTAGATTGTGTCATTTCACAACGTCGTTGTTACGTGTCGTTAGGCAATGCGTCGATATAAGTGTCGTTGATGGATGTTAATTTAAGTTTCCAGACCTCCAGTGACAATGTGACACCATGCGTGCCGAAGTCACATGAACTCACTTTTCACACAAGAACGTCAGAGTATGCAAATTGGTAAATGTAAAGCACTAGGACTTGGTATTATTTTCTACAATGATCAAATAAAATAAAAAAATAATTGAAATAAAAAGCAGTTGTCTGAAACTCAAGTCTTAGGCCCCCTCACGGTTGAAGCCAGAGGTCGGCCATCTTACGTTGCCACTGTTACTGCCAAGATCGGTTATTATTTCATTGAAAACACCATTCTAAGTGTGCAATTCGGGTTAGGAACCCTGTCTGTAGTAACGGGAGCCTCTCCAAGAATCAGCTTCACTGTTTGCATAGACCAATCAGTGTCCTGAATCGTGCCCGCCAACAATATGTCGATATCTAACGACGACCCTTATCGTCGACGTCTAACAACGGCATTGTCTAACGACACTTAGCAACGACATGCACATTTAGAGACACAGTAGGCATGATGACATATTTTGGAACAAATGGAACCCCATAGTTCTTGTAAAGTGCCATCATAAACTCGACAGCTGCTTTTCTTTAGTAAAAAGAAGTCTTCCATAGCTGCTAAAAATTAAAAGCAACACAAACAGAAAAACAATGTCCACTTCACCCCTGTCAGCTCAAACGGAGAGACATGAGCTCCATTTTTTTTTTTTTTTAAATGAAAGGCTTTATGTGTCCCCCGTCAGCTGGGGGATCGCAAAGTGCCTGAAAGATGTGCAAGGTTATTGCAACGGAATCGAATTATCGCTCCATATCCTTGTTACCCAATCTCCAGTTGTGAAGGATCTGGATGAACGTTGTGGACTGAGTGGGAACTTTCCTTTTGACGGTTTTTGTGCTTTGCAATTCAGTTTCTGAATTGATTTTCTTTTATAGTATTGATGTCAAGTACATTAGAGGGCGTGACGATATCTTGGCCGATACGTCGCTGATGGATTGTGAACATCCAGCGCACTCTTGATTCACCATCTTCAAATTCAGATAGAATAGACTGCAGTTGCCCGTGAGCCGAATGAGGAAAAGCAGTACAGAAAATGGAGGCGGATATGGAAAACAATGTGATTGGACGATTATTGCTTCAACTGGATTGAATCAAACTTGTTGTAATTAAAGGACACTGGCAGGTGCGGGATTTCATGTAGGAAATCAATTCCAATGTTTGAGGCTCAGTATTAAAGTGGCGAGAAATATTGCTCCATTGGAAAACAAATGTGTCAGAGTTGTGTAGGCGAGCCCGATATTACTTTTAAATTGTCCTGGGACCATCGCAACAGGTGGGGGATGAAAACTGGACTCAATTCATCAACGCTCCAGAATCTGTTGCCTGCAATGTTGGACCAGCACATTTCAAAAGTTGTCGACATTGCTAATCTTAGACCCGACATTGTAATAATAAAATATTGTGTGTTATGGGAATCTGTGTCACTACAAAGCCCGTCTGTCTGATAGATAGATAGATAGATAGATAGATATATATATATATATATAGATATAGATATATATATAGATATAGATATATATATATATATATATTTATTTATTTTTTAAATTTTGAGTTGTTGGACAAAAGCTTTCGCTTATCACGCATGTTCCACAGAGCTGCCACCAGTTAGCAGACAAAAAAAGATAGGGAAGTAAATTATGAAACATAGCCATCATACATTACCATACAAAGAATTAATAGTCAATGAAAATTTAATAAATAACTAGGTTGCTGAACGCTCATAACAATTATGACTACTTTGGGAAAGAATGGGAAAAAAAAATGTAATTATTAACTGATTTACTGCCATTGACGGCTAGAAACGTCAAAGATCATTTTTTTTTTCCCAGCTGGTAGTGAATGATTGCACCACAAGGCGTGCAGGGTATTTCAACTCTCCACCTGTCATCATTAGACTCTCAGGTGACTTTGGGGGAGATGTGGAGTAAACCCAAGATGAGTTGCCAGCCAATCACAGGGCAGAAAGAAACAAACAAACAAACATTCACACTACATTAATGTTTATGGGCAATTTAGAGTCTTTAATGAACCTACCTGGCATGTTTTGGGAATGTGGGAGGAAGCGTAAGCACCCAGGGACGAGAGGAAAAAAAAAAAAGAAAGCACAGTGATACAGACTCACAGGAGAGTCTGAGCCGACAATGTGAGGTAGACTTGCTAACTTGTAAACCACTGAGCTGCCTCCTTAAATAATTACTTCAGCAAATTGAAGATGGAATATATTTTTAAACTTTAAACACTGACTTCTAGAGAATATTGAGTTGAGAACCAGATTGTGGCTGTCAAAAAGTGTCATTAACTAGACTGACTGTGTCATGAAGAACAAAAGTTGACGTCTTCATTTTTTTTTTAAACGCACTTTGTCTACTCGTGTTAATGCAATGAGTTTTGCATGCAGCCAACATGCCAAATTGAATTCTTCTCTTTATGACTTAGTAATTCTCAATGCCTCGGTTTGCAAGTCAACGGTTGTTTGCGTGTAATCTATGTACATGAGATTATTTGAATGAATACGATTGACCTTTTCTTCGTAACTTAATTGTCAATTCATTCTTGCTTCCCATGGAAAAAAAAAATTTAATTGCTTTTGCAAGAATGTCAATATGAGTGCATCATTACTGTATTTACTCTATGTCCATAAAAGTACTAATTGTTGAATAATGATAACTGATGTAATTCTCCTGCAATCACAATATGGAGTTACTTATTTCATTAATTAGGAAATTCAACCTTTTAAATTGGATTGTAGTGAAAACAAGCCTTAAATTTACATTACAAATCCATCAATACATTTTTTTTTAACTGTACATTTCAAGTAACTGAACTCCATGCTAAAATACCCAAATTATTATTATATGTCAATAACTCCAAAACAGTTCAAACCGTGCAGTGATAAGGCGGAAAGGAATGACGACACGACATCATGTTTCCTCGGCCTGGACTTCCAGTACTTTTCACACATTCATTTAAATCAGCGTAACGTCGGCATCACACCTCTGGCTTCAACTGCCAGTTATTTTCCTTATTTAATGAAAAACACAGCTGTAATGCCACATACTGAAACCGTGTTTAATTACCCTAACGCACGCCATTTATAGTGGTTAAGATTAAGAGCCGGTTGTGTGAGAGATTGATGGATGGATGACATCGAGCTCATGTTCATGGGTACAGTCAACCCCACCCCTTCTGTTGACTTTGTAATGAATTTGTCATCGCCTGGGTCAGCTCGCTGCGCCTGCTGCAGTCATTGGCTGTGACAATACACGACGTATCATGAGCACCACAACTCACCTGTGGTTTTTAAGTCCCTCGGGATGTCCACGGGGAACAATCTCATATCGCCGCACTCCAATCCATGCTCTGCTGAGCTCAATGCGTCTCAAGGTCACAGCCCCCATGCTTTGAGATTCAGCTTGCTTTGAGTTTTTCGGAATATGAAATGAAGAGCAGAAAAGATCCAGCTTATCCCGGTCCACTGACATAAAGTACGGCATGCAGACAGTGGGGAAGTTATTTAAAGTTAACCTTAGGATTCAGAATTCAAAGGCATATTGGCAATATTCCTTTTATTCTGTATTTTTTACTCTCCTCTTTTTTTCTGTACGTATCAAATTGTCTTGCCTGTCACACTTTAGTGCACACATAAAAAAAAAAAAAAAATCTCTGGCTCTTGGTTGTATGTCATCCCCCATTTCCGTGACACAGCTTCATCCTGTGTTTTTCTTAAAATAGTACATGGATGTAGAGTCTTCTCAGATCCAAGATGAATTGGATTTACTTGATGGAATTCTTTGTCTCACTGGCATCTCGCGTTATCAGCACTTGCAATTTCCATACTTTCATTCTGATATTCCCCTTCATTATTTGTCTTCCATTTACCTTTCTTTATGCCGCTTTTCTTCCCAATCTCTCTATCTCTCGCACACATTCTCCATCCATACAATTCATTGCACCGCTCCCCATGGATCAAAAAGAAATCTCGCAGAACAAAGGGAACGGGGCTTTAAACAGACTGCGTACAGTTTGTTTGAAATAAGCTTAACCCGTCAACCTTGATTCCATTCCATACCATTCACGATAATCACTTTTGAGCAACAGCTCGACCTCTGCAATGTAAAATGTTTTATTTACCATTTAGCACGATATGCGGGGCCTCAGCTTATTTCGTTATGGAAAAAGTGTCATTTAAGATCAATATTCTATTATTTTATGCGCAATCAGATAAAGCATGCTGAACATCTTGGAGTGAGTCATGATCTGATATGATTTTATTGTGCGGAAAATTTATAAGCAACTGATAGTCATAGTGAGTTGATGGAATTCAGAGATATAAAAAAAAAAAAAAAAGACAATGTTTAATTTTTTTTTTTTTCTTTTTCTTTTTGGCAATTCTTTTATGTTCGTCTGCATTCATCCAAAATGGCCACTTTCACAAGCGCTTTGTGCTGATTGGCCTGAAAGCTGGCTGCAGTTAACGCACTCACATTTTAGCATCTGACTGTCTCACGGGGTCACTCATGCTCTCTTTCCCCATCAACATATTTTCCTTTATTCTCCTTTCTCCGCACATTAAACTCTCCTTCACGCTGTTCCCGCGTACACTGAAGCCGGTAATAATAAATATATAATTCAAAATGACTTCCGACAGGCTATCTCAATATGCTCTGGGCCTCACACTTTACTGTCTCTGTTAGCTACTGATATGCAATTCACATGCAGATTGGAAGCACGGGGGTAATACGAGAAAGATGAGTGGCAAAGGCAGCGCGGAGAACGAGAAAAGGGGAATTTGCCCACCGAACAAAACGAATCGCCACTTTGAATTTCCGGCTCTGTCGAGGTTTTTTCCCAAAGTGGCTTCAAGGCTTCTGAATAAATGTGATTGAGAGAGTTTTCTGTTGCCATTTTAACTCCCAAAGTACTGCAGAGTAGGGGTGACCATATTTAATCCCACGAATTGGTGACATTTGAATCGTAGCAGTTAATATACAGCATTAGATATATGGAAAGAGTGTGTGAGGAAATGTTTTCCGCGATATATAAATAATAATTGGATTTGTTAGCCCGAGTGTTTACAATTTGATGCAATCACGTCCTTCAAGTAAAAGAGAGAACATAATTTTACATTGGAAATTTATGATACATGAGAAGTACTGAGTCAAATTCAGAAGGGCTAGAATGACTGTCTATTGTAAACAATATTAGTTGAGACACACAATTAGCAATGACACAAATTTTCGGTTTAGTACCATGAAGTGAAATGACGATGTACTGTATGTCTTATACGAATTAATAATTCCTCTCAGGAAATTGTGATCACTTGCATACAAGTTGGGCCCCTGAAATGCATCTCACATCAACTGTAAAATGGATCGTGTTGTGTTTCGCATGTGTCCACTGCATGCACCACATGAACAGATTGGCACACCAACTGATCCGTCTGTCCGTCACATACAGACTCCCGTTTTGCTGACACACTGACAACTGATGGAAAATTTGAAACACTGATGGAATAAGTGTCGAAGGCAGCGATTTTCCAAATGTTTCCAGTTTCCAAATGAAGATGAAAGCGTTCCGCTATTGAGTGTCTCAGTTGTGTGTCGATCGCTGTTCGCTCATATTCCAGTTCATTCATCCTCCTGATAGTCAGAACTTCCTCTTGCGGCCTGTTTAAGTTTATGAATATTTCATAGCTGGTCGCCAACATGTCCATTATTTTACTCAGAAAGCATGCTCAACGTATTTCGGGTGAATGAAAATATTTGTTGCTTTTAGGTTTCTCCCATGTTTCAATAGGCCGACTATGCTTTATATTAACCACCTTTATAATGATCTTTTTTGCTGTCCGTGGCGCTTTTCCTGGGCAAAAGGTGATATTCATTAATGTTGTTGCAGCCCAGTCGGATCCCTTTTGACTCCATGAAATCAGCCACTTGCTCTGCCGATTGGTGCTGCTAACAAGCATATGTTGGGAACTTGACCACGGTGCCGATCAAGTCATTCGTCCTGGTGACCTGTTGTGACCTGTGGCTCTCCACTTCTCGGCAACCTGGATGCAGAGCATTTTCACCCCTTTGAGTGCCACCAGGATCCGTTTTCTGCTGCAGCTCGACAGCAGTGATTCGCTCCGCTCGGAACTTGAATTACTCGTTAATGTCATCGATTTTCTCAGCCTTCAGAGGCTACTTTGGTCCCCTGTCGCCAACTTTTCATAAACGGGTTCAATTTTCACTTCAAATGTGGTACGGAGTTCAATTTATTTAAAACAGAATGGGTACGGGTATGCACTAAAGACTCAGTAACACAGCTACGGAGTCAATGACACGTGTTAATTGATCGGATTTGTTAATGATCTTATCCCCAAAAGGGCTTACATTTAACAAAGAGTTTGATTGCACCACGGAGAGATGGTTTAAATTTTTCTCTTCTTTGTCTCAGCCACATAATATTGATGGAAACACAGATCTAATCACTTAGTGGAAGAGGCTGGGCAGAAAACCAATTTGCGGACAAATAATGAGAAAGCAGTGTTTTCCTTAAATTATATGAACCCTTGTGATTATCTTTCCATTTTTCTCATATGTCCAAGAAGAATGTTGACAAGTTTGTAAGAGTAAGATGGATTGACCAACTGGTTCCTCCAGTTTTGTTCGGCTTGAAATAATGACAGACTGACGATGACGTACAGGTGCTCAATGGCAACATTTTTTAAACTGCCCACCTCTGGTTACAGGGTTACAAATTTTTGAATCTCAGATGAAAAAATCCGGACAATCGATTTTTGCAGAAATCAGAACGGCAAATAAAAACATAAGAGATGCAGTAAATGTATCGGTGTAGCTGAAACCTTTCCAGTAAAAGACATTATATTGCGCCGTTATGGTCAAAGCTCGTGCGGTGTATTGCAGACTGAGTAATGATGACAGCAGTCAGAATCCTACAGAGGATTGGACTTTCTGCTTTCATCGTTACACTTGTGAGACCCACTCAGCAATGTTGCCTTTCAATTGCATCAGTACCCCTCCCACTCTTTTATGCCACCCTTTCCCCTTGTGATTCTCTCTCTTGCACACACACACGCACATTGTCCTTTTAGTTAGTCAATGTCCTAACAGATGTGATGTGGCTGAGTGGTTTTCAGTAGTTCTCCTCTAATTCATTATTGCCAGGTAATGATTTTACAGCATGTTTGTTGGAGGTATGCACTGGAGAAATTTATGGATGGTGTGTGCGTGCGTTACACCTGAAAAGGCTTATGCCTCATTGTAATTAGTAGCACTAGCCAATTAGCAAATGTGCCCTGAAGATCACTGAGCAGCGAATGAAGGAGGAGGGGAACTAAGGGTCTCGAAAACAAATATACCCAACACAGGAAAATAAATAAAATGATTACCAATGTTTGAGGTTGAATCTTTGCCAGCATGTAAGCTAAATTAGGAAGTCTTTGTGTGAGTAGTAGACGAGTCTGTCGTGGTGTGGGGAGAGAGGTGACATTTCTAGGTACAGGATCTACCGGTTTAAATCTACACCCAAGGACCTATTTTCATGCCCAGCGCAACTCTGGCGCAAAGCGTCGTTTAACCGTCCAAGAGTGTGTACTTTTCTTTTGTGCTGATAGAAGAGGGTGTTTGCGCCGTTGTGGGAAGGAACGCTGCCGACTCCCAGTCAATTGGCGGCCATCTTTAACGATGTAAATTCAGTCCAGACTAGAGAGAGGCGCAGGAAACGATAAAGAAATCAGTAAAAGGAACTTTTTCCGGATTATGTAGGCATTGAATCTATGAATTGATTTCTAAAACGATTCAGAGGGTATACCCCATGTTTGTGAATGAAATATGATGAGATCCATCACACACACACACATCTGTCAAGTTCAAAATCTGCTTGCCTGTGCCTCGTTTAAATCCACCAAAAATCACATTACACCACCTGCGTCACAGGTTAAACCTGGTTTTCGATAGTTGAAAACGAGTTAAACGACTTAATGACCAGTGACCAACTGGACAGATGGAGGGAAAAAAAAGGAATTCATGGAAAAAGAAAGGAAGGGGGAGCGCTTAACAAGTAAAATCTCTGCTAAAATGTAAAAAAAAAATTTTACTTTTTGTGTCGACCCAAAACAGGGTGATTCCATTTAACAACAACAAACGCATAAAACTTGAAATTTGATCAAATCAATACTGTGTAGGCTATAGAATTATTATATCAGCAAAGGCGTGAAGACACTTGAATGCTTGTTCACATATACCGCAACATGCGGTGTTGCTCAAGGACAAAGAGTACATGAATGCTCCCATTCTCCGAGCCAGCTATGTGAAGGTCCGCAAGAGCCATGTCAAAATTTTGTAGCGATAGAGCTAGCTTTTAATTTTCAGGTCATGCGTTACCGTTACAGAGTCAGGTGCTGTATTTTATTGTGTCTGACTGAGTTGTTTGCACTATTAACGTTAAAACTGATTCATTATCATATAAGTATATATGGAGATATTTTTCTTTTCATAATAATACATTTGCCATATCTTACTCAAAAGCCATCCGCCATTCATATAGCGGATAGCAGTGAAGAAACATAAGCCTATGGAGAATGTACTATTCACCTTATTCATCTTATCCCCCATCCCTAGCCTCACAAAATGCAATCTTGTTGCCTAGCAACCTTAACTGCTGCAGTTTACAGGCAAAGCCGCAACAGCTTTCCAGCGCCGCGCTACCATCATTTCACATCTCAGTTATTTTACTTATGTAAAGAGAGAGGTGCATTAAATGTTATTTAGTCTGTAATGCAGTATCAAGCCAAGTATGAAGATGCAGTCAAATAAACTTAACTGGCTTGGCTTTTCAATGGCTGTGAATTCACATTTACTGTAAGTATGACATCAAGGAAGCCTTGGGGGGGAAAAAATTAACATTGGGATGTTTGTGAATAATTTAAACGACTGACGGCTGGATATTAAAAGCAGCATCAGCGTCAGTGAGTGATGGGCAAAGTGTGGAAGTGTTTTTGAGAAATGATCGCAGAGGTGTTTGTCTTTGCACATTCATTTTTTTTATACACATCCTCGTTAAAGTTGTGGGAAGATTTTGTTTTATTTACTTATTACATTAACAAAACTGTTGTGCGACTCATCTGGGATGAAAAGGACTGCAAAGCCCCATCGTGGGGATTTTCTATCTCAGTTAGAACACAAGGTCATGCTTTATATAAGAATTACGAATGCTAACTGGGAGAATGGACAGCCGAATGGATTAATCACATTAAGATTTTTGTTTAATCATCTCATAGTATCATTCTAAAAAAAAAAAGTGATACTAAAAAAGTGGAGAGTGGGAAGAAATGTTTTAATTCCCACATTCCGCAACTTTCTGTAACAAATGTTGCTTTCACTCGGTATGGTACAATCATTAGACTTTATGCCATCTTGTTTTATAAACAAAGTATGACAGAATTGCTTCTGTGTGTATCATGAATCATGATGACTTGATTGTTTTCACCTTTTCTTTTTTTCGCAAACCAATCCTTATTGCTTCTGAACGCAACACTGACCACTTCAGTTGTAGATTGATTTGCAGTGCGCTTGTGGGACAGTAAAGGTAACAGAAGACAGATGACTCAATCTCCCTAATGGCCGGGCCGACTTTAATTTGGTCTCAGTTCAATCAGTTTCTTCATTTCAGTGTTTTTGCTTTAAAAATCCAAAACACCTTTACGGCTGACGAGGTTGTCACATTCCCATCAATTGTTGGTAACTATGAATGAATGCGGCAATAAAAGAAAGTGAATTTGAAACTCAAATCAAATAATCATTCTTTGTTTTGTTTATAAAATTCCTCTCAGTTGAAAAAAAAAAACTGTTACAGTGATGCTTTGAGATACAAGTGACCCGAACTTGCGACTTATCCGTGATACGGTTTTCTGTTTATTGCCATGCTCAGCTGTAATGTTAATGTTAGCTAAATGTCCTTAATGTCTGTCCCCCCCCCCCCCGGGTGGCCAAGGCCTGCATACCAGAATGAGCTGCAAAACATGCCGTGAAATAGAAAATGTGGCAAAAATGGATTCACTCCATTTAAAAACCTACCAGGGGACCCTAATTGTACTTCAAAACCCTACCTGAGAACCCTAACTGCGTTTTAAAATTCTACCTGGGGAACCCAACTATGCTTTAAAACCCTGACTGGGAACCTTAACTGTGTTTTAAAGCCCTACTGGGAACCCTAACAGAGCTTTAAACCTTACCTGGGTACCCCAACTGTGTTTTAAAACCCTAACAATGCTTTCAAAACGTACCTGGGGACCCCAACTGAGCTTTAAAACCCTGACGACGAACCTTAACTGTTTTAAAACCCTAACTGGGAGCCCTTAACTGTGGCTTAAAAATTCAGGACTGCAAACCTTAACTGTGCATTAAAACCCTACCTGAGGACCCCAACTTTGTTTTAAAGCCTTAACTGGGAACCCTAAGTGTGTTTTAAAACTCTAGTTCGGAACACTAACTATGCTTTAAAACCGTAACGGGAAACTAGACAACAAGCTGCACCTGTGCAAGACAAATTCTTGGAGGCAGCTGATTGGTACAGAACTAATGAGAAAAAGGTGGAAAGCAAAACAGAGCAAGTAGACATGACAAAACATGAATCAGAGCTCAATCTAATCAAAGCAAAGCCAAGAAAAACATAGATGACTACAAAAACAATGTTCGACTATGAGATCAAATATGGAGAAACGTTTACGTCAGCACAGCAGCAAAAATATAATGCCAGCAAAGAAAAGGAGGGCAAAGGTTTTGCTGCAGGAGAGCAAGTACTTAAAAAAGGGGGATTACTTTTAAATCGCTTCCTTCTCGTCTGACCTGGGTGATGATGTCAGGCATTGACCCATTTTGTAGTCGTACGGCAGAATTGAAGCTATTTTCTCACCGGAACATAGGTGGAGCCCAGACTACTGTTCTGTTCATCGAGAAAAAGCCAGTACTGATGTTGAGTAATATCAATAGAACCATTTACTTTTATGAGATTATCAAAACAAAAATGGGAAAAGACACTTATTCGCTCAATTATTAGATTGACAAATATCAGGTGCCCTTTCCCCCCCGTTTTCTTCGCAATAGGTGGATTTGAATATTGACTGAAGGACAGAGTCAGCATGGAGAAAATTACCCCCATCGATTACAATGACCTTCAGGGCTGAACCACTGAACCCAAAACAAAAAGACCAGGCATCCCCATCTCTCATTTGGAGCTGGAAAGAGTCTGGACTTCAGGTCCCAGGTCATACGACAGAAGTTAAGTGGAGCAGAGCAAACGGGCTGATCACGACTCTGGCTTTCAAACCTCTGAACTATTGATTTTTATCAACCCCGGGTAACAGAGGAGACTGTAATAAAAGACCTCCGAATAAATCATGTCTTTCTATCAGCTATCCCTGATGGGTCGAAGAAAACAAAGACACAGTCCAAAACTGTACTGAATTCAACGCCATAATGTACAGTATATAAATCAAAATTATTAAAATTTAATTTTTCGTTCTGCAACCCACATGTATTTGATCATAAATACGTCCTATGATGTGTGTGTAGTGAAACCAAATAGCACGCGTACAATCGAGCCATTTTGTTATGCGCAGGTGTGGGCAAACTACGGCCCGGGGGCCACATGCGGCCGTTAAACATTTTAGTCCAGCCCGCCGAACTTGAAAAAAAATTTAAATGAATAAATCTTGTGAATGTTTTATTTTCTAAATACTGCGGTTTTTCAAAGACATTTTTGTAATGCGTTTGTTAATTTTCATTTAAAATTAAATGCATTTTTTTTCTCCGATGAAGTGAGGTTACCAAAACATTTTATCCATCTGATCCTGGTCCGACCCCTCTGTCAAATTTTAGAACCCTTTGTGGCCCGCCAATCAAAAAAATTTGCCCACCCCTGTCTTATGATCTAGAGAAACCCACGTTGAGGTTTTTAGTTATAATCCCAAAAGGTTTGTTGGGCGGAAACACTCCCGGCTCACACACAAAGTTGCATTGTCATGTGGTTGGAATATAACCCCTTTATAAACTGCCGAATATAACGTGTAATATAAAAAAAATAAGAATAGAATGGTTTGGAATAGCTGAAAAAGTGCTCATAATCACTCAACGGCCAACTGACCATGAACCTTTTGCTTTTAATGAAGGGTTGCACAACTTGTCAATGAGAACAACATTTACATTTAACATCTATGGGAAAAAAAATAAAAATCACAGCAGAGATTCCCTTCAAAACCAACATGATTTATTAAACTGCCGTTTGCCAATGTCGGTAAGAAATTGGCCAGAGGTTTCAAAACAACAGCATTATCCTTTCATTTGTGTATTTTCTTCAGCATACATTTGCTCTACAAACTCCACTACTATGACACCAGATAAAGCTCCACATGCCTTTCCAGATTTTCGACATTAACCCCAGCCCAACCCGACGCTGCTTGCAATCACTTTCCACACCGAGAAGAAGACACAGGCCAGCCAATAAGCTCTTGCTCGCTCTCCCTGTATTATGAAAGGACAGAGCCTCGGCGCTAATTGGTTTTCATTTTGATCTTAGGGAGCCTTTGAATACGTCTCCCTCCCCGGGGTGTAATAGAATGGCCCTGACCACTATAATTACCGACCACTGTGGAGAAAGAGAGAGAAAGTGAGAGTGGTTGAGCGACGGAAGAGCAAAGAGTGCTGAGTGATGGGAGAAAAAGTAGCTGGAGGCAGAGTGAGCAACCGAGAGAGACGGAGAAATCCATGGGAATTGGCGTAAGGACATGTGTGGCTTTAAAAAGCAGTACATCCAACATGCTGGTGATACGGTTTTATTGTTTCTAATGATGTCAAGAGCAGCATGAAGGGACATTTAACCAATTAGTTCAAGTCAAAATCTTCTTCCAACGTCCCTATTTTGACCCTGGTGGCTATTTTGGCTATCGTTATTGCGGTGTTACTTTTCACAGTGTCTTAAACTTAAGATATCAATATAGTGCATCATTGTATGCCGTCCAAAATTGGGGGAAAAAAATAAATAATAAAAAAAAAAATCAGTTTCTTGTCAATGAAAGTACCAGTGTTCTGAAATTCCTTCCTACCCGTCGAGACGTCCTACCAATGACTAGTACGCTTGCGCATGACACCGCTAGTGATTTTGCGGCAAGTTTGAAACTTTTCGTCCTACCAGTCGTTCGTTCGGCTAAAAGCAGGGAGTACTTAATATTTTCGTCTTATTGACTTTTTCAAAAACACTTCTGACGTGTCTTTCAGTTGACTACATTATTCACACAGTATCGTTTGTTGTCGCCAGTTCAAGTTATGCTTGGAATCTTATTCCTGTGCATAAAAAAAATCTATGCATAAATTCTTGGGTTCTTTCAATTGTCAGGACGTCCTACCTGCTTGCATCTACGGAAAATATTTTCTTAAGCGATTTTTAAAGTTCTACTTGTATGCATCCAAACAAAACAATCTGAACGCGCACGTTAGTATTTTGGCTGTCAAATTAGACTCCAATGGGAAATTTTGCATGGGTGGGACATTTTCACAGAACACTGGTTCATCTTAAAAAAAAAAAAATAAATAAATCGTTAAGGCATTGACACTCTTGAATTCAATCACAGGCTGGATGTAATTGAAGAACTTCTTTGCAAAATGGATGCCCAACCGGGGAAGTTGTCCGCCCAACTCGGTGAGAATTGACAACAAATTTGTCTGCTTCAAATCCCGTGAGAAACAGCGAGGCACAAGGCAGATTTGGCAAATTTGAGTCGGCCTGACCCAAAACAATTGTTATCTTCATTGGCACTGGCACAGAAAACTAATCTCCTGGATGTTGTGCCGACAAGATGCTCAGCCCCGCAAGTCCTTCTCATCCAAGTGCACTTTTGCTTCGGGATCAGAACTCTCCAAGGTCGTCTTCACAGCAACGTTTACGTCATCAGCCAGCAGATGGAAGAGACGATCGGTCGGGAGCTGAGTGGGAATGAAGGCCACCGGCTTACATATAGTCATAAGACTTTGATGACATACGGAACATTTCGCCTCTAACTCCATCGCCTGATCACAACGCGATATGATGGGGATGACACCCAAGTGTATCTGCCTCACCCGAAACCCCTCCTCACTCCAATATGTGCAAATCTTTGATTTTTGTTATGTTTTAGTCTTATGTTGCTACAAACATTTCCCCCCCCCCCTAAATCTCACACGGTACCCTCTCAACACCAACAGGACTATAGTTTGCGAGTTGTTTTCTTTTCCCCTTCTCCCTTTTGTTGTCCCTTTTCCTCAGTCATGCCTCCACCATTTCAGGTGTCACTGACTTTCTGTATTCCTCAGGTGAGTTGAAAGTGAAAAATAAAAATTTTGTGGCTCTGTACTTGTGACATGTGCAATGACAACATTTGTTTTCCGTTTCCATCTTACGTGAACGATGCATTTAAGATTCAGGAATGCCTGAAAAAAAAAATGTGGCGTCAAAGATTGCCGTGCCATCACTACAGAATATGATCATGAAAAGATTTGCTACTGAAAAGCGATTTGATGCTTGAAAACAAAGCTATGACCATAACGACTATAGCACTGTGCTACTGCCCAACACTTTGGAATTCAGAACCTCAAAGCTATGAGGTCGAGGTGCTACCCCAAAGTTCACTTTGGCGCGCGACAGAAACAATTTAACAAATAAAATGGGTATGCCATTCAAAACGAAACACGCAATTGTAGTAATCCTTCTACACAATACCACAAAGCAACAATAGAAGAACGTTGGTCCTCCTCCTTTTACCTCTGTGTGCAGTTATGGCCACATAATGAGATCCAATTTATTTGCGGACACTGAGGAAACTGGCTGTTATGGCAAAGTGAAAGACCGAAGACCAGTGTGGATACTGCGGCGTAAAATATGACAGCTCATGTCCGCATGTTTTTATCCATACCATTTCTAGCCATGTATCCGTCACAACGCCACTTGACAAAAGCGGTCAGCCAATTAGAGGTCAGCAGGGGTTTACGCCACCCAATGCATGTTTTTTTTTTTTTTTTTTTTTAAATCATTGAAATATATATATTATAGTACCTCATACTACTTGATTTCGTCTTATGTACATTTTTAATCGCAGTTAGATATTCACTGTAGGTATCATGCAACAAAGATGACCTGTACCCCTGAAAAAAAGTAAATTATGATTGCATGTCATTACTACGACAGCAAGAAAATCAGTAAAATTTTACTTTCGATGACATCATGCATTGTTGTCCCGTCTACTCGAATCTGCCATGTCTTTCACTCGCCTTTCTTACGTAATTCTTCCCTTCACTATTAGTGTTTACTTCCCATCTCACCCTTCTTTTGAGCTCCTCTCTCACCATTTCCTCTGCCCCCTCTCTAGTGTGTCCTATTTGTAGAGGTCCACTGGATTAAACTACCTGTGCAGCATCAAGGCCTTCTGTGTGCGTCTTTAGCTTCAAGTTAAAATGGGGAAAAATATCTGCGAGCCTCATGACCTTAGAATATCATTGCATTTGGAGCAGGTACACATACACACTCGCCCTCTCTGTCAAACACAGTCACTGTCCTGTTTTCATGTATGTGCATTTACTCTTTTTTTGTGTGTGTGCTTTTGTTTATGCCACCAGCATTTTTACTGAATAGTTCCACGTGCGCGCGTGTGCACGCGTAGGAAAATGTATGTTTTGGTCCGTGTGATATTTTAGCTAGTGATTCTGGATTTTTATGTTTCTCTTGTATTATATTACAGAGTAAAATTGATGTACACAACTTGAACACATCTTTTGAAGTTTTAATTACAATAATTACAAGGTTTCCACAAAAAAAACTCACATCATTAAATTGTGAAATATAAACATATATAAAGAATCTTGTTAGTATTCATATTCACCATTAACTCCAATAATAAATGAGCATTTTTTCAGTCAATTATCTAAGCAACAATAGTTCCACCATGACTCATGATTCGGCAAGACATTGCATTTGTTTCGACAACTGCCAATCAACAACGGACCTGCGTTGTGCAAAACAATTGGATCCGTCTCTCCATTTTCTGCAGCTCAGCCTGTTCAGGGTCATCGAGCCTATCCCAGCTGACTTTGGGCACGAGGGAGAGTCTGTTGTTTCTCGATATGTGCCCTGACATTGGGTTGCGACCGGTCTATTGTTTGTCTATATGTGCCTTGGCATTGACCGCAGCGGGGACCAATAAATCCTATGAGGCAAGTAGTGCATTTTAACTCGGCATTACATGCAGGCTCCTGCAAGTCCTGGATTCCTACCATTGGCTAATGAGTTCATGAAAATGCGAGTTTTGATGTTACATAAATATTAACACATGAATCCCTTCATGGTTTGCTACCATATTTTATTTGCTTTGCTACCTAACAGTTTTTAGAAAGTCAACTTTTTTTGTCAGCAAATGGCACCATCCCCCCTTTGGAGAAATAATGTCTTGTCATGAGGTAATTTGTTCTCCCTCACAGGAGCGCTATTTGTTTAATACAGCACTGCTCTACGAGGGCAGGGTGAGGGGGAAACAGTATTGTGTTAGTGTCTGCGAAGAGAGCAGCTGGAAATAAAATAAGCACATCTTTTCTCCGTTCTACTCACGCAACATTTGGTACCAAAAAAAAAAAAAAAAAAACACAGAAGACTTAAATCTGGTGCACAATTTCCTTTTTTCAGCATACATGTGCAGGACTTAGATGTACCATTTGCCATGCAAATACAATCTAGTCACCTTTTTGATTTTATTGTGAAGACCACATTTTTATATTTGATTTTTTAATGTCCAGGATTAAAGTCTACATTAACATTTTTTGGGGTCATTCCCATACGAGTTACAAATAACTAGGGATGTTCTGAGCCTATTAAATGATTAGAAACTCGGCCGGATCAGATCATTTTCAGCTGATCGGGATTGGGGCAAAAATAAGTTTTCTTCATTTTATGAAATGTTAAAGGTCAAAGTGACAAAATAATCCAAAGCTTGGCATACCTTGTCAAATGATGCAGTAATAAATTAATTTTATATGGCACAATGTTAAACATATTTATTTATTTTTGTGGGTAGTGGCCAGAGTGGCAATAAGAGCCTCGCACAGAGTCGTCTGCTTCCGCACAGCTCTCCGTCCTCGTCGCAGCAGAACTTAAATTGTGTTTGGAGAAGCAAGGACATACTCAAGAGTAATCCAAAAGATAGCCGAAGTCTGCCTTGCCCGATATAAAGTCGCCACACCGAACAACATTGTCAAAGAGCTGAGAGGGTGACCAGGGCAAGCTGAAAATTAGTGACTAGCCAGAGTTTCTGTGCGACAAGTACGACAAAGTGCATAACTAGTGTGGCTGAATGATCAACAAGCGCTGACAAAGACCAAACTCGTGAAAAAACAATGGCTGATATCAAGCATAGAATAAATCCTCAAATGGTTTGCCATAAGGTTAGCATTTGTGACATGTCCAAATGACAATTTGAAATCCAAGTTTAATGAGTGTAAATTATTTGGTGATAACCAAGCGGGCTCCCCGCTGGTTGCATTTTAGGAGGTCATAAATCAATAGTGTGGGTGTAATATTGTGGACGAGAAGACTCATTTGGACTCACCAACTACGGAATTGTCATGGCTATAGTTAATGTACTGCATTTGGTAATTTTATGCTTAAAACGCATGAGGGGTTTAATCAACGAAACAATGAAACTAAAACATGTCTGACCTGGATTCGTACACATTTTGACTTGTTCATGGAATTTAGAGCATTTATAGAAAAAAAGAGAGCTAGAGGGCGTTACAAAAAGTAATTGACACTCATTTGATGATTTGGGCCTCATTATATAAATCGAAAGCTATATAATATAATCCATGTAAAAAAAAAAAATAGACATGGAAATTTTTACAACAAAAGTGTTTGAAATAACTGCACTAACAAAACACGGATAAGACAAATATATAGTTAAAGAGTCAAAATGATTTGTTCATTTGAGAGTTATTTTTTGTAAAGTTACAAAAAATAGTCTTTGTAACAAGGACACAACGCAGATGTTAAACATGAAAAACATATTTTACTTACAAAATTAGAGTTGATGAGGTGGATGAGGACCTAAACGCTGGGAAGCGAGGCAGGGGGTAACTTCTATAGTATTGAATTGAAGGTGAAAAAAAAGCAAACAAGGGACCAGGAAAATATAAAACACAAATGCACAAAATAACAGGGATCAACAAAACATGGATTTGATTGAACATAACTAGGCAAGACAGGCAGGAGCACAACTGACATGGACAATGAACGCGAACAGGGAACTAAATACAAACAAATTAACAAGACAACGAGGAACACCTGGACAAGACACCAAAGGGTTTGAGGGAGCTGATTGGTTAACACGAGTGAATGGGAGGAAAATCACAGGTGGAGACAATCAGCTGATCAGACACATAGGAAAAACTAAATACTGAACCAAAATCAACAAACAGACAATTAGTTGTTTGTTTTGAAATAAAAAAAACGACAGAATCAAAATCAGGAACTGAAAATCAAATCAAATTGAGGCTTGAATAAATCGTTACTTCCCTAAATCTATATTCATGTACCCGATATACATCACCGGATGCATATTTCTATATTAATATTAGTCCAAGGTATGTAATCGGGAATTGGTATGGGGACATCTTTAAACCCAAGGATCCAAACTCGGCTGCCAAAAAAGTGTGTCTGGGACGTCCCTAAATGTAACTCAACACAATTATTTAGTCCTAAAAGCAATATTAGGTTATTGAAAAGAAATATGTGTCTTTGCGAACCACATGACCTCGACGACATTTTTGCTTCCCTGTGACTCAAATAACTAATAAGATAATTATTTCCTTGTAGTGCAAGAGTTACAAAAGAAACTCCACACAGGTTCACATTTAAAAAAAGTGAAAAGGCAACATTGCTTTTCAATTCTTCTTGTTCTTCTCTTCTCCGTCTGTCAAAAGGCGACGAGTGAAAAGTCCATAGAAAAGCGATGCTTTGAACTTGGTTAATCAATGTAATGATCATACAGAGAGATCCCATTGCCCTTGCTTTGGAAATAAGAATAAATGACCCCTCTGTCTCACACACCGCCTTCATTACGGAACACACAAGAGTATTGGCTTCGTCTAGACAGCACTATTCAATCACTATGAATGGCAGATACACACTTTGACTTTGATTATTGCCCGTCTCAAGGAAAGGGCAGATGCTATCTTGATTTTGACCATGTCTGAAGTCAACAGAGAGCTGCCGATATCTCACTCAGCTTGAGTTCAGGACAGGCGGATGAATGACTCGTCTTCTCCTCTTTTTGTACAGTGTCTCGATACATCACGTCATGTGCAACAGGTGAAATTGATTAATGATTGGATCGCTCACTGTTTCATTGTGACTATTCATTTCCTGCTTGGATGAGTTATTCTGTCACCCCTCACTGTGACAGCCTATGTTATTATGTTACCCATTAACTTTCCTATTATTTCCAACAGCCTTGCCGCATCGCAACCCCCCCCAACACACACACACACACACACGCATGCTTCCACTGTTAATAAATGGAGATCTGTCACATTAGAAGGTAAATATATAGTGGTACCTTGACTTTATTTCGTTCCGTGACCATGCTTGGATCTCAAAACATCTTGAATCATGTCTCGCCATTGAATTGACAGGAAATGTAATTAATCCCTTACAGGACCCCCGCCCGCAAAAACATCTGTTCTTTAAATGCACTCAACAGGACTCTTCCCCATTAAAAACACAAACTACCGTATTTGCCGGACTATAAGCCGCTACTTTTTTTTCTCCTAGATTTTGAACCATGCGTGTAATACAACAGTGCCGGTCGATTTTTCGCTCTATAGTTTTTTTTTTTCTATAGAAAATACATTAAATAAAGTTCTTTCTTTCTTTCTCAAAATCATTCTGTACATGCAGTTAACAACTAATTTTTTTTAACATAGAAAATTGCGGCTTACAGCCTGGTGCGTTTTTTTTTTTTTTTTTCTCCAGAGTTGCTACGGCATATATGCACGTGCACCTCATAGACCGGAAAATACGGTAACATTATAGTAAAATACAATTTTAAAAAAACAAATCATTCTTTAAATGTGAAGACTAAAGAGTTTTTCACTGAATTCAAATTTACGACATGTCATCAACATTGAATTAGAAAGTGTAAAAGAAAAAAACAGACAGGCTATCGGCTTGTTTGGGAACATTTTTAAATTCTTGCGCAAAATCAAACAATCTAATTGGATCCAAATAGCTGTAAATTTACAAAAAAAGAAAAACAACAACATGAAACTAATGATGCCGTTGCATACTTTTTGTCAGTGTAGCGTTATATTCCAGAGGAGCCCAATCTTTTCAAAGCTCAAGACATAATATTGGATGGACCGTTCAGCTCCCTACCATTTTGGCAAAAGTTTTGATGTCACCCTCCATTGACTTTATACCGTATCTGTGCTTGCTGCCTCACCGTGCCTGACGACGGAGTCAATGCCGGCCCTCCTTTTAAAATTCTCAAACCGGCCTTTAAACAACTCGACTAGTACCTCGGCTGTTGAAGTGCCTGGGGTCTGCTGCAGCAAATCAGCGTAAATGGCTCGTGCCTTCTCACAGATTACACTCTATGTCACCGTATCTCCCGCGAGCTGATTCTCCATCTTTTCATGGACCTGTCTGCAGCTTCGAAATTATTTTAACAGCCTTTATCGAGTCATTTTGCTTCAGTATAGTACATATTGTCCAAGTGCTACTCTCGGACAACTTGGCCGAATCAACGACAAGCACACCTCACTCATATGTCGTAAAGACCCCGTAAATTGAATTTG